>NW_008237240.1:180759-193927 GCF_000691975.1 Corvus brachyrhynchos | reverse complement strand
AGCACGTGCCCTCCTCGGAGCAGGGACTGTCAGGCTGTCAAGGGAATGTAGAAGGGAAGATAAAGTGCCTTTGTGTAGCTGTTTGCACAGGGTAGCAAGTGCAACAACCACAAAATGAAACAATTATTTCAATTGTGAAGTGTGAAAGCAGCATCGATCTTTCAGATTGCAATCGGTTTTCCAAGTGTTTACACTGCTGTTAGCCTGCGATTATTTTGGGCTCTGAAGTCCCAGATCGGAGGATGTAAAAGATTTCATTGTTGTGTTTCCTTTGGCTCCCTGGTATTGACTTCATTACCACGGTGAGGGGAAGTGGCAGAGCCCAGCTGATGCACAGCACCTTTGGTTAATTTGGTGCAGCACAGGTTAATTGAGGGCAAACAGCAGCACTATGGACAAGCACAGTCTAATTTGTTATGCACCTGCCTTTTCTGCATTTAATCTGAGTGATGCTTTCCAGGGCACCTGAGGTCTCTCATGTTTTCAGTCATCTGGTCCCCTCCAGCTTTACATTTATAACTTATTAACATAAAACACTCACTGAGAGTGTTTTGGCTCACCAGTATCAGAGTCTTAACATGTGGCTACCGTGAGTAGACAGTTCATAATGTTCTTTTGGACCTAGGAACTGACTCTGACTTAAAAGAATGTATTTTTCTTCCATTACACGGTCTGTTCAAATAGGCCCTCAGTGCTCATTTCTGAATTAGTTATTAAAAAAAAAAAAGTAATTAATGCAGCTTTCTTTGTTTAGCTCTTACAACAAGTAGCTCTCACTCCCATTTTTGCTGGAGATCCTGATGCATTTCTAATTTTGAAAAATGGCCATTTGCCTAAAGGGCCTCTGGTGAGGGGAGCTTTATTTGGGTTGTACTATGTTGATTTCTAGGCAAAGGTAGCACTACTGGCTGCTGTGTCCTGTGTCCAATTTGGATACTCACACCACATTTTAAGTGATCTACATCTCTGTGCTGAAGGAGACAACGTGAATTATGATGTCAGGTAAAACAGGTGTAACTGCTGCAGTGAAACATGAAAAAGCTTTACCTGCTCTGCCAACACCTGGTCACATGTTACAGCAAAAGCCACTGTTCCACATCCTCAGGAGGGCCTGCTCTGTCTGTGTCTGGCGACAGGCTGCCATTTCCACTGTGCATGTTCTGCTTTATTCCTTTGTTTTATGCTGAAATTCAGAAATAAGACTAAATATATTACACAGCACTGCTTTGCCCTGTCTTAGAATGATGCCCTGGGTGTTGTGTATCTTGGACACTGCTCTTACTGACCTCTGTGGTTGCTAGCAGTGCCCTTTGGCCACAAATCTTGTTCCTAATTGTAGGCATGTATGCAGTGGTATTTGTTTTCTGTGTACCTCAGGCACCACACAAGTGCCTGGCAAAACAAGTGCTGTCCTGAAAATGTAAGCAAACAAATGCATGTTTTCGTAGGTGCATCGAGCCTTTGCAAGAAGGAATTACAAGAACTTGCACAAACATGAAGAGAGGCACAATGAAAAAGGGAGAGGGGTTTCTGCTTGCAGATTTGGACAAACATATGGAAGTGGCTAAAAGGGAACCAGGAGAACACTTTCTGCCTGTGGTCTGTGGTGCCTTGGGAGGCAGTTGGCAACGTGGGACTTGACTCTTGCCCACACTGGGGCACTTGGTGTTTGTTCTTTCCTCCCCCTCGGAGTCTGGGTGCTATTCCAGCAGAGCACAGGTCTCCTGCAGGTCCTGTGCCCTGTCTGCCAGACTTGTGCAGACACTGCAGACAGCTTTGGGCTGTGCAGTTGGCTCTAAATAACTGCTCAGGTGCAGAGTGGAACCCGTGGTGACCAAGCCAGGGTGACTCCAGTGACCACCCCAGCCACACCTCTGCTGGCTCAGCTGGGAGCTTAGAGACCCAGCACACAGAGAGAATCCTTCCCCCAATACTCTGTGTTTGAAGAGCAGTTACATATATGATAAAAGCAAATCCAGTCAGTTGTATGATCATAGATGGATGGAGGCAGGACTAAGGTAGGAGAATGCTTCACCTCTAAAGTCCTTCTGAAGGTAAGGCAGCATTTCAAAAAGTCACCAGCGCTGATTCTTTAATTCTTATTTTAGCTGAAGATCACACTCATGTCTGCAAGGACTCTACACTTGTATGCAAAAAGAGAACAGGGACTGTTCTCACACCCTTTCCAAGAGAATCACCCTCCCCAGAAGGCTGATACACTTCTGTAGCACAGTTCTGTACTGGCATGTTGGCCAATTTGTAGGCAACTGTTTCTCTCCCCAGTAAAAGATTTAGGAATTTCAAAGCTTTTTTCTTTCACCTCTTGATTTTTTTAATTTTTTTTTTTTAAAATTATTATTTTTTTTAGCATCTGGTATGAAGAGAGAGAAGAAGGCTGGAATGGGAATTTGGTACATCATCCTCATAGCCCTTGCTGTGTTTGGTTTTGTGCTGGGAGTTGTGACCCTTCTCATTTTCCAGTACCAGCGAAAGATGGGAAGATACAACTTCAGGATCAAGTCTGACAACTTCAGCTACCAAGTGTTCTATGATTAGTGATTCACAGATTACCACATGTAAGTACTGAACTATGATCAGTTACGTTTCTTACCTGTTTATCTCTTCCTGAAATGGTGAAATACTTGTAGATGATCATCCTTATTTTGAGTGTTTGAACCTGCTGTCCTTTTTGCTGTGGGTAAAGACCATACAAGTAAGAAAGAAATTCCTGCTGTTCTTCCCTGTTTTCAAATACTGCAGACTGTAAGAGGAGGAAGACAGCACTGTGTCCTTCATCTTCCTTCATGGCTTTGATCTCAGTCTGAGTAAATGGCACATCACTTTAGAAAACACCAATAAGCATTTCCACAAAAAAAACCCATATAATTTTTGGGTTTAAACCAGTGATTAGTATAATAAAGGAGAGAAATTTTACCACTCTCTTTATAAATTTTCTTCAGAAGTTATCCCTTTCTGCAAAAGCTGGGGTTTAATTATTATTTTTTGAGATTTTTTGAGAAAGTAGTGGGATGTTAAATATAGAGAGCTTGAAATATTGATGATGCATAAGCAGTGCTTACGTGTGCCTGCAGAGAGTCTGAAAAGACGGCTCTGAGGAGACTTAACCACTGCCACATTTCTGCCTCTGAAACCTGGGAATTCAACACTTTTCCAGGATACCACAGGATTCAGCACTTTTTCTGTAAAATTAGTGTGCTCTGACAGCTCACCATCATTTGCATGCTTGTGTCTTTAAGAGGAGGAGAGAGAAGTGAGAAAGCCGGCAGGCTGAAAAACAACACCTAACGCTACTTCACAGCTCAAGGATGTTTGCTGTGGGTCGGACTCTGCTCCCGGGCTTATTTGCCATTATTGCCAGAGTTAGTTAGTCAGTGACCCTTCCCTGGTGCTGGCCTCACACAGGACAATGCCCTGGATTCATCACGATGGCATTTGCAGATATTTCATTTCAATTCACCGAGCACAGTAATGTTTTATATACACCACAGGGAAAGGGCAGGGAATGCTGTCCCAGCTTCCTGCTTGTAAATCTTGAATAGTCACATTTAGCTGTATTTCCCTGTCTTTCATCCCACAGACCACCCTATTATCCGTCTCGGGGCAGCTCCTGGGAGATGGCTACAGGTGAGGGTGATGCTCTGGTGGCTTCCCAAGGGCTGGATGTGTCAGGAGTCCCAAGGGAAGGTACCTGGGACTCCTTGGTACAACTCCAGCAGCTGTAGTTCCATCAGGGATACAAATCCCACCATGGAGCCAAAACCCAGCATAAAGGGCATATCGAGGTTCATTAAATTAAAACCTACACATGAAACCTCTAAGTCTCTCCCCAGAGGCAAGAATGGCTCCTCCTGCATTCATCATTCTGCTCTCCTGAGTAATACCTCATAGTAATGGGAATTCTGGAGTTGTGCAAAGAGATTGTAGCATAAAGGAATTAGCAGGCTCATAACGCTTATACATCATGTTGGAGTCTCAGCTAACAGCTCCTTTAGGAGCTGGAGCTGCTCAGCTCTTCTTTCCTCTGTATTTACTGTCTTTGGGAGGTAGTTGATCACCTGTCTCAATCCTGATTAATTTGATTTTTATTTTTTTTTCCTAGTGGGGATCATGTCTCATCACATGGAGAACTGAAGTTTGTCTTCACTCAACATTTGGCTCTCCTTGCTCTACACAACACTGACTTTTCCAAATTAATGTCATATATAAAAGGTTCCTATACCCCCTTTCCCCCCTCCACTTCTTTTTTCTTAGCAATCTGGTTCTTCCCTGGTGTCCTAAGAACTCTTTGTGACAACAGCTCCAGGTTGAAGTGAATTTTGGTAGTTTGTCCATGGATAAAATAGAAGGGAAGAAAACAAAGACCTCTGGTTCTCTCTTCAAGTTCCAAGATCTGTCTTCTCACTGTGACACATCACTATGTGCCCATGTTAGCATCACTTGTGCCATTAATATTGACAAGCCGCACGTTTCCATAGATATTAGAGAAAGTAAATCAGCAAACCCCCATAAAGATCTCTTTTTCAGTTTGTAACTCGCTATTTACTTAGGGTGAGGTTGAAACTTTGAGCTGCAACAGCGTTGAAGACCTAATTGTGCAACGCCTTAAGTATACAGAAGATGGGAAACAAGCATTGGATTTGCCACCAAGTAAGGAAAAGCCACTGTGGATCTGGGGCTTAACCTACTCAGGGTGTCCTTCAGCATGAGTTTTTAAATTTTATTCATTCTGTAATTGACAAGGACTCAGTGGAAGAGAAAGAAAAGAAAAAAGAAACTATTTTTGTTGCTGGCAGCTCATGTTTTTCCAGATAAATCAATTGGTACCTGTGTATTCTGCTTAATTAGACCCTAATGATTGTGCAGTCAGGCCACACAGTGCTGCCCACCTAAGAGAGAGCTCTCCAATTGCAAACAAAGAGTTATAAATTTGACCTGGGTTTTTCCTGGCTGCAAGACCACCAGTGCAGCAGCACAGGCTCAGTTTACATGGTCCATTGGGTACAACCACAGTCTGTTCAGCTGGATAAACTGGAGCAAAAATCTCTTCCATGCAGTCAGCATCTCCTGTAGGGCTCTTTCCTGGGCTGCTCTTCCCTGCTGCCCCAAATCTCCACCTCAGCGAGTGTGTTGGAAGATGGGGGGTGAAGAGGAGTCAGTAACCTGTCCCACCACCCCTTGGTTCTGTTTGCTGCACTCACTCCTCCTACACAGTGATAATCTGCTGTGCCTGGGTCACATCTAACTCAGTAATTTATAGACAAACTAATTCCTCCTTAAGCTCAGTGGACACCATTATAACTAACTCTTAGTGGGAATTGGTCCTTAGCTTGAAGCCATGAATGTTTCTAGTGGGCATAGCATTAAGTGCTGATTTTTTGGTACAGAATAGCACAAGAAAGTGGCTTTTCTATCTTCCTAGTCCAATTTCTATTAGGTAGTAAGATTACTGGGTAAAAGACTTTCACATTTTGCAAAAGGTTGTAGTGATTGATTTTAGAGCTTTTATATATACCTTTTAAATACATCAATAAATTTCAGAGTAATCATTTGCATTCTGCTTTAGACTCAAGGGACTCTGTAAGGAGTAAGACACTGACTTGCCTTTTCCTTGTGGAAATAAGAGTTACCAGATCCCGACCTAAAAAACCAAAAATCCATTTAGTTGTAAGTGGTGAAACTGTAAATTATCTTCTCAGTCTTAGTCTGATGAACGTGGAATCATAGAATGGTTTGGGTTGGAAGGGACCTTAAAGACCATCCCATGGGACACCTTCCACTATCCCAGGTTGCTCAGAGCCCCATCCAGCCTGGCCTTGGACTCTTCCAGGGGTGGGGAGTCCACAACTTCTTTGGGCAACAACAAAACCATTAGTTCTTGTTATGTGGGAGTCTCTTAACTCTTGCTCAGCTTGCTGTCAAATGTGACCTGTGTTTGCCTTCTGCACTCAGTGACAGGATCAGCTATTTTACTATAAATATTTTTCTAGTTTTTAGTACTTACAATCCTGAACTTCTTGGAGGTGACAGGATGAGAGATCTGCCTGTTTATTTTGGTGGAGCTGTGCCATTTACAAAAGCTGAGCACTACTCCTCAGGATTAAATGTGAACCAGTTGCTTGTATTTGATACCTTGCATGCTCAGTAGAAACTGCTATTTGTATCTGAGTCTATTTATAGGAATTTTGGTATCTTAATAAAAGCAGTCTTGTAACTTATTGTTGACTTCTGTGCTGTTATGTTTTCCTGTGCGATTTAGTCACAGGTATTAGGATGATGCTCTTGGTGGCTGTGGCAGCTTCTGAACCATTCAAGTATCAATATAATGTTCAGACATCACTGAAAACATGACACAGGACCTTATCCAAACCCCAGTGGACTGTAGTTACCAACAACTACGTACATGTACTTCCTAAGGGTCTTTTTCTTCATCTTTACAAAGGGTAAACATACTTTTTCATGCTTTTTAGCAGACAACCAAATGAATATTTAATGTTCCCAGTCCAATTTATTGCAATGCATTGCAACGACGTGGTGATTCAATCTGAAGCTACTGTCACACCAGCCTCCCTAGGTGTTTAACTTGCACAGTTCTGACAGGTGCTCCAAAAGAAGAATTGAGTGTTCTTTGCTTGCAGAAATATGTTCTTAAAGAGTGGACAGCTCTGTACAGCTCCTTTATCACTGAAGGAAGTTGTCCAGGGCGTCCCATCCACTGATTCCTTAAATAACTGCAAGTTTGCTCTTCTAAAATTCAATGTTCTGACTCTTTGCCTGGCCCATATACCTCAGACTTGTGAAACCCACGAGGGCATTGTCACTGCAGCCCAGGCTGCTGACAATATTGACATCTCTACCATTTAAAAACATAAATGTAACTAAATAAATATATAAACATATAAACATAATTAAATATAAACAAAGCCCCCAACATTTATTTTATCTATGCTGGTAAGCAACGGGTGTAGTAATGCTTCCTCTCTTTTCGCACTATCACCTGGATTAAGAAATTATCCTCGTTGCATTCCAAGAGTGTCATGGATTGCTTTCAGATCCTGTGCTGCTTTTTCCCCTTTCCAATCTGGCATTGCCCATATTTTGTTCTTTCAACGAAGCACTGGCTCTAAATAATTATTTAAAACAATGGATGAAAAATACGTAGAAATGAAGATTTAGTTTTGACTTCTCACACTGTTTCCTAAGAACCACTTCAGGCCAGTGGTGTGCGTGTCCAATGTCCCCATTGCTCACTGAGAACACAACACTGCTGACACCTGATGCAAAACATCACTATTCCTATCCCCCATATCATAATGCTGCCAAATTCTGGCCCCAGTGGGGTCGGGAAAAAGCTGAGATAATTGGAAAATTTCCTCGTCCATTAAAATATAAACAAGACTGGTTTTTAATGCCTGTTTGGAGAGTTTTCTTGCAGGCTGCGGAAGGAAACAAGTTAAAGGAACTGAGAAAGTTTGGCTGCAAGTGAGCTAAAACCATGATGTTGGCTATGATTTAGTCAAAGCCTAGAGCAGAGAGCCGCCTAATGGCTTCCCTGATCCACAGGTAGAAAATTCCCTTCCCTGCCTCTCCTGCCCTTCTTTCCCCGGTGATTTTCCCTCTGAAATCCACAGAAAGAAGAGTTTCAGAGACCTAACACAAAGATTTATACACTAAAAACAATCATAGCACAAATGTAAAAGAAGAATTGAGAAAAAGCAAGAATATTTGGAGATGGAAAGGAAAAGATCAGAGCAATGAAGTTCAAATTCTGTGTGGAAGTTTCACTAATAAAACACTGGTGTAGTGCTTGCAATGGATCTCAAAACATCCACTCACAATATTCCCTTAAAATCAGCTGGTGCTCCATCCTATCTGTGAGGAAGGCTAAAGGAATTGGGATGGTCAGGGTAAATGAGTGTTTCTGCCTAGAAACTGGATTTGTTGAAATAATAACTGTAAGGGAAAATACCAGTTTTATCAAACTACCTTTTTGTGTGTTTAGGTGTGTGTTAGAGAAAGTTCAGCACATTTAGGAATACTGCAATTTTACAGTGCAGTATTTCCCTTTCCCTCTCCCTGACCTTACAGAGGAAATATTAGTAAAAGTGTTTTTTCCCTAGGTAATTTTCTCACATATAAAAATATTTAATACCTTCTGGAAAATTACAAGTATTTGTAGGAACAGTTGAGGTAATAAACCTTTATTTAAACAGTGATTTTCTGCTTTTCCTGCTTTGCTACAGAAGTAATCAATTTCAAAAGGGACGTGGCATTTCTCTTCCACACTATTTCTGTTTAAGCCCATAAAGAACACAATCATTTGGCAGTGGCTTTTCTTTGAGATATCTGGTGTCTGGTTTTGCTGCAGGTAACTCTGAGGGGGACCAGAACCTGAGGAAAATGAGAAGAGAAAATAAGCTTTGATTAGTTTATTACTGATGCAGTGAATGTTTGGCAAATTGCTGCAGGGGACTTTTTACTCTTTCCTCACCTGGATGGAGCCTTTGGGAAAATCCAAGGAAAAAGTTGATATAAGCATTGAGGAGTTCTTGGGACCTCCAGGTATGGTGGCATTAAGGAGTTACTTTCACTGGTATTTGGAAGCAGATCAGACAGGTTTCGGTAGGATGTGAGGAGCGGCATTCTCAGCAGGCTGGCACAAATCCATCCCAAAAACCTTGCTCCCTCCAGGGCTGTGAAGGTGACTCTGAATTCCAGGAAGAGGCTGCCTTCCTGACAGTCATTTGGGTAGAATTTTCATTTAGGTATAATCATTCCTGCAAACAATATCACCACATACTTGGGAATGTGCTGGCAGCTAGTAACACTACTGACAGTGTGGATTCCTCATGGCTTATGCTCAGTAATACTGAAATGCTGCAAATCCACTCAGGAAATGTCTGGCTTTGCCTCTCAGAGTGTCTGGAGCTTTGATACAGAACACTGGCCACAAACAGTCCTCTCATTTATTAGCTGCCTTTGGCATCTGGCAATTTGAAAAGATGAAGGAAGGGATTCACAGCAATATTTTGAACAAATACAGCTGTTATTGGTACATGGAGACAGAAGGGTCTTGTGTTTGTTCTAGTGCCAACCTTGAGAGGCTAATTACTGACTGTTACATATGAATAGCATTCTCAGCCTTGTTCCAGCACATTTAGTTGTGCTCTGTATCATACCTGCCCAGTGAGCAAAGTTGTCCACTGGGTTACTCAGCCATAAAAGTGGAAATATGGAGGAACTGGAATTCAGAACGTCATGTTTACTGAATCCAACTTTAATTTTTACCAAGCAGCTCTGGGGCCACACCTTTGTCTGTGTCTGTAAGGAAACGTCAGGAGTTACAGCTGAACAAGATGCTATTTGCTTCTGGGCGTGTTTCTATTGACCCAGCAAGATTTTCAGCTGATAAGTTGTTTGAGATTGTATTTTGAAGCCCATATAAAAATCAGCTTAGTCACAGGAAATGGTAGATACTGCCACAAATTTCCTGAGTTTCTTGGCATTTATTTGACTACCTGTTAGCATTTAATTGACTACCTGCTCTCCTCCTTTTCATTTGTTTGGCTACAGCTGTGACATCAAATTCTTGAACAAGAGAAAGGCAACTCTGTTTTCTGAAAGATCTATGAGAAGCACGATCTTGTAAAGTTTAGCCTCGTCCCTGGAAGGGCATCCAACTCTCACCTGACTTCTAAGAGAGCCAAAGTCAGTATGCCAGCATGTCCAGGCTGTGTCCTTGTCCTGTATCTTGGTTGTCCTGTATCCTCGAATTCTCTTATGAGAGAATACTGCCAAAGATAATGTATTTCTTATGTTCTTATGTACCTCTTCTGGTACTCCCTCTACAGACCACTGGAGGCTGTGTGGCCTCCCTGAGAAAATACATATTTAGCATCTTACAGGTTTGTTATTTCTAGCACTTCCCCCAACATTTTATTTCTTAAACTGATACTGGGATTTTCATGGAATAAAGTCATACACACCAGAGAAAGGAACACCTGGGGTAGCCTAAGCTACTGATTTACTGCCTTCTTTTGTTGTGACCACAAATGGAAGTGTCTTCCCCTTCATATGAGCAACTGATACTTGTGCCATGTCTTGGTGTGGTGGTCCTTTGCTCCTTTGCTTTGAGTTCCCCAGCAAAGCACCAGTGCCACTCAGATCCATTCAGCTGCTGTGAGTGCCTCAGGCACTTGTCACTGAAAGCAAGATGTGACACACATTTGCCTTACAGCAGCCTTCATTCAGGCATGTGCAGGCATCTGCTCAACTTTTTCAAGGAAATTCAAAATTAAGTGTAAGAGATGCAATTTGAGGTTAATGTGATGGTGCCTGGGCTTTTTGAAAGTGGGGTGCTGAGTGAAAATACAACCTCCCTTTGTGCAAGTTACTGATATTTGAGGTTAAGTCTTCATGGCAGCTTCTTACTGGTTGATGGATGAAGCAGGAGATACCATAAAGGATGAAACAAGGCCTTAACTTGTTTCTGTGATTGTACAGCTTTTGTTTGCTTCAGAACAGGTATTAGTGACTGTCAGCTGAACAAATTGTATCTGTGTTCTAAAGACACTTGCTTGGAGTTTGTTTTCTTTCCCAGTCTCCATAAAGACACAAACAGATCTGTCTCTATTTTAGCACTTCCTCGGGGAGTCAGATGGACCCTGCTAGCCTACATCTGACAGAATCCCTTAGCCACGCTCTGCACATCGAGTGACACAGGTTTACTCACTTGCAAGTGTCTAGTTACACACAAAATCTGCAATTACTGCTGCTGGAGTTTATAAGTGCTTCATGGTGTCCTTGCAAACCAACCTTACATTATTAATATGTCCAAATAAAATCTCATGGAAGGTTTTACTGCATTTTGCCAGCCAACGCAGCCTTGACCAATTCACTCAGCACAACCAGGTGAGTTAATTTTGTGTACCTGTTTCCCAGTGCTCTGAGCTCTCTCCTGGGAACTCAGAGCGGTGCCTTTGGCCTCTGCTTTGCTAGGAGAGGATCTGCAGCCCCCAGAAACAGCCCTTCACAGTTGTAAGCAGCTGTTTTGAATACTCAGAGGGATTTGAACTGGCAGAGACCAGGAATCTGGCAGCTGATAAAACACCTTCCTCTGAGGTCACACCTGATAAAACACACCTTCCTCCTGGAGATGCCCTGGTTGAGGATCAGCCATCCAGCCCCTGACCCCTGGGCTGGCAGTGAGTGGTGAAGGGAGAGGGCAACTCTTCCTCTAACTTTTCACACAGAAAATGTTTTCCCTCCTGCCAACAGGGTTTGGGTTTGGGGTTTTTTTCCCTAACCCTGCCATTGCTTTGCCATGTGCAGGTGCCAGTGGTAGGGGAGCACCCAAGGCAGGCAGAGGATACTGTGAGGGTGGTGAGGCCCTGGCAGAGAATGCCCAGAGAAGCTGTGGCTGCCCCATCCCTGGAAGTGCCCAAGGCCAGGTTGGACAGGGCTCTCAGAAACCTGTCCTAGTGGAAGATGTTCCTGCCCATGGCAGGAGGCTGGAAATAGGCGATTTTTATGGTCTCTTCCAACACAAATCATTTTATGATTCTAAGTCCTAAAACTAATCTCCTATGTTTAATTCTTGCCCTGTTGTGTGACATTGCAAAGTCAATTTCCTCCTTTTCTTTCACAGATTTCATAATCACAAAACCAGGGGCAGGCAGCTGTACTACACATGCCAAGGTGAGCCAGCACTGAGTTACACATGGACGAAGTGCTTTTGTCACATTTCTTCCTTGTCACATGATTTGGCACTGATGAACTTTCCTTCCCAGCAGAAGGTGGAAGCTGCTCAGCATCTGAAACGAAACTGTTGTTTCATTCTCAGTACAGTATTTCATTCTGCAGTGAGAACTCTTTAGCAATCTGGCCAATTATTCCTGTTTATCTACCAAGCAGAAGAAGACATATAAATAACTGTTCAAAGTAGTTTGAAAGCATGTCCCAAGAATACCAAAGGTTCCTACATTTTTTTACAGGCAAGCAATAAAAGGTTTGGGTTTTGGTAGGGTTACTTTTTCCTGTTGTGACCATACTTATATTTCACATTCAAACTTCTCAAAATATTATAATTTCTGCCGTATTTTAAAGCTCAATGACTGTCCATGTCTTGGCAGAATGCATTTATTACTGCACACTGTATGTCATATTCTTTTGTACCACAGATATATGTAAATTCTCAATGTGTGGTTTTAGCTGACAAAGAGAGTTATGGAGTTGTGCACAAGAAATGCACGTGTGATCAAGAGATCACACACAAAACATATAAAGAGCATTATTCCAGAGATGCCTGACCTGTAACTCCCTCTCAAGTCTGTGCAGGTGGTTCTGACCACAGCACAGAATTTTTTTACGCATTCCTCCACACCTTTCTCAAGTGCTCCCTTTAAAACAGCAACATATACAATAATTCAGTTTTTCACAGTTTGTTGCTACTCTCTGTGTACTTTTATCTGGTTAACACACATTGCCTGTGGTTTTCTCTTTCTTTGCCCAGTGGAAAATGACACATTCCCATAGAGATCAAAAGCCACATCACTTTCTTTATAGAACTGGCTACTCAGTTATTTCTATGTTTCTTCATGTGGAAATGGCTTTTGTAATACAGATCCTGTTCTGTGGCTTGAGTCACTCAACTGAGCAAATAGACTTTATATAGGAGCATGTAGTGATAGGACAAGGGGGAATGGCTTCAAAGGGAAGGAAAGTTGGTTTAGATTGGATATTAGGAAGAAATTCTTCCCTATGAGGGTGGTGAGTCCCTGCCACAGGTTGCCCAGAGAAGCTGTGGATGCCTCATCCCTGGAAGTATTCAAGATGAGGTTGGAGGGGGCTCTGACCAATCTGGGATAGTGGAAGGTGTCCCGGCCCATGGCAGGGAGTTGGAACAAAATGATCTTTAAGGTCCCTTCCAACCAAACCATTCTATGATTCCATGAAATAACTCATCTCTAATTGCAGCCAGTGGTACGATCTGAGAATTCGTGGTCAGATGGGTTGAACTCAAAGAGGAAATGCAGCCCTCTGTAACTCACAGGATGACCTCTGGTAGCAGTGAAGGCCCAAAGCTTGGAGAGAAAGGGTAGTGCAAGTCTTCCTTCCTGTAGCTTTTTCTCTGCTGTGCACTTGAATCTAC
>NW_008237240.1:172217-180711 GCF_000691975.1 Corvus brachyrhynchos | reverse complement strand
ACCTCTCTGGAATGCATCCCATGGCCTAACGAGGATTTGAGACCTGATGCATGTGGGCAATATTTTAGCTCTTCCAACTACTGCATTCACAGAGGTGCATGAGCTTGCACTTTGTACTTTCCCTTATTTATATGCAATGATGAATTTATTTGTAACTGATCCTTAGAGATGACGTAATTACTCTTTTTATAGTTCCAGTTTCTGTTGATAACCATCTGGTGAAGCTGTTGGCTCTCTCCTCACATTGCTGCAGGGAATTTCCCCAGGTTGGGGGGACAAGTCAAGGACAGGCATAAATGAGGTGTGTCATTATTTCTGTCCTTCCCCTCCGCATTTTTTACCCAGTTTTGACCAGCTAGAAGGGCAACAGAAACTTTCTTAATTAGAACTGCATTATAGGTGTGCCTTTTTGAGGTATCTTACTGTGCGATTGCATCACTACTGAAAACTGCTTTTTCATTTCTGCTCATTCAAAACTCTTCCTGTTCACCTCTTTCCCCCTTTCACCTGGGGTAGACTCCTCTCCCTCTTCAGCCAACAATTGTTTGGCTGAAAATACTTTGAAAAACTGTAATACTGGGTTGTCACAAGGCTGAAGTGTAGCTGGTAAATTCACTATCCCAGCAAGATGAACCCACTCATGGTGTCAAAAAGCCAGAGTTTGGGTGGTAAATTTAAACAAAACCAGAACTCTCCTTGGTTTTATTATTTTATATACAGAAAATCAAAGGTATTCTTTACTTGGAGAAAGGAGGAAAAGCTTTGGGATTTTAAGGGAGTTTGAAGAGCCAGCCACGAAGAGCCAGATCTCAGCCTTCATGGGATAAGAGTGAGTCCTTTCTGGAATCCTGCAAGAATATCTTTGCATCAATTGCTTAGTGGAGAGAAGACCAGCCTAGCTTAGAAAATATGTTTTTCCAGTCAGATAATGAACCCCTAACTGCTTCTCCCTCCACCCTCTCTATTTCTGTATTGGCAGCAATAACAATAACTATTAATTTCAAGTGTCATGAGTTTGGGAAAGTGTTGCTTTCCAGTGCTATTATGCAGGAAACAAGCAAAACCACAAGCCTGTCTATAGACAGATAATGAGACTCTTTTTCCAGCCTGACCTCATGGAGACCTGCTGTGCTGTGTACTTTATCCTGGAGATTGTTTTGTCCTGCTTACGAAGAGATCTGCCACTCCTGGCAGCTGATCTGGTTACCTGTCCCCAGGTGACCCAAAACACAGCATCTTGCCTGCATATGAAGCAGTGAGGTGAGGGGTTTTACAAAACCACATTTGGGACAGGGAGAAAAAAGCTTTTAAGTGTCTGCACGTCACAGTACAAACCCAAGTGCTTATAAAGTGACTAGAGCAAAGACAAATTTTAGCACATCACCTGGACATGCCAGTGGGACGTGCTCTGTTTCCAGCTGGGATCGACCTTCTGGTGTTTGGAGAGTTGGGCTGTGACTGAGCCATGGTTTCTTTCCAAACCTTCTCTCAGGCAGTGCAGTCCTGGTCCCCTCCTTCATCCCTCACGTTTACCTTACAGTCAGCCACAACGTGCCACCACAGTAATGGACAATGGGAAAAGCCCTTAACAATCCTGCTCTCAAGCTGGGCCATGAGGCACTTACACCCAGGAGCAAGGAGAAAAGAATGTGCTGAAGAAAAAGCAAACACAGATCTGCAGTGATAAGATCAGAAATGGCAACGGTGTTTTTTGTTCTCAAATGAATGGAGGTTCTGACCTTTGTGGGTTAATTTTGGAGACTTGACATTGAACTCCAGGTAGTGTTGCTTGTTTGGAGAGCACCTGTAGTGAAAATTGGTGTCAGGTTTATGAAAATACTTTCACTCAGCCAACAAATCCCACAGTTGAATATGAAATCTATAGGGAAATATACTTGAAGAGTATTTGAATAATTGCTTTTCATTAAATATCCAGGGTGTGCCCTTTTCTTTTACATGTGTATACAAATCTGTCCCCATAAATGTTTTTTTCACCTGCTGTTTGAGGCACTCAGGTTAGAAGGTAGTTCTCACCTGACTATTAACATTGCAAAGTGATGTGTGGATTCAGGATTGCACTATAAAGGAGGGGCTCCTTCCTTGGCTTATCTCCCCCTTCCCTTTCACCTCACCCACCAGTGTAATTTCCCCCATCCCTGTTACATAGCAGAGCAGAGCAGAAAGTTGTCATGGAATCAGAGAATCACTGGATGGTTTGGGTTGGAAGGGACCTTAAAGATCATCTCGTTCCAATGCCTGCCATGGGCAGGGATACCTTCCACTATTCCAGGTTGCTCAGAACCTCATCCTACCTGGCCTTGGACACATCCAGGGATGGGGTAGCCCCACCTTCTCTGGGAAACCTGTGCCAGAGCCTCACCACCCTCAAAATAAAGAATTTCTTTTAAATATCTAATTTAAACCTACCCTCTTCCACTCAGAAGCCATTTCCCCTTGCCCTATCACCACCTGCCCTCACAAAGTCTCTCTCCATCTTTCTTGTAAGCTGAATTGTCAGCAGCTTCTTACAAGACTAATTTAGAATTTGTAGCCAGTTTTCACTTCTTGAGACTGAGTTTATGGCTGCTTTTGTGTCTTCAACAGTAACTGGAAGACAAAGGCAGTAGAAATGCCAAGCAAGTGGGTTTAATCATTTGTGTCACAGTAGAGCAGGGGAGGCAGATTGGCAGTGGAGTCACTGTGCTTGGTGCTGACACTTTGTAGGACATGACTGTCCCTTCTCCAAGGAGACCACAGTGCAGTAAGTGACAGTGGAAGAAATAAGCTGTAAGCAAAACACCCAGCTACTGATCTAAGGAATATTTATGGGGCTTTTTATGCCATGCAGCAACACGTCTCCCATGCAGTGATATACGTGGCATCACAGAAAAGGAAATTACTTACCAACAGCTAGAGGACTTGGTGGTTTATATTTCACATGTGCATATATTTATGTCTTTTCTCTATGCTGTACCTGTAAGGACACACATGTCACGAAGACCTCAGCACTGAGGCTTTTTCATTTCAGAGACTTCTGGACCCACCTCCCCTTATGTTCCACACAAAGGGGCCCTTACCACCCTCCACACCCAATCTGTTTTGCACACTGGTTTTCATTCACCTTCAGAAACCTGTTGATCAGACAGACACGTGGTGGAGAATGAGCAATAAATGTGCACATGGACAATGTACCTCAAAGTACTCTAGTTAGCAGCAGATAACCATTTCTTCCCTTCTTGAGGAAATACATTTACATCTTCTCTATTTCTGTCCACCTACATCTCTCCACAACTTACCTTGCTATCATAAAAGTAAATAAATAAAATACATATCCTCACATTGTTTAGTCACTTAAATTTATTTGGATTTTAAGCTTTCTTCAGGGAAATAGAAAATTTTCCAAGTGCTTGCAATTTCAACACACCAGTTCTTCACCTCTTGTGGTACCAACTGATCTGCTGCCCTAATTCATGTGAAAGCTTTCCGTGCCAGATGTGGGCAGATTTTTAGTCTCTGAGGAGTGGTATCCATAGTCTGCAGGAAATCTTTGTGGAAGTACTTGAGCCAGCTACTAACCACTAAATTTCTCTGTTAATAAAACCAGGGAAATCCATCTCAGAGAAACCCTTGGGGAAGATGAATTATGAAGTGTAGCCAGATCATGTTTCCAGAAGATTCTGAACATCTCCAATGGCAGCTGCTGTAGAGATGCAAACTTTAAGGTTGTTTCATAATCCTTTGGCCTTGAAATAAAATGACTGCCAATGTCAACACAAGCTTGGAGGACTTGCGTGGATATTTTAAATTATTTTAATATTGTTTTATTTGCTAGTGATCATAGATCCTCTCATTACCCTATGCACTCTGTACTTGAGATACAGAATCACAGAATATCCTAAGGTGAAAAGGACCCACAGGGATCATCCAGTCCAACTCCTGGCCCTGCACGGACACCCCAACAATCCCACCCTGTGCCTGAGAGTGTTGTCCAAACTCCTGGAGCTCTGGCAGCCTTTGGGCCGTAACCATTCTCTGGGGAGCCTCTTCAGTGCTCAATCACCCTCTGGAGGAGGAACTTTTTTCTAATATCCAGCCCAAACCTCTCCTGACACCACTTCATGCCATTCCCTCAAGCCCTGTCACTGATCAGAGAGAGCAGAGATTGGTGCTGCCCCTCCACTGCCGTGGTTTGCACTTTGTCACATTTATTTTCTTTGCAGGGCTCATACAGGAATTTGAAGATTTGTTTTGTGGTGATTCATTTAAAGAACTGGTGCTTTAGAGAAAGATCATTAGTTTAATTGCTTGGGATAAGATCCCTTTGTTTCTGGGTATATTCTTGCTAGATGAATGTGCCAGTTTATCATATGTTTATTTTGAAAGCTATGGACAGATCAGGCTGGTGGAGGAGAAAGTCTCCAAAGTCAGAGTCTACGCTAGAAAATTATTGAATTAATATCCCTCTGGAAAGCAAACCAGACCAAATTATGGCAAGGAAAGAAAAGAGCATTCTAAGGAACTGAGACAGAAAAAAATAACAGCAGAGGACAAGTCTTAGTCATTGATCTCCAGCTGGAGCCCTCAAAGGAAGACAGCAACAGGGAAACAGAGCCTTCCATTATATTCAGTCCTGAAATGAAACAAAACAAGAATATGGGTCCCACCCTCCTCCCATGAATGCTGGCAGGCCCCAGAAGAATAATTTGCATTCCAGCTAAGGCCTTGTTCTCATGTCTGACTTGCAAAATGGTTTCTCACAAATAATGCTGGAACAGGCACAGAGCTGAGCCCACCTGGCACTTGGATTGACTCAGAAAGGAGCTTGATGTCTTTGAGCTGCCCCAGAGCTGCCCCAAATCACAGGCAAATCCAAAGTCATCTTAAGCTAAAACACCTTTCACAAACTTATGGGGTGGTTGCAAACAAGGCTGTTTAAACTCTCTGTACCCTTTTCACAAATGTCACCAACTTCTTGTTCCCAAAACTGTGTTGTGTAGGGACAATTTTGTGAGGCTTTGGAGCACAAAAAGGGATTGTGCTGCCATGCCAGGTATTCTGAGTGCTCATTACAGGTAATTAATTTTTTTTTTTAAGCACACAGAGGTTGGGACTGTTTTTCATCGGGAGAAAAAAGCAGCTAGAAGCATTTGATAATCCACATATTCATGGAATTAACTTTGTCACTAATTGTAGTAATTGGCACTGACATTCTGTTGTGGTGCTGAGGATAGGCAGAGAGTGGGAGAGTCATGCTGTGTATTTTTAGAGATGGAAATTTCTGTAACTCTATATCCAGGTTGGATGGGGCTCTGAGCAACCTGGTCTAGTGGAAGGTGTCCCTGCCCATGCTAGGGAGTTGGAATGAGATGATCTTTAAGGTCCTTCCCAGCCCAAATCACTCCATGATTCTATGTTGTGCACACCTTCAGGGTAATGTGTGTTATAATGCATGCAATATTCATATTTTTATAATTATATGAGTCATCTATTATCTCATTTTTATATTTGCTCACTGCTTTGAAATGTTCATTGTGTTGTCATTTACCTGATCCACACCATTTATTTACTGTTTTTAAGGACAAATACCAAGATTTAAAGATATTTGAGTGTTTAAGGATAAATCCCAGGTTTTCCCTGGGACAATTCTACGTAAGGGATACGTGCCTAGAAAAACAGGTTGCAACTGCCTTGCTGCTAGTGAGCAAAAGTCATAATTCTTTGTGAAAGAAAAACTGAACTAGTGGAAGAAAATTTAAAGTAACTCCCAGTGTGTTCCTCTGCAGGCTGGGCTAGTGAGTGTCAGTCCCTCTGCCAGCTCCATTGCCCTTGTGCTATTTGTGCAGAGGGATTCAACCCAGACTGGATTCCAAGGCTGTTCAAACAGGGAATATTTGGCTACTACACACAGTTGGTTAACTCAAACGTACAGAGTGAATTCTTGGAAGGAAATCACTTATTTAGCACAGCAGGTATGATCAGCATTCAGTCCTCATCCAAAAGAGATCCCCACATACCCTTAGCACAAATACATTTTATTCATGGTGGTCTCACCTCCTAATTCTGATCCTGAACTTTTTAGATCTTGCACCGGTCAGTGAGACAATGGAAAATTTGTGACTGGAGCCTTTCCTTGCAAAAAAACCAGAGAAAAGCTTCCACAAATGTCTTTTCTGAGCAAAAAGAGATAACACATTCTCCCCAGTGACATCTGTTCTTCTAAAAAAACACGGGCCAGGGAGCGAGTTGATGCACAGAACCTCTGATCTCTCACAGTGCTTAACTCTAAGCTCACTCCCTGGTTCTCCCCAAGATAAACCTGCTTTAGAAGCATGAGCTCTAAGAAGTGTAACTTTAGCCAGTTTTTGTCTCTGGCCTGGAGGCCCAGGAGCAGTCCAGAGCTTCTGTTTAGTGATGTTCATGCTGAGAGCGATCTTTTGGCACCTCCTTTCCTTCTTCACTTCCCATTTCTAGAAAAAAACATTTTGTTGTTTTTTTTTTTTAAACCTCAACCCTTTGAAAAAGGTGGTGGAAGTCTGGAATCCTGATCCTGGCTGTGGAGGTATTTGTTGTGTTGTAGCAAAACCAATGATTTACAATGAAAAGGGTTCAGGGATGAAAAAAGGCAACATGAGATGGAGCAAATTTTCTTGCACAGTCATTGCCTAAATCACATCAAAGAAAATGGTCAGCACAGAGGAGTCACTGGCAAAAAATTGCTCCATTGAAAGGTCTTTAATTACTTTTTTTTTTCCTGAGAGAACAGACTATTGAAAAAACAAAACCTGTTTACATGAAAAGAAAATCTCCTTCAGAAATAGACTGATTTCACTGGAATTATCATGGAAAACTTATCACAACACTTCATCCCAAAATACTGTCAAATAAGTTTTACTTTGCCCTTATAATTGGGTATTTTAGATAAAATTGCCATTTTACATGATTGGGAAATCAAAGTGTTTAAATTAAAGACTTTGGCTGTTTAAACCAAACTGTTCAGCCTTAATGCAACCAGAACTTTCCTTCTGACTGAATTTTTTTTTTCAGAACACTTCATTTCAGTGGCTCTTTGGAGAGCAGTGACATTTTGAGTCTTGAGGTTAAGGTTCAGAGTTTTGAAACAACACAGTGATTCCCGTGGCTCTCACACCTACTACTACTTTTGTTAACGCTGAGCCCAAATAATTTTCAAAATTTTGTGGCTCACTTCTGTGGACTAAGGCTGGGAAGAAGAAAAAGTGAATTATAACATACCCTTCATAAAAACATACTTGAAACACCCGTAGCAAAAAGGTGCTTATCGAATGAATTCCAATATCTATAGGTGAAATATAAAAACTGACCACAAGGGTTGATACAGAGCATCAGATTTGTGGTTATTGAAGTTACACTGTTACTGTTGGCAACAATCCCTGGCTCGGTGCTCTTGAATTCTACCCTGGAACCCACAGCTAATTTCTTTTTTTTCATCTGTGGTCTATGATTAATATGGGTATTTGTTCTCTGCCAGTGGGGTATTTTAATATGTTCCTGCAGCAGATGTTGTGTCAGTGATGCTGCTTCATGGAGAGCTGGAATTCCGTCTCTGGAGAAGAATTTTCTCTTCATTTTCCTGTCCAGAGTTAGGGGGACTACACAGCTTTATTCCCTGATAGAGCAAACTACTGCAAATGCACAGGACAAATGCACAGAAGAAAGTTGTAGCGGGTTGAGTTCGAAACCAGGCAGAAACACCAATTGAATGTAGTGGTTTTGGTTCAAAATATTCATTACTTACTTATTTTCCTTCTGTGAGATAAGAATTAGGAGAAAAAGCAAAGCAGGCACAAACCTTAAACAGTTGCAGTACAATGAAAGAGTTTTATTACTAATAGAATTACAAGTAAAGAGAAAATAACAAAACAAAAATAAAGCAAATCCCCCCCCTCCAGCACTTCTCTCCTTTTACCCAGCTCACACAAGGGATAACAGAACATGGGATGTTAGTCAGTGTTCCAGTTCTTGAAAAGTCTCTCTCTTATGCTTAAGGAAAAGGTTTTCCTTCAGTTGCACGTGGTTCCCAAACTGCCACTAACAGCAGATCCACCCGGAAACAATCAATCTGCTGTGTGTAGAACATCTCTCCCATGAAAAATCTCACAGTTCCTTCACACTACAAAACATGGGCCATCACATGGGGTTATTCATCTTTTTAAGGATAAGTTATTTTGGCCTGCACACAAAGGCTTTTCTTCGCCACAAGTCTCTAACAGCCTCTTACTACTTCTATATAGCCGGGCATAGGCACTCTTCACAATCTTCACAGGCCACACGACGACTCTCTATCCCCCCATGTTCTTCAAATGGATTAAAGAGACAAACAGTTTGTGGTATTACAGTTTCTTACCACGGCATGCAAGGAGGTTTTTTAAGCTACGCGCCAGAGTCGCGGCACCGCCCTCTTTTCTCCCGCCGCCATTTCCAGCTCCGTCCCACGTGACTCACTTCTCTTTCTCCC
>NW_008237240.1:142749-172045 GCF_000691975.1 Corvus brachyrhynchos | reverse complement strand
GGGGCAGTGGCCCCGGCCCGGCCCGGCGGGGCCGGGGGGCTCGGAGCCCCCCACCTTCCAGCAGGCCACCTCCGACAAAAAGGGGCAGTCCCGCCTTTCTGTGCGGTTTAAATATGTAAATTGTGAGAAGCGTAATTGGTCTTAAAGACTGTCCATCAACTCAGGGTCAACCCAATACAAAAGTAAAGAAAAGTGGCTAATGAAGTCACAGAAACAGCATGGTGTAATTAGTATAGATCAGGATTACCAGGGTAATTTCTATTCTGGTTCTAGGGCCACCTTGGCTGCTCTTACCTGAGTTATCTCTCTGTGCAGTGCTGCTGGGTGAGGTAGCAACATCCTCTGATGATGTTGTGCTTTTGGTTTGGTGCCCTGCCCAAATGCTGAACACACCTCCCCTCTTCCAAACTCCTCTCCTGCACAGAAAGCTTCTCCCTATTTTTGCTACCCTTATTTCCAGAGCATTCTTACAAATCCATGAGATGCTTGTTTGGAAGCCTCAGGGATTCCAAGCTAGACTGTGACCTGTGGGCATTGATTTATTTCAGCTGCATCTCTGATTCTTTACCTGTTCTGTTTGTCCTGGTATTTTGTACTTGATTCCTCTTCCATTTGCTCTTTTCAGGATAATCCAGTGCAAGGCTGGGAAGGAAAATGTGGGTTTTGTTTAATCAGAGCTCGTTAGAGCCCGCTCATCACCTTTGTGGCTCAGCACCATGCCTCATCAGTCCTCCACAAAGGGAACTATGCTTTGCCAACTGTAAACAGCAATGGTTTCTAGGAAACCCACTGTGCCAGCCTGGAGCTTCTTGTTTGATGACACATCGAAGATTTAAACGTATTTAAATCTTTAAGCTCCTGTCTTCAGCATTCCCTGTTCTTCTCTCCAAATTTTCGAGCAATACAACACATCAAAAGGTTTCTCGACATGAACTTCCAGTTCACTAAATCTAGGAGGCAAATAGAGATACCTTTGGACCTTGTTTCTTTCCTTTTTATTTCTCCTTCCCCCCTCCCCCCGTCCCCCCCCCCATGAAAAAATAATGACTTTTCTAGCCTGGTTGGGCTGAGCTTTGGATCTTCTTTTAACCAGATCTTCAGTATGGATGATATGGGAGCAGGGACACTGCTGGAACATGATGTGCTGTTTAGGTCTCCAGTCAAGAAAATTTATACTCTTTGAACACCCAGTGCTAATACCATCTGATTTCCCTATATCTGATTAAATTTGAATCAGAAATACTTTTGTTTCCTCTGAAACATTTTAAACCCTCATGACCAATAAGTTTTGAGTGCACATTTAAAGCCAAACACTTTGTATGTTTCGGGGCTTCTGGGATTTATCATATCTGTGCTGTTTGAAATCATACCAAATTAGAAATGCATGAATTGGTTGAAAATAGGAGAGTTGTTGGGAAAAAACCCCACATTCTCTCTGGCACTGAAATTACAAAAGGTAGCTCTTCTGGAAGCAGTTTTGGACAAGGGATAATCTTGTGATTTCTTTTGATTTATTTTGATTATTTATTTATTTATTTATATATAATATTATTTAATATGATTGATGAGAGAGCAAACATAAAATAAAAACCTAAGAGACAGTCCTGAGTTACTATATAATAGGCTGATACAGAAACAAACCCAGTGATTTCTGCTGAATAATGCAGCTGTCCATTGCTCAGGGGGGCTGAGCCCTCTGAAATCAGGATCACACAATGAGGAACTGAAGGGAAAATTCAGTGGTAGGGCACTACTTACACAAGTGTGGTTGTAAATAATGCAGATTGGCAGCTGGAAATGTCACTGACTCACAGCTAGTATTAAAATTATGACAACAATAATAGTAGTACTACTAATAATAGTAATGAAAATAGAGAAAATAACAACAACAACAATAATCTTGAGCAATTTTAGAAGGCAGGAGGGTTTGAGTGTCTGAAATCCATATTGTGACCACACTTTGTGACAGTGCAGGTACATCCTGCTTCTAAGTGAGGCTGTTTCATTCACCAGCATTTCTTTATGGGACCAGGTTGGTTACAGAACCCTTTTGGGTTATTCTGAGATGAAACACATTTTGATTTTTACCAATGACAGTTGTGTGAATTTACAGACACCCTTACACACATGGGAAATACAGTTCCTACCTAAAAACCCCTTTTTCTTTCACTCCCAGCGTCCACAGAACAATGAGCATCCTCACTGACAACACTGACACACTTTTGGAAGTTCTTGGATATTGAAGTTTGGTACTACAGCATGATAAAAGAAGTTAAAACCAGCATTATTCTCTTCCCCCAAACTGTGATTTTTCCAAGAAATTCCATCTCTGACTTACAAAAGGACAAGTGAGAATCTGGAAGTGTTTGGGGATGGCTGGCAGGAGGGAAAATAAGAAAACTGAGTACCTCAGAATGGGTTGTTTATTTTTCAGCTGTCACTAGCTTATCTCCCCAACATTTGATGCTTCTGATTCAAGTTGGCAGAGCGGCTTAGAAGGCCAGAAGAGTTTTGTTTTTCTCCACATTGTATTCTTTGATTTAATAAAAGATACTGCCTTCACCAATTCACCTGACCTCTGTATTTCTTTTAGCTTAATCTTTTTTTTTTTTTTTGGTTTGTTTCAGGAAGTTAAACAGAGGCTTTTAAAAATGTATTCTTAAGCAGATGGAAATTAGTATCTAAAGAGGGGTTTTTTTTTAAAGTCCTGAGTCTTTGATCCTCCCAAAAGAATGCCAAGGTTTTTGCAAGTGAACTTTATGTCATTTAATCTGGTTATTTCCTTGTGTACCTTCACCTTCTAACTCCAGGTGAAATCCGAGTTTCCTCAGCATCTTTCAAAAATAAATGTAAGAAGTAAGTGATCACTTAAATCTTGAGTTTATAGATTGGTGAGGTGAGTCACAAGGCACTTAAAATATTTGAGAAGGGTCACCAGTTTCATACTGGGACGTTTCCTAGCTGTAAGGCATGTGGCAAAACTTGTTCTGTGTTTACCAGAAAGCAAGTTTTACTGTGAAGTATATGACAAGCTGAATTAAAAGTTAGTTTGGTTTTGGGGCATTGTCAAGGTGAAAGAGGAAAAACTGTAGAATTGAGGCTGCTTAACAGAGGAGCTTATCTGAACCTCAGCCCTGGTGACAGGCTCCAATGCAACATCCAGCCCCTCTGCTGTATCTATTTCCTGAAAAAAAAAAGAAGAATTTGGGGTTTTTTCTAATGCTATATGTCATTTGCTGTATGTTAGTAAAAATGGGTTTATACTGCTAAATTTAAACTTGATTTCTTCTTTTGCTTCCTAAGAGACTTCTCCCTTTACACAAGTTAAGTGTCATTGCACATTAAAAACCAGTGGTGCTTCTAAGATACTAAAAATTTGACTTAATAGACCTTGCAGACAATTTTCCATGGCTGTCATTTCATAGAAAATCCTGGTTAAGAAAGTAGGGAGTGGCATATCCCACCCTGTCCTCCATAGTTTGCAAGAGCATCAAAGGTTATTTGCACGTGAGTAGGACCTGCAGAGGTCAGGGAAGGGGTTTAGGGTCAAAAACTACTCTGGTATGTGGAATTATACCACCACAATTCCCAGCTGAGTATGAATTAGAAACTGGTTTTGGTCTTATGGCAGTCCAAGACAGAAAACTCTGAAGACACTGGCCTCCTAAGTAGAAGGAAAACATGATTTCCAATTATTTATGCGAGAAGAAATAGCTTGTGGTTATTCTTTAAGAATTCCAGTTAGATCTGTAAACAAGTGATTGCTAAGAAAAGATCTGACTGCATCAGGAGTTTCTACATCAAACAAGGCACAAAGCTGAAATTGCTGCCTCACACCAAATAACAATACCCTTAAGTTCATTTCAAGGAATATTTTTCTTTGTCTTACTTCCCTGTCAGAGTAAAACTGAAATGAAACAAATTTTACAGAACAACTGCTGAAGCAAAATCTGGAATTTATGTAGTTATAAATGGGCCAGGTCTTGCAGATCTATAAAAAAATTGAAAAAGAATTAGGTAAATAATGATCTTCTTTCTTCAGGCTTTACTCTGCCCCACTCCACTCCATCCTGCCCTACTCCAGACAACATTCCTCTCACACAGTATGACTGGAAAAAAAAACCTCACTGAAAATGAGTTAATGAAGACTTTTACCAGTATAAGCCTTAGGCAGGGCAGGGTATGAAAAAATATGACAAAATGTAAGTTGAAGTCATTGATGAGCCCCAGGCACACAGAGGCAGGTTTGACATCACTGAGTTAAAGTTGTGACCCAAATTTGGTGACCAGCAGGGACTGTTCATGGCAGCTGCCTATAGTTAGGAGGAGTTTACCTGCTATAGAAAATGGGGATAAACTCAGCTAAAAATGACAGGCCTGGTCACCCAGTATTTTCCACGTGCTTCAAAGAGGTGAAATAATGGAGGTTTACAACCACTCCAGTATCTTTACAGTATTGCAGAACCAATGACTGGCATCTGTTTGGGGCATTTCTAGCAATTTGTTGTTCCAATACAATAAAAATGCAAGTTAGGACTGAATACTTAAACATTTGCTCCTAAATAATTAATAATACAGGAAAATAAGGAGGAAAAAAAAGTGTATCTACTGATAAGGGCAAGGTTTTTGACCCAAGGCTCCTCAGTTCTGCATCTTAGTCACGCATTGCCCAGACCCAAGGTTGTTAAAATATTTCACTTATTGAATACCCTGAATAAAAGGGTGTTCAGATGTGTTGCACTGCTCACTAAATTCTTCCTGTCTTTGCCTCACCTTTGGATCACACTCAGACCTTGCTCCATTAAAGAAAAGCAAGCATGCTCCACCAGAAAACTTTGGAATTTATTAGGGGACGGGTCAGGTGTGAGATTTTCATTGCATTGGCTGCGCTCCCAGTGTGCAGGAGGGACTTGCAGGGGCTGGGACGTAACACTTGCAGCCTCGCCCCTGTTTAAATTAGCAAAGTGTTCCATTCAAAATGTTACTCTCACGCACGGGAGGAGCACTGCGAGGAGGAGAAGACTCAACATGGGCACTGGGAATTACCTCTGGCATTTCATCCTCTCTGTTTTTCTCTGTAAGTAAAAATTTATTTGGTTATTCACCGTTGCTATACGTTTAGAGGATGTCCTTGAGAAACATTGGAAATTGTAATCAGGGCAGGGGGGCTGCTAAAAATAAATATAAAATCCAATAACATGAAATATTTACAGGGTTCTGGGTTTTTTCTTCATTTATCCTGAATGCATAGGATTTCAGCAGGTATTTTAGTAGGGATATAAAGCTGTAAGTAGGTAAAAGAATGAGAGCAAAGTGTTTAGAAAACTCATCTAAAAGATTAAATATGCAGTGTCAGACCAAATTATATGACTTTTTTTACCCCTAAGCTTAGTTATGAATGATGCATTTTGCCAATTTTTCTCCTCTGAAAGACTGTTTAGGAAAAAACACATAAAACCCATGGATTAGGTTGTATTGATTGTGCTGTGTTCTCACTGCACCTCAAGAGTTTTTTAAAACAACATGTAGAAATTCAGAGGGCTGCTTTATTTTATTCTTAATGTCTGGTTTCATGCTGTTCAGTGCAGATGAACACAAGTTTCTTGACTGATCAATACCTGCTGTTAAAAAGCTGAGAGATACAAGTACAGGGTCTTAAAATTTAAGCTGTCTTTGGAAGAAAAAAGATATCAGTGTGTGAGAAAAATTTTGCAAAATATGTATTGTTACATTACAAGTTTTTATGTAGACACCAAACGATATGAAAATACCACCTTCATTTTACAGATGAGTAGAGTCAAAAGTAGTTAATAAATGTGGTTCTTAAGAATTTGATAGAGCTACTCCAGTACACCCTGTCTGAGAATCGTCTAAATTTCCTACAGTAAAACCCAAAGATCCAGGATAATAATTTAGAGTTGTTAAGGAGTAAAACTGACATAAGACAGAAGCATATGTCTGTGTTTTTAGCAGGTACAAAGCCACTTCTCAAAATCAAAGTTGAATTACCTGATCAAGTAAATTAAATAAGCCCAAATTAGCCTGACTATTTAATCACAATGGAAAATGGGTTTGATTTTCCTTTTAAAGAAACTTTGGGAGTGTTAGAAATGTTGTCACCTTCACACTTTGGAACTTGTACAGGAGTTACAATTTATTTGTAGTTAGAAATAGAGGTAAACATGGAAGGCAATGAATTTTCGCCCACGATTATTATGATTTAGAATATCAACAGAAAGATATGCCCAGAAAAATTGTTCTCTCCTGCTTGACAGAAAGTAATTAGGAAAGGAATAAATGCCTTGCTAAATAAAGAAACTGAAACAATTAAATATATGCAAACAGGTAAGGAGAAAATTATGCTGAAAAATGCATTCTGTTAATCTTTAATTTTCCTGTTAATTCTCTAGGAATTTTAGTTTAGAGCAATCATAGGATCATAGAATCATTTAGGACGGAAAAGACCTTTAGGATGATGTAGTCCAACCTTAAACCTAACACTGCTGAGTTCACAACTAAACCCTTTCCTAACTGTAAATGAAATAATATTTACAAGAAGAAAAGAACATAAAAAGTTGAAAAAATATGTAGACTAGGAATAGAAAGGTAAATCTCTACATTTATACAGAAAAGAAGTATCACCAGGAAATCAGTAAGATCTGCTCAAATTTATGCAAATGAAAAAGGAAGTATCAGAGATTCAATGGTAGTTAAGGAATAGCTACAAAAGTGTGAAACTGGAAATGAGGAAGGAAAGGAAAAACAATGAAGATGAGAACATTAAGTGAATGTTTCACACAAGAACCAAGTTACACTTGGTAGACGATTAAAGTACTTCACAGAATTACAGGGCAGCAATCCATAATCCACATTTCTGAAATTCTGACAGGTACCAGGATTGGAATGGCATTAGAGGGAAGAGACACAACGACTACCACCCCTGAGAGCCACATAAATGTCTTGAGGAGCACAGACAACAGAGAACAGAGAACTGGCCCAGATGCAAACAGCTCAGATGCCTCTATGGCAGAGCCCAACACTCAGACAACCTATTCCCTCCTGGGCACAAGCTCGCAGTCTCCCCTCACGATGAGGATGGTGGGTGGAGATGAGAGGATGAACACTACACCCATGACACCAGCACAGAAGGAGGGCTCATCAGGGATGTCTGCCAGGAGCCCAGCACTTACAGCAGGGCCTGGCACCACTGCCCCCAGCCTGGGCACAGAGAGTGGCACTGCTTCCTCCCTGCCTCTCAGCTCAGCAGTGACGAGCCACTCCTCCTCCTCCTCCTCTTCTCCCGAGGGCTCCTCAGCTGTGACTCCCAGCCCCCAGCAAAGCAGCACCAGTGGCACCACTGAGACGCCCTTGGCCGCCACATCCCACCCACCCACAGCACTGGTGTTCTCCTCTGTGTCCTCCCCTGCTGGCATTACAGGCATTGAGTCGGATACCGTGACAGCAGAGCCCATCATGAGCAGCCCAGCTCCCAGCACACCCAGCACCAACCCAGTGGCTTCCACCTCTGGCACCCCTTCTGAGGGCTCCTCAGCTGTGACTCCCAGCCCACAGCAAAGCAGCACCAGTGGCACCACTGAGAGGTTCTTGGCCAACACATCCCACCCACCCACAGCACTGGTGTTCTCCTCTCTGTCCTCCAGTGCTGGCTCTGCTGTGACAGCAGAGCCCACCATGACACAGGGACCAACTACCCCCAGGCCTGTGGCTTCTACCTCCAGCACCTCTCCTGCCTCAGGTACCATCGAGGACAGGCTTTCATCCACGCTGGGCAGAAGCACAGAGACATGGACAGCTGAGCTCACCTCCACACCCCTCACACATGGACAAGCCATGGTGGAGGTGACGGCCACTTCATCTCCCATGGGGAGCCCCTTACCTTCTGTGAACACAGCCCCTGTAGGCAGCAGTGCCACGATTCCTCCTGGAGAAGGGGGAAGTTCCACCATGAATCAGGGGAGCGGAACGACAACTGACCCCAATGTCCAGACCTCCCATTCCCTCCCAGCCACATCCCTGGTGTCCCCTTCCACGATGAGGACGGTGAGTGAAGAAGGGAGGACGGACACTACACTCACCACACCAGCATGGGAAGGGAGCTCACTCAGGACATCGCCTGGGAGTGGTGCAGTGAGCCCAGCGCTCCCAACAGCAGGGCCTGGCACCACTGCCCCCAGCCTGGGCACAGAGAGTGGCACTGCTTCCTCCCTGCCTCTCAGCTCAGCAGTGACGAGCCACTCCTCCTCCTCCTCCTCTTCTCCCGAGGGCTCCTCAGCCGTGACTCCCCGCCCCCTCCAGCCTGGGCACAGAGAGTGGCACTGCTTCCTCCCTGCCTCTCAGCTCAGCAGTGACGAGCCACTCCTCCTCCTCCTCCTCTTCTCCCGAGGGCTCCTCAGCTGTGACTCCCAGCCCCCAGCAAAGCAGCACCAGTGGCACCACTGAGACGCCCTTGGCCGCCACATCCCACCCACCCACAGCACTGGTGTTCTCCTCTGTGTCCTCCCCTGCTGGCATTACAGGCATTGAGTCGGATACCGTGACAGCAGAGCCCATCATGAGCAGCCCAGCGCCCAGCACACCCCGCACCAACCCAGTGGCTTCCACCTCTGGCACCCCTTCTGAGGGCTCCTCAGCTGTGACTCCCAGCCCACAGCAAAGCAGCACCAGTGGCACCACTGAGACCCCCTTGGCTGCCTCATCCCACCCACCCACAGCACTCGTGTTCTCCAGTGCTGGTGTTACAGGCGTGGAGTCAGGTGCTGTGACAGCAGAGGAGGTGACACCCAGCCCTGCTCTCAGCACAGCCAGCACTAATCCAGTGGCTGCTGCCCCCATCACCTCTCCTGCCTCAGGTATCACTGAGTCCATCCATTCACCCACGCTGAGCAGCAGCACAGAGACACCGGCACCTCGACACACCTCCACGCTCCTCACACAGGGACACACCACAGTGGAGGTGACGGCCACTTCATCTCCCATGGGGAGCCCTTTGTCTTCCATAACCACAGCCCCTGGAGGCAGCAGTGCCATGACTCCTCCTGGAGAAGGGGAAAGTTCCACCATGAACCAGGGGAACAGAACAACAGCTGAGCCCACTGCCAAGACCTCCCATTCCCTCTCTTCCACGACCTTGGGAAGCCCATCCACAACAAACCACAGTGTATCAACATCTGTTAATCCTTCTTTCACTGGAGCTTGCTGTGAGTATTTTAACACGTTATACTAAATTTATTTTGCTCTATGTTTGGAAGAGTTGAGTATAATTTTCTTTTATTATTGTTATATTTGGTTGGAATTTGAGCTTTTTACAATGTCTTTTTTAAGCTGGGAATTTAATCTAGGAATATGAATCCCTGCATCTACATACTTTTCTCAAAAGCTGCAGCTCCTGTCTGCAGTTCTTTTTGAAATGACACACCTTGTCTTAGGCAGTGCCACAGGGGCAAAATGCTATGTAGTTATGCTGCATAGGCCAAGTTATGCCAGTGGAAAGTTTAATTGATTTTTATTTAAGTCTTGAAATTTCCTTTTATGAAATAGTAGAGGCAGTTCCTTCATTGGGACAATCGGGTTGAATTTATTTTTGCTAACTCGATTCTTATTTGTTTCAATACTAATTATTTTCTAGCGTATATTTAAGTTTTTGCCAAAGGGCTGTCTGCCCATATTCAAAGAATATGCAGTAATGAATCTTTCATCATTTTTTAATGGATAAAAAGGTAAAGCAAAGATGGAAAAGAGGAGAATGCAGTCTTTTTGTACTCTGCACCCAAAAAAAAAAGGCAGCATGACTTCCATTTTTAGTGCATAATAGTATTCTTCAAGATCTACAAGTCCAAGGGATTAATCCTTTCCCTGATCTGGAGTCACAGTGTTCATGGAATGCAGTAGGAGATGTGCCCATGCACAATAAGGTGCAACTTGGTCTTTGACAATGGCTCAATGGCCAAGGACAGCCTGGTGACGAGTGGTTCCTCAGGGGTCACTACTGGGACCGGCGCTGTTTAATGTCTTTGTGGGTGACATGGACAGCGGGATTGAGGGTGCCCTCAGCAAATTGGCTGATGGCACCACACTGTGTGGTGCAGTTGGCATTCTGGAGGGAAGGGATGGCATCCAGAGGGACCTGGACAGGCTTCAGAGGCGGCCCTGTGTGAACCTCATGGAGTCCAACGAGGCCAAGTGCACGGTCCTGCACATGGATCAGGGCAGTGCCAAGCACAAACACAGGCTGGGCACGAATGGACTGAGAGCAGCTCTGAGGAGAAACACTTGGGGGTGTTGGTGGGTGAGAAGGGGCATCACTTGGCCATGTGCCCTCACAGCCCAGAAAGCCAAAAGCACCGTGGTCAGCAGGGAAGGGGGCATTCTGCCTCTCTGCCCCACTCAGGTGAGGCCCCACCTGGAGAGCTGCCTCCAGCCCTGGGGTCCCCAACATGAGAAGGATGTGGAGCTGCTGGAGGAGGTCCAGAGGAGGTCACAAAGGTGCTTTCACCTCTGCAGTGGAGACAGGCTGAAAGTTGGTGTTGTTCAGCCTGGAAAAGGCTCTGGGGAGACCTTAGAACCCCTTCCAGTACCTAGAGAGGACCTACAAGGGGGACTTTGTACAAGGACATGTAGTGACAGGACAAAGGGGAATGGCTTTAAAATGAAAGAGAGAAAGTTTAGATTAGATATAGGAAGAAGTTCTTCCCTGTGAGGGTGGGGAGGCCCTGGCACAGGTTGCCCAGAGAGGCTGTGGATGCCCCATCTCTGGAAGTGATCAAGGCCAGGTAGGATGAGGCTCTGAGCAACCTGAAGGTGTACCTCCCATGGCAAGGGTTGGAACTGGATGATTTTTAATGTTCCTTCCAACCTCTTCTGTGACTCACTGATATGGTTCTATGTTGCATATCTTTAAAAAACATTGCAGAGACTTAATTAGGCAGTCAGTTTTTCATTAATACTTTATTCCTTAAAGACACAGACTGTAACTACATGTTTCACAAGAATTTCCTTTTTGCTTTTCAGCTCCTATCACTTTGTCCATCCAGCTGCAGGAAGTGACCAGTACAATGATACAGTTCAGCTGGGAGCCTCAAGGTGGCACAGGAGACAGTCCTTACACAGTGCGACTGCTGGGAAAATCGGGAGACATGAAGAAAATCCTAAATGGAACAAGTACTGTATTTGAAAATCTGCTTTCTGGTTATCAATACCAAATATCCGTGGATGTTTCAACTTGCTCTAAGAATGTCAGCACCTCCTTGACAGTTCAGACAGGTATTTCCTCTGGAATTTTTTCTTTTTCTGTTAGCAAACTAACACATTCATGGCCTGAACATGAAGCCCTTTTACACTGAGCACCTACCTGGACATGAATAAGCCATATACTGAAATGAGTAAGCAAAAGGAGGCCAAACTTTCAGAAATTTAAAGACAGCCTGCAAATTTTCATGGGGCTAAGGTCCAGAGCCCCGCTAGTCCTCCTGCCAAATTCAAAGCTTTACTGAGCTAGAAGCACAGCAGTTCAATGTTCTAGCCTCTCCCAGCTCCATACACTTTATTTCCCAAGCCTTACTTAGCTGAAATATAATTTTTAAACAATAACTTCGTTTTTTCTGGTTATTCTATCTTTCATATCTCCACAGCTGCTGAAGTCTACAGTGGAACCACCAGGATTACCAGTGAAGATTTCAAGCCTGCATATCAGAACAAATCAAGTAGAGAATTTATGGAGTTTGAAAATAAGTTCATTACGGAGGTACTTTGCTTAGAAATTCTAAACTAAAATTTTATTTTCTGCTGAGCTGTTCCTAGTGTAAATAATCATGAGGATCTGGATATGAATAGCTTAAATGTGGGTGGGAAAGATTGTGTGATGGTTAGAAATGAAGAAGTGCTTACTTTTCATTTATGTTGCTGTCCTCTGAGGCCCTGATTTAAAGGAAATTCTGTCTGGAAGTTATACATATTCCCCTGTTATGAGAGTGGCTTTTAATTGAATTATGGCCAGCATGTTGCTATATATTAAAGAAAAAAAAAGATAATAACTTAAACCTTTTACTTTGCAGATAACAAAACATCTGCCACAGAAGCTACAAGAATTAAAAAATGGAACAAAAATGCGTATTGTAATTAACAGCATCACGGAAGGAAGTGTGATTGTGCTCTTTGACATTGTGTTGGATGTTGAACAAAATATAACAAAACCAGAGGTTTCAAATGCTTTTACAGAGGCCCTTAACAGCAGTACAGAATTTGATGTTGATCTTAGAAAGACTGTTGTAGAAGGTATGAATTTGTTCATCCCTGTGAATTCAAGTGTGTTTTTCACTGATGGTAACATCCAGTGAAATGGGATTTGGTTGGGAAAGGCAAATGGTATTTGGTTTATCTCTTTTTCCAATACTGACTTAAATCTTTGTTCTCCTCCTGTTTTGTTTAACTCCACTGTAGCAAGGAATAGCTGTCAGCCAGGTTTAAATGACTGTGGCCAAAATGCAACCTGCACTGCTGAAGGAGCCACTTACTCCTGTGGATGCAACAAAGGATTCACTGATAAGAGTCCCCAGGTTCCAGGGAGAGTTTGTCAGCAGGATCTACCTTCACGTAATTGCTTTATATAAGTTTAAAAACCCAATCCAAACCCAAGCCCAAGCTGAATCTTAAAAAATTTGCATGTTCGGTCTTTTCCCTCCCCTGGCCCTCTTTAGGTAATATCTAATTATGATTATGTACACTGGGCTTGGAGGGATTTGATGTCATGTGGTACCACAGTTAAATATTTCAGCAAACAATAGAAGAATGTTTCCTGGGCTTGTTTTTTGAAAGTTGTTTACAAAAATAAAAAGCATAAACTTGGTGAACTTTCAAATAAATTCTACTCACTGCCTCCAAATTTCTGTTTCACAGAACAGACAACTCCAGTCCCTCCAGACACCAACACCACCAAGACAACTGGATTTACAGGATCTACATCTAATTCAATTTTCACTACCACATTTACGTCAGCACCTTGCAGTAAGTAAATATTTGATACTGAATAGTAGAATGAAAATTATCCAATCAGACACAATATTCTTCTTCATTGGTCATATCAGCTGTGAGGTAAAATCCCTCAGCATAATTTCAGAAAGGAAAGACTGATAAAATCACTGGAAATACATAATTATGTAAATATCAATCGAGGCAGTTTCTACACCTTGGTAAAGCTCTCCTGGACCCAGTAAATGTTCACTGGGTGCCTGCCTGCAGGCATAAACCACTGTGATAGGTGATTTTTCTTAACCCTATTATGAAGCACATTTAATAAATGCCTCTCTACTGCTCTGAATTTAGGATTTCCTGGTGGTATTTTAATAATACATCCTCCTGAGGATATCAGGATGAGTCAAATCTCAGTCCACCTCAGAATGCTCATGTTTTTCTCAACCAGCCACATCAATTCTCCATTGTCTTAAAGCAACATTGTACAATTCTGACCATTTACCACACCTTGCCTGCAATTAGAAAGGCTAGAAGCAAGTAGAATGTCACCCATTTGTGTTTTGGAGCCATCAAACAAATGGCTCCAAACCATTAATGTATGGTTTCTGTCTATAGAGCAAAGGGTTCACCTCTGCTCTGGTGGGAGAATGAGGTGAAAAACTGAAATCAGCTCCAACAAAAGACACAAGAGTTTATATTGCTTTCATTTGTATTTTTTCTTCAGTATTAAATGTGTAGAATTGCAGAAGTGAAATGAACTGCTCTTAGCTGTATGAAACTTTCTCACTTTGCAGTGCCAGTGTCCGTCGAAGTTCAGAACGTCACTGCAGAAGAAATACAACTCAGCTGGACCAGTGGCAGCAAAGGCAGCCTTTACAACATCTCTGTCAGGGATGGAAGCCAGGAAATACACAAAACAACTACAGAAGAGACAAAAGCTGTGTTTAAGCACCTGCTTCCTGGCCATGTGTACATCATTTCTGTGGCAGTGTCATCTTGTGCTGAGAAGAATCAGACTTCAGTCACTGTCCAAACAGGTACCTCCTCCATCACCCTGGCATTTCTTTTCAATTACTATAAACTCACAGAGTCTTGTTGCAATATGATCTGGATTGGATCTCACAGACTCTTATTCCTGCAAGTCATTTTTATTTATTTGACTCATCCCCTTACTTGGATAGGACTGTGTGGATTAAAGAAGAGTTTGCAAGAGTAAGAACTCACTCTGTAAAGTTTCTGATCATGTTTTATTATTGAGCCAGATAATTCTGTACAGAAGTCAGGATATTTTGGTTGTAAATTTACCAGAAAATATTCTGGTAGTGTGAAGTTTAGGTTCTACGTGCTCTTGTGGTTGCAAGCAGTCCTTAATTGTCATTGTTACCTTTTTAATTTCATCCTAGGTTACAGACATTAAAACAAATTGTTTAATTGTGTGTCTGTACTAAAACTGATTCTCAAGGGACATGACACATAATATCCCTCTACAGCAAAGTTTCTCCTTTAAAGCTCCCCATTGGCATCTCCCCCTTAGCCAATTCATTTAGACAAAACTTTTTCCACTAAAAGAATTGCCACTTGGCACAGTATAATACTGCTTTTCTATCATTGGAAGAGATCAAAAATCAGCCTGTCAAAGGAAACCACTGGGTTATTTTGGCCTGATCCACGTTTCATAAAACTGTGCTGCACTTTATCGTTCTTTCCCAGTGGCTGAGAAAGTGTTCACGATTTCTTTTTATATAACTTAAAAGATCTAACTTGACTTTTGGCAATTGTAACTTTCTTCCAGCATTTCTTGACCTCTAAAACATTTGCAATTCTTTCTTGAGTTCTCTAGTGGATTGTCTGATTATTCTCAAAACCCTTCTAGGGCAATTATTCTGGCAGTTGACTGTGGGGGTTCCTTCTAATGGACTTATCCTCTGTCTTAGTCTTTAGGACCACAAAGCCAAGGAATTCTCATCATAATTTCCATTGAAATCTTTTAATTCTTCAGTCCACTGGCTTTCATTTATTAGTTTCTCTATTTAAAAAAAAAAAAAAAAAAGGTTTCCTTTTGTAACCTGGAGCCATCTGCCCTACCAGAAAAGTGTTTGTAATCTAATTAAAAAGAGCAGTAAAGACCAAGTCATCCATATTTCATGTGAAGTTAAAGATTATGTTCAATTCTATGAGGAGAACTGGAGATATAGCCACATAAAACCTGCTATACCACCCTTTAATGGGTTTTGACCCATTATAAATAATTCAGATTAGCCAGTCCAGGCAAGCATACTGAGGTTTTGAGACTCCAGGATGCATATTTTTTCCAAAAGAAATTGCAGGTGACTTTTACTTCTGAAAGCTCCATCTATCTTACCTGAGTTGTACGAGCATGTAGCAGCACAACCTATATCTTTAGCTCTCATAAGAAATCAGAGTTCTCAATGCTACTTCAGTGAGTTCTCACATACCAACTACCCACCCACCACCTGCCTCTCTTTTGATATGCTCCAATTTTATAACTTGCAATTCTAAGTTCTCACTGGGCCAAAGGAACTTCTGCTTAGGTGACTCCTTGGCCATAATTAAAGACTTCCACTTATTCCATAATTTTCTTATTAGCAGCAATAATGCATGCACAGAAGTGATTATCTTGACTTTTAAATTTATTTTACAGATTCTGCTTCCTGTTTCGAAATGACTGAGTTTTGTTTAGCAGAAAGTACTGGCTGCTCTGAGTTAAAAGGCACGGCATGCTCCAGTAAGTTTATAGAACCTTAACATTTGTTTATCCATAACTACGGGGTATTATTTCACAATATAGTATCTTCCATGAGTATTTTGCCATCTGCTTTATGATGTCAGTTCACACAGCATCTGAAGTTCACACTGCTTTGGTGAAGAAGCTGCCTCCATCAAACTTCAGTGTCAGCTTCCAGCTCTATTTTAGTCTGGACTTTTCTATGTAAAGCCTTCTTCTTTTGGCTCAGGGCTCATCCACCTACTCGGGAGGATTTAAACACACTCAGAGCCTTGCAGATTCTAACAGACTGATGTTGCTCCTGCTGGAATCAATGGGAGAGTGGCTGTTGAATTAGTGGAGTGGGATGCACCCTGAATAATACAGGAATGGTGAGCAAGTTGTGAGCATTGTGATGGCTGACAAACTTAGAGAGATTCAGCTCTGAAGGTTCCAAAGCCAGGGCATTAGACACATATGACACACTCTATTATCATTATTTGATTAGTTTCTGGTTTTATCAATTCTTATTATAAATACATGAGATAACAAAGTCCAAAGACCAATTATGGAGTGACATCCTGGGAACCATCTCATTGTTTCTTCTTTTTTAATTTTTTTCTAGAAAACCAAGCATTTGCCTGCAGCGTTGTTTTAAAAAGCCAGATATTTAATAATACACTTTACAACTCTGAGAGTGAACACTACAAAACATTGTCTGGAAAGATCACAACAGATGTAAGTTGATGCAATCTTCTTTGTCAACTTGAATGAACCACAGAAAGGCTTGTGATTAGCAGCCTCAGACTCCTACATTCATTGTTAAATCAAGACTGGGACAGGTGAAAAAGAAAAGACAGTATAGGGAGCACAAAATCTGCCAAGGACAGACAGTTTGTTGTTCAATGAGGAGGGTTATATTCCCTAAGCCATCCTCAAATATAAGTTATGTAGTGAAAGGCACTTTAAAATTCTATTTTTGTAAGTTCAAGGAACATCCTGTTCTGCTTACTTTCTCCCACTTCGCTAAACTGATGCCTGTGGAGGCAAAAAAAGAATATTCCTCAAAAACAGCATTTCAACACAGACTTGGAAACATGAAAACTTTGCAAGTGTGTACTGTGAGTCCAGATCATTGGCAATTCACTTCATGGAAGTGGCTGCAGGACTGGACAAAGTATCAAGGGGGTCATCTCAGGGGGAAAATGAGGAGAGAAAGTGGAAGCTTTGAGCTAGCAAAGCTGACAGGCAGAAGCAGCAGCAGTCTGGCACTTCTTTAACAGCATGTTCAAGAAAAGCACTAATAATTTCAACACCTCTCAGGAATCCTGATGTATATAAGTCTGTTGGAAAGGTAAAATTACTGGGAGATTGGGGTAGACTGCTTTAAATAACTAACACAGCTATTTTTAGTGTGATGATCATACCCTTTAGCTAAGAAACCACAGATTTCAAAAGCAGTAATTAATTTGTTCTCACCACGCCAACTCGGAGGTAACCTTGTCTTATGACTGCTAACGTCTCCACTTCATGGATAAAAAATTTACTTTAGTAAATTTAGAAGGTTTCATCCAACCTGACTGAATGCAACAGGAATCCCTTTACTGGCTTTTAAGAAGCTTTTACCTCGTGCAAAGTGTCACCTTTTCTTCAAAAAATGACAAAATCAAAGAGAGGCTGTACTAAAATGATTGGAAATATAGACAATTTATGTACTGGATTTATTTTTTCAATCTGAATGTTGAACTACTTCTTTTATATTCCACAGTACTACCACTTTGTAGTACTAGCTTTGAAATTTTACAGTTTTACCTGCATAAGTCAGGTTTCCTATCCAGACTGCTCATCAAGGTGAGGAAAAGAAAAGCATTTTTGAAGTCTCTGGCCAAAGAACTTAATGTGATGTAAAGTCTGACATGGGGATATATCTCACAGAAAAGATGGAGGCAGAAAACTGAGCAGTGACTCAGAACAAGGTCTGTTATCATCTATGAAAAATAGCAATCTTTCAGACTTTTCAGGTAAAATACCATATTTATCCACAGTGAGAAGATAACTTCTCTTAGTGGGTTGAATCAAACACTTAATTTTCTGAAAAGAACAGTCCTGACAAAAACATATCAACCAGTCTTATCTAAAAAAGGGGACTGCTTGTTCTTGCTCTATATCCTTATGGAAGCACTAAGCAAGACTCTACTTTTGGAGATATCAGTGCAATTGATTTGATTTTGATTGGTGTCATGGGATTACACTCGGCTTATGCCAGAATGATTGAGAGGCAAATCACACCCCTGTCTCTCTTTGCATAGGTATTCTCTAGCATCATGACTTTGAAAATCTGGTGGCAAAAAAAAGTTTTAGACCTCTAACATCAAGTTCTGTGCAGTTAGTGTGTGCTGGTAGTTCAAGGACCATGCTTGAAGTTTAGTTGCACATGTTAAAAAAAGTTAGGGGACACTGAACATAACTTTAGAAATATTGGGTGCTCTTTGTGGATTCCAAGTTTCGTACAGTCGGGGTCCCATATGGGTTTGCGGAGGAGGACAACTTGTTTTAATGCATTATTCATTGATAACTAGCTAAACAGATTGGAGCTTTGGAAGTCAAACTTAGATTTCACATTTTCAACCACAGACAATGCGTTGCTCCGGAATCCTCTTTCAATAAGTTTTTTATTTGTTGTTTCAAACCAATTACCTTGGTAGAATAGTAAGTGAAGAAAATTAATATCCTGATGTGTGCAGGATGTGTGCATTCTTGCTCTGCCTCAGCTGAGTGAGAAGAGGAATAAATATCAATTTCACCTTGCACAGGTTGTTAGAGACATGCGCGCTGAACTGAACAATGACCGCTTCGATATCGTCGTGCTTGGGTTCAGACCTGGCAGTGTGGTTGTTGATTTTCTCTCCCTGTTGCCAAAAGAAGAGCCTGTGGATGTTTATTTTATATGGACCAGCCTGACTAAAATTATAAGGAACGAGTTTGGGAACCAAACTAAAGTAATAGTGCAACGTAAGTGATACTGAAACAGCTTCTCTGTAATGGTGTGGGGACTAAAGGGTCAGATCTACTGCTTTTAAGATGATAAATTAACTTCTTTCTTTTAAGAAGTTCAAATAGTTCAAGTAACCTACTTAAACATTCACTGAACACATAGTGATTTCATACAGATTATGGATCTATTTTAAAGAGTGATTGCGTATACCCAATTCCAGATTCAAAGGATGGGTCCTCTTCACACTAGAGGATCTAAAGACTCTCAGATTCCATCAAGAAAATCCTCAGAGCAGCTGTTATGGGTGTCACCAAGAGATCACAAGAACCCTCAGAAAAGATTTCTAGTTAACAAATCTTCACTACATACAAAAACATTTTCAATATTATTCAAAAGTTTCAAAGCTGCCAAGCAGTAAAACACAGCTGTCACTTAGGGCTCCAGGATTTCTTACACCCACTTTTTACTGTTTCGAGCTAACATTTCTAAAATGTGTTTTGAATTTTCAGCTCTGTCTGTTCAGCCATCAACTGACAACTATTCCTCCTGGAGAGTAGCAGTGATTGTCCTTGGAGTTTTACTTGGAGTTGCATTAGTGCTGATTCTCTTGGCAATACTGTTTTACATCTATGTGAGGAGAAGATCAGGTAAATACTTGGTTGAACCCTCAGGACTCATGGGAATGTTTGTCTACAAGCACTTGTAGGACAAGCCATCAGTTTCACTTAAGTATTTTGGGTAAGGCAGAAGATTAATATATTTGTCTTAAAATTCAATGTTAATTGTTTATATTAACTTGGGATAGTTCTACCCTCTCCTTCACAATGTTCATCATCAAACTCCTCAGCTTCTAACAACACCTAATGGATCTTCCTTTAAACAGGTATGGAATTTTTCACATTGTACACGTGGTAGAGTGAGAAACAGAGAAACTTCTCTTCAGCCTATCCCCTATAGGTACTGCAATGCCTCCTAACACTGGAAATCTAAGAGAGACACGATCCAAACTACTCAATACTGTCTTGTATTTAGGTGACACTGAAAACAGGGTGGCTGAGCCTGGTAGCTGTGTCAGGTCACCTGAATGCCCAGCTGAGCCCAGAGTCATCCTGTTGGGCTTTGTGTACTTGGCCAAGGGTGATTCACCTCCCCTGAGACTTTTAGCACCAAATAAAGATGCCTCTTTCTCTCCTGTGACTGCAGAATGGGCCCAGGATAACTAGTGTTCTAGCATATACATCTTGGTTAGGAGCTTGGAGAAAAATGGGATACATCTCAGTTATGTGGGCTAGCTATAGAAGTCCAGTGGACCAGAAATATGATTTGGAGGCTTCTGAATTTGGAGTTTCCTTTAATTGTTGGGCTATGAAGAAATAACTGCTTATAGGTCAAAAGCATAGCATGCTAAACACAGATGTGGCTTCACAGCATAGCCTTAATGTATTATGGGATGGGGGAAGGGAAACAATAGGTTAATTTGAGCCAGAAGTATTTTTCTCACCTGTTTTTGCCTGTTAAAAATGGTTGGCTGAGCAAGGACGTGCCATATAGTGCAATTTTGTCCTGCCCTTGGTAATTCTAAAGTAGAGTCCAGTAGAAGCAGCTCCTGTGGCATTGGAGTAGACCTTGCTTTAGATATCTTAAGCAATTAGAACAAACGACCTTTACCTTTTCCCACCACTCTTAGCTGCAGTCCTGGTGAAGTTGCAGTCTGTTTCTCCTAGGGTGTAGTTTTTCCTGCTTGGAATGTGCTGAACAGGTGACAAAGGGCAGTTTACTGCTGTACATACTTGCAGCAGGATTTATGGGTTTCATTTCAAACCAGCTCTCCCTGTATCTGTGTATTTTGTCAGTCTGCCTACACTCGGAGTTCCTGTTGAGACACTGAGTACCCCGTGATGTTGAGGCCCTGGCTCATGCCCCCTGAGCAGCCCTGGGTTTTGGGGATTATGTTATGGTTATTTGGCACAGGTTAGAGTAAGATGGTGCCAGAACTGCAGCACAGGGTGGGAGCTCAGCAGAGTGGTGGTGCACAAGCAGCTCTGCTCTGCTCCATGTGCAGCCAGTGTTCATTCTTTTTATCCCTCCTTCCCTGTGCTATAGCACAGCTCCCTGCCAAGGACCCTGTCTGGAGTATTAATTTTAGTAGCAGGGACCTATGAAACAGGGTCTTGCATGCCTTGCTCTCCCTTTGCTTCCATGTAGTGTCAATTTGTCTGTCCTGCTTAGGTCTGAGGTGGGGAGTCACGGCCACCTCACTGATGGAAAGAGAGCGTGATTAGTATTTGGTAAACATATATTATGTGGCTTTTAAATATAGCTAGCTCTGGTGTTCCATTCACTGAGTAGTCACTCAACAATGTATTCTGCCAGTCAATACAAGTTCCCCAGGGAGCTCTGTTGAAAATACAAATGAGTGCTCTTGCTTATGTTAATACTCTTTTATTTGTTCTTTGAGGGATCTACTTTGAATAGCAAATCCTCATTGCCAGTAAAGCTTTCTGATGTCCTTGTAAATAGTGTTAAATAAAGACCATGTACAGCAGGCTTGTACTATAGAATCCTGGGATTGTTCATGCAAAATGTACTTAACATACCTGGAAAAAAAAAAAAGTGGTATTTTAAACTATTTTCTCAAAGATGCTTTCCAAATAAAATCTTTATTTTTACAATTGTGCATTCTGAAGGAATCTGCTGTTCTTGTTTTGTCATGTAAATTGGAGCCTCTTCTACCTGTGGGGGGGAGGGTGGCCAGTGCAGTCCACAACAGAGCTAACCTTGGTATGATTAAACAGAGGATGATGTCTTTGAGCTAGATTAAACAAGAGAGAAGATCTACTGAATCTAGTTTTTTTACCTTCTACTTCATTAAAAATCCCCCCTACCACCACAGTGTGGAGTCTAGACTCTGCCAACTCCCTGAAAATGAGAGCAAGAGAAGCCAGATCTGCCCTTTCCACAGAGGATCCCTTCCTCCCTTCCAAACAGCATTGATGGGCTCCTCATGCATATTCCCTTCTCAGAGAGAGGCAGCAAGTGGGACAGAGAAATATATGGCTGAGGATAAGACACTCAAAAGTATCTAGTTATCCCACTCTGAATCTTGATATCAGTGGGATTTAAGCAATTCCTCCATTTTTGTGTGTCAGGATGTCTGTGACTGAGAAAGGGCATTTTGCCTGTATCAAACTCACTTTTTTCCCCCTGGAACTGACTGACACTACGATCCAGAAAAACTTGAGCTACCTACCAATCCCTCCATGCACGCTGTGATCAAGGCCAAGGTCTTAGGAAACAGTGTTCTGTTCCTATTGGAACTGAGGAGATGAGACCCAAGTCTTCAGCTGATTTTTTTTAACAATTGCACCTTTCCACAGTTTATTATTCCAGCTTCTGTCAATAACCAAAAGCTTTTGCTTCATGAGTATGAGAAAATCGTGGTGCTCTGGAGCCAGAACCACACACAGCTGTTGAATGCATTCCCAAGGGCACAGGCAGTTTAAGACTGGATAAAGCCAAGCCTTGGTTGTGCACTTGCCATCTCCTATCTAATTGGGATTATTTAGGCTATGCTAGGGATTTCCCTTAGTGCCCTAGTCATTGGAGATTTGTGATGGAACAACACCTGGAAAGGAAGGAGAAAGCAATAGGACATGATCTCAGTCTTAACAAAACAGGCCTGGGAAACACTGGGAATGCCATGTCTGCCCTGCTGTCCCCCAGCCTGTGACAAGCCAGGTGCCAAAGGAACAGAAGGAACTGGGGTTGAATACAGGAGCAGAAGTTCCCTCTGCAGGGAGCTGGCTCTGCCATGTGCTGGAATAAAGACTGGAGTGGGAGACTAAAGGGTCTAGAGACACTCAAGTTACACAAATCAGCAACAAGAGGGGTCAGAGTCACAAATAACATAGCAATGTGCCTTCCCCAAACTTAGCTGCTTGCTTTCCTCTTCTCAAACAGCAAGAAAATGCTGTCGGACTTCAGGTCATCCTAAGTACATGTTGACCTATAGCCTAAGGAGTGCATGGGTGCCCTCAGCATGGCCTGGAAAAAGGAACTGTGGGATTTGGGTCAGGCAGCTGGTGCCAGGAAATGGGCACGAGCTGCTGAGACATCAGCCAGCCCCCTCCCCAGGCCCACATTCCCTGCACAGGATATTGCAGGGCTCTACCACTGGCTGTGGTTAGTCCTCATCATTGACTTGGTAATAAAAAACCTGCTGGCATCAGCTTCCAAGTGTACTAATGTGGAAAAAATCCAGGAATAGAAATATTACTGTTGGTAATCCAACAATTTTGGACACTTTTATGGGAGCTGAGCTGTCCAATGACATCACATTCTGGGGACCCAAATCAATAACATCCCTGTTTAGCTGCCATCAAATGCATCAAGCTGGTGTAGCTGCCTGCTGCAAACCCAGTTTCTCCTTTCTGAGCAGATGCAGGCTGTGCTGCTGCTGAAAAGGAGTAGGATTTAAACATTTTTGGTGTATAAGCACACCAATCAGCCATTTGTTTCCAGAGTTAACTGGTTCTTTTAAGGACTCAGTTTCCAAAGAGTCAAAAAATGTAGGGCTGTGTGCAACTTCTGGTCAGAAAGCTTGCAGTGAAAAACTGGGATCTGTCCAGCTCACATCCACTTTGCTGTCACATGGCCCCAGTTAAAAGTCTGCCCTGAGGAAATGAAGTTCTTTTTGTGCTGTAGGTCACATCTCTCTCCAGTTGTCTTGATGTGGGGGACACCTGAACTTTGCATGGTCAAATATATGTGAAATTGGGCTAGAAACTGTAGCAATAATTGATGTTTTAATTCAGGAAAATAGAAGCTGTTGTTGCTGGTGTTGTACACGCCCTGTTCTAAGCCCACCACAATCCTGTACTGGCAGCAACACAACACAGGTTAGGCAGGATTAGAAACGACTCAAAATGATTTTAGGATGGCTTGGTCCTGTCAGGTGTTTGAGGCATTTCCTATACCACCATTTGACTCACAGAAGACAAGTTCAGCTTCTTTTTCTGCACTTCAGGGCTCTCCCGGTTTGGGTGAGTTGTTGCACAGTCAGCACAGCTGTGGGGTCCCACAGCAGATGTGCACAGTCAACCAAAAAGTATTTAATGGATTAATTAGAAAAGGGGATGCATGTGTGTGGGCTGACTTCAAAGCCACTTCACTGCCTATTATTCCTTCTTCTCAGCTTCCAGCTTCATAAGCAAACCTTTTTTTCTTTGAAATTATTTTTAAATGTGAGGCTGAATGAATATAACACTACATCTGAGCCTCCATAAATCTTGCCAACACCTTGATTAGACATGGAAAACTCTCCATCCAGGAAGGTGTGGGGTCAGAAAGTCCTGCACTGTGCAGCTGGAGCCACCAGATAGCGCTCCCTGTACCGGCATCAGCTGCTCCAAGACCTGTTTGAACCAAAATCTTCAGTAATTCCCGAATTTTTAGCTCAGAACAGGGCAGCCTGGAAACTCACTTCCTTCCAATGGATTTTACAATGCTTACGTGCACTTCAGTTCTCTCTTCAAGCCCTGCATTCTTTCCCAGCACATAAGATAGCCGGAGAGTTGGGAAATCAGTAAGTTTTACTTCTCTGGAGAGGTGACACGGAGCAAGGAGAGGCTGGGCAGACAAGGGGAGCTGCACATCCTGCAGGTCACCTTGGCTGTGCCCTGGCAGCAGCTCTGGGGCCGTGCTGTCACAGGCATGAGGAACCATGCAGCTCTCTAGTTACACATGCACTTAAGCTCCTGCGGGAATCACAGCCGAAAAAGGCAGGGATAAAGATGTCTGTGGGAATGATCCTACCTGTCTCTCTGAGCACCTAAATACCAGCCCAAAGCAGAGCCCTGAACCCTCCGAAAATACTCAAAAAAAGGGGTTTTTTTGCTCCACAAACTTCTCTTCCACTTGCTTTTTTACATTCTGTGTTGGTACACGGTGAAATGAGGACATCACAACTCAGGGAGTCAGGGAGCCAGGAGCAGTCACCTGCCTGCCCCTGAGGCTCTGATGTGTTTGTTGGACGCTGCCAAAGCCACCTCGTTGTCACTGTGGTCAGGTATTGACAGCATTTCCTAAACTTTTATTTGTCTCATTGCTACAATAAACTACTCAACTCAGTAAAAGGCTAATTGTCTATCAAATACATTTGAAATCTTTATTTGATTTCTCTTCTCATTATCAGAAAGCTTAAGCAGCCTACAGAGTCTTTACTTTTTCAATTGTTCCTTGTGAAGATTTTCACATTGGATTCAGGGAATCAGAAATTTAAGTAAATTAATATTTTTTAAAAAATATAATTTCATGAGCCAAATGGCCAAATTATCTGTGTAAAAAACACCCAATGAATCAAAAGCATAATTAAATATTAGCTTTTGGCTAATTAAAAAATGTGATATTCCAGCTGTCACTTTCCTTCTCTGTCAGTAAGGTAATTTCCCATGTCTAATCATTCCCCTTGTCTAAGGACAGGCATAGCTGCAGAGAGAAGCTATCAGTGAGCTTCCTCTTGAGTATCACATACAAGAGACTGATTATTGTGCCATTAGTTATTAAATCCTAATTTGCATTTAAGGAAAAGATCCTTTTTTTCTTCACTTCTGCTGGACAGTGCCTAAATCCGTGCCTGGTACTTGCTGAATTCATGCCTGGAACAAGGAAATAAGAAGATGGGTTGGCAACAGATGGCAACGGGAGGTCATCAAGAACTGCTGTGCTGCTCAGCTTATAGGGCAAGTGATGTGCCATAACCCTACAGCCATGGGCTAGTGAACAGCCCTAAAGTGCCAAAGGGATGAGCAGAATAATCTCTCATCTTTCTTTTCTGTCTTTCCAGAAGAAATGGACTTGGGAATAGCAGCTCATCCTTGGCCTGGGGACTGCCACCAGCAGGGCTGCCCAGGAGGAAGGAACTCCTTCTTGCAGGAATCAGAGCTTTGTCCCTTCCAGGGATGCAGCTGTGTTTGCTGTGTGATGCTGTGACAGGGGTGAGGCATCTGTCTCGCCTCGGGCTGGCCTCTGCTGTCAATAGAGAAAAATGAGCACCACCAGGACATGATTCATGTGCTCTGTGCTGTGTGCCTACTTCAGATGAGATGAAATCACCCAGAAATGGCTGTTTCTCTCCCCTGACTCTGAAGGGAACATAGAGCAACACGAATTCATAGACGCCTCCATTATAACACAGGTGTAGGGGCTCAGGAAAAGACCCCCCTTCCCAAATTCCATCAGTTGGAAGAAGGTACCAGCTTTGTCTGTCATGCCAACACCTGATGAGGTGGGTCCTCAAATCTGTGGCATTACAGGCCTGGGCAGGGCATTATTTTGGGTCATGAAGAAAGAGCAGGAGTGTAGCAAGCGTGGGGAGTTGAGCAGCAGCAGCATTACCTGGCAGGGACAAAGCTGGCACTAGAATCTTTCTCTGTTTTCCAGGTTTTTGCCATAAGAGTCTATTTACCACAGCTCCTTTTATGAGTGGTGTTTCTCCTCTCCTCTTTGCTTTGAGTATCACAGAATCACAGAACCATTTAGGTTGGAAAAGACTTCTAAGGTCATTGAGTCCAATCTGTGCCCAATCCCCACCTTGTCACCCAGCCCAGAACACTGAGTGCCATGTCCAGTTGTTCCTTGAACACCTCCAGGGATGTTGACTCAACCACCTCCCTGGGCAGCTCATTCCAGTGCTTAACAATCCTTTCCATGAACAAATTGTGAGCAGCCTGAACCTCCCTTGCTACAGCTTGAGGCAATGTCCTCTAGTTCTGAATAACTGCATAAATGAGATGGGTCTTGCTAACAAGATTTTGGTCCTGTGTGGGATAGGACATAGATCCCTCATGTCTTTCCATCCCATATCCCTCTAACCATGCCTGTTGAATTCATCTTTACCTCAAGACACACACATATTACAGAAAATGCACGCCTGCACGTGCCCTTGTCCCCCCTGCACACAGAGCTGCAGCCCGATCCTGTGTTTTGGCAAAGACTGGGCAACCCAGGAGCTAACAAAGGGAAGGGTGTGTGCAGATTATGCAGGAGGAGAGGGGAAGACAGAAAAAAAGGATTAAAGCAAGGATAAGCTGAAAAATTCTTTAATGCTAAATTAGTGCATGCTGGTCGAGCTAAGAAAACTGAGGAGAGTTGTGAGGGCTTCCATCTTCATGGCAGGTCACTGCCCAGGCTCCTGCAGGGAGCCCTCGGAGCAGAGAGGAAGCAGGGGTGTGTTCTGAGTGTGAAAGCCTGACAGGAGACACCTGCTCTGGTTCCCACTGCCAGCAACCTGCCTGCCTCAGACAAGCAGCTGGCAGCAGCAGGTGGCTCAGGTGATACTGAGATGGAAACCAGATAAACCCCTCCTCCTCCTCCTTTTTTTTTTTTTTTAATATATTTTGTCTAGGTACAAAGGTTTGTGGTTGGCCTGTTGGTTACAATGAGCGTGCTCATACTGCTCTGTGAAAAATTTCCTCACTTCTAGCAAAAAGTGCTGAAAAACCTAGTTAGAAAAGAGAATGAATTTGCAGGTTTATGCCATGCTTGAAAATTCCCTTTTCTTTGAGTTGTTCAGTCTCATGCTAGGAACTGGTTCCTGCTTTGCTGTAACACCTCTGTACTCGGGTTGTCCTTAATGCCTTTTGCAACACGAGGGTGCAAAGGCATGTGAGGTATTTACAGTTCTCTCAAAGGAAAATATGGTCTAGGCTGTCACTGCCAAAACAAAAACCCTAGCAAAGGAAGCTCTTGGGTCACTGTAAAGAGGAATCTGATTTTGTTCAGCTTGTGCAATGGTCAGAAGTGACTGATATGCTAAATATGAGGAAACAGCGTTTTCTGCTTTGTCCTACAGCTTGTATTGCAATTGTCTCTGTCTCCTTCTCTTTTATTAAAAGATCTTTCCAAGGGTAGCCAGGAACAGTCGCCCTTTTCATTCTCTACATTGCACAATGCAGTCTGTAATTATTTCATTATGACTTTAATTAGTCTTTCTTTCATTAAAGTTACAATCACCACATATCATGATTGACTTATTTATTTAGTTGACTACTTAGCTCTTAAAAGAGCTGAGAGATTTGAGGGGCTTAAAAGAGAGTGAAATGGCTACTCAGTTTTGGAATTACCTCTGACACAGACTCAGGAGTACAAAACTAGTTCTCATTTTTTTTCAGGCCAAAAACTTTACATTGGAAAACTGCCAAATTCAAAGGGCCCTGTAGGATCCTGCTTGATTTCCTGTCAGTTCAGACTGGCCAGGGAGGCTGCAGGTGCCAGCCTTCAATCTGCTCCAAATAGGCTGGTGGGGAGCTCGACAGTGAAAACTTCCAGCTATGACTTCCCTGAAGGCTCCTTCCTTCCCTATCCACCTTCTCTTCTTCCCCTTCACTTCCCAACAAAAGGCTCTGCAAAAGTGGAAGAGTAACTTGAATAAAATGAAGATGTTTCCATCAGTCAGTGGGGTTGTCATAGTCATCTGGCCTGTCCTCTTCTACTCAAAAAAGTTATCTCAGCCAAGTCTGAGGAATTGCTGTGTAAGGTTGGGATGCTCAGTGTGTGCTCCTGCCCTTAACAACACGCCCTGCTGTCATGGAGCATTTGTTACACCATGAGCACGTACATGACTGGTTGCAAGGAGCTTCTCACCACGGGTGCTACATCTGGAAACTCCAGATGTCCACAGAGCATGCACAGGTGAGGTGGAAAGTCGATCTAAATGGTTCAAAACAGAAAAGGGAAACAGCAGGATGCTTACTGTCCATGTGCTACACAGAGTGCACCTTGGTGGAAATAAAAGCAGAGAGATTTTAGCTGTATTCTGCAGCTGTCAGTGCTGAACCAGTGCTGGAATCTTTAAGAACTATTGACTTGGTAACTTGTAAAAACATTGTGATCAACACAGGGTAGCTGTGTATTTTCTGTCTCACTGGACCAGAAGCCAGTGGCTGCTGAGGGACCACTGATGCTAGTTCTGTTCAGGAAAGAATAGAATAGAATTCTATTTAAATTTATATTCTATTTATTTTATAATTCTCTTCTATATAGATAGAATGGAATGGAATGGAATGGGTTGAAAGGGACCTTAAAAATCATCCAGTTCCAACCCCTTGCCATGGGCAGGGATACCTTCCTGTAGACCAGGTTGCTCAGAGCCCCATCCAACCTGGCCTTGATCTCTTCCAGGGACGGGGCTTGCACAACTCAACACGTGATACAGCTACATTCTTGTGAGGTTTGACTTAGTATCCTATCCTAATCTGTCCAACACTGTACAGTATCACAAAATAACATAAATAGTTTAGCAGCAGGTAAACTAACATCCCTCAAGGCATTTATCACTGGGAAAGCTGCTAATGGGCATGTTTTGATTAAGATTGCACTGGAAGTGGTGTTAGGCCTGAAGAGATTAAATATTTGAATCAGTGATTTGGAAGTAAATATAACTCCTCTGCTGATTAAGGTGTGTGACTTAAGCAGAATGGTAAACAAAGAGGCAAGAATGGCTGCAATGCAACGATCTTGACTTCTTGATAAGCTTGACTCACTTAAGGGAAAAGTATTTAAGCAGCTGACTGCCCAAATGCACTTTTAGG
>NW_008237240.1:138045-142716 GCF_000691975.1 Corvus brachyrhynchos | reverse complement strand
GTGGAAGGATAAGCAGGTCAGCCTGAGCTCCCACAGTTACACCGTGGCCAAAAAAGGTTAATGGGATGCTTGGATTAACAGTGCACAAGCAGGGCAGGAGCAGGGTGATGTTAACTCCGAACATGGCATTAGTGGGATCAACACTGAAATGCTACATCAGGTTTTGGCATCAACTGCTCTAAAGAAAGGCTGGGAAGGTGCAAAAAAGGAGCCACAAATGATTGGATGGCAGCAGAAACTGCCACAAAGGGAGCCCTAAAGGGTTCAGTGCATTTAGTTTATACAAAAAAAAAAAAAGATTGGACAGAACTTTATTATGTCTTTGCTGTTGTTTTGAGGTATTTACCTTCTTGGGACTGGGAGAGGGAAAAGTACCAAGCTGCAAAGGGCTTTTACACCTGGTTAAATACACATGTAAACAAATGGTTGAAAATTGGGGTAGATATACAAATAATTTTACAGCAAATGACAAACTGGTGGGGAAAAACTATCAAAGGTAACCTTGCTCTCCTCTGATTTGATACCTTCAAATAAAGCCAGGAGAGCTGCCCAGAAGTGAGCTGACTCCCACAGAGAGTAACTGCTTGGCTGAAGGACTGGTGGGATTCCAGGGACCAGATTAGCAGATATGACCAGATATGATAGTGACATGTGCCAGCCTATCAGTGGTCAAATGTGCATGAATTAGGAACGGTTCATCATGAAAGGTTTTCATGTCAGGCCTGTGGACTGACTGAGGAAGTCAGACACTACTGAATTCTGGCTGTGAGGTTTGTAATGGTACCAAATAATTGGCAGGATTCCAAGCTCACCACTCTCAAGCCTGTTTGAGCTGTGCCAGGGACTCCAAGGAGCTCATCTCTCCAAAGTGACAGACTGTCACTCTAATAACCATGACAAATCTGAGTGTAGTGCAGGGCCTGCAGTTTGGCTCCCTTGTGGGTAATGACAGCTCTGCCTCCTTGAGAACCTCCCTGGTGACCAAGCACCTTTTGCAGAGTGCATCACAGTCTAAAATCCCAAATTTTCTGTGCATCTGCTGCCAGTCATGTCCAAACCCACCTGGGGCAGACAGTTTGGGAAAAGGACTCTTTTTCCTCCTGACGTGGATGGTCAGAGTGCCCATCTGCCAGGCACAGTCACTGCTCCACCCAACCTGCAGCAGGTGGGGTTTTTCAGTGTCTCCTGCCCTTTGTAGAAGAGCTGAATATCCTGAGGTGAAACTGTGGATTTCACAAAGCTGTTCTGCTTCATACAGGAAAAAAGAGGAAGGTGGTATTCACATCCCTTCCCCAGCTGGCATCTAGTTGCATTTTCAAAGCAGAACAACTGTGAGGGGAAAGACACACAAAACTTTCCCCACAGAATACTTAACAGCAGTGACTCAGGCCTTGCCCTGTCCCATCAGGCATGTTCAAAACCTTTCTCAAAACAGAGCAGTGACTGAATTTGAAATTTACTTTTTTCAGCTCTGGGATGAGTGCTCAGGGGCAGGGCTGTTGGGTGCTGTGGGATAGGTGCTGCGGGATAGGTGCTGCTTGCAGCTTTCAGTGAGAAAAACATGAGTTTGGGTCATGGCTGAATCATGTTTGGGTCATGTTTCCCTTTGGAAACAGCTTTCAGGTACTAAGTCCAAGCCAAATCCTCCAGGCATGAATCTTTCCCTGGCATTTGCTTCTGCCTAACTTTTCCTGGTGATGCCTGTGTCCCCCTTTCCCAGGTGCTTGACTCTATCCCTTGGCACTGCACAGGGAAGCTGAGCTAAAGAATTTCAGGAGATTGGTGCCATGGCTTATTTTCACGTTGCCCTGCGAATTGAGACCACAGCCTTTTCATCAGACTGCGAGAATATTTTCTTCACCTCATCTGCTCACAACAGGTTTGCTGAAGGTTTTCCCCTTGGCTATCACTGCATGAGTGCTATCACTTGCTTTCCTGTGCCCAGACCCTGAGGCTACACTCTGGGAAGGTGCAGTTTAGGGAGGTATGATGCCTAAAACCCATCTGTGGTTTCCAGTCATTAGTCTGAGCAATGCATACATGTCTGGTTATAACCAGGGCAGTATGATTTGAGGGGGACTGCACTGGAGGAATGCAGAAATATGCCCAAAATAGCCTCTGTGCTGGGCACCTTTTCCCTAGAGCCCTTGTCTTCTTCCAGCATGAAGAAAAAATTGCTCTTTCTTCCTTCATGGTAACTGAGGGAAGGTAAATTCGGTGCGAGCGTGTTCTGTTTACACCAACTGGAAGCAGTGAGTTCATATAAATTATGCCAAATCTCTGACAAAATAACTCTATTTGTTCGAGCAGGAAGCCTGGCAATGTTGTTTATTGCTCTCTCCTAGCACACCTTGGGATCAGCTGGCTACTGAGTGCTACTTAGATCCAGACTAATGAACCTCTGCTCTTGCAGAGGTGAGCTAAGCCATTGCACCTATGATTTGTTCTTCCCGGTGCTACACCCCTTCAGTTTGCTTGATCCAAAAAAAATATAACCCCCTGTACACCTACTGATTGCCATGAGTGCCACAGGGAGCAGCCACAGAAATGAACTGCAGCTAAACTGGTCAGAAAAAGGTTGATGTTGTGCCCTTGAATTTCTTGCCTGTGCATCTCGGGAGAGGGACATTCCAGTACCCAGATGTAAAAATACAGATAAAATCTGGTGAGAAATGAGCATGTGAAACCTCTTGTGTTATTCCTGGAAATGGCAGTTGAAGACAAATGTGGTTTAAGACACAGCTCAGGTGGCATCCATCTCTGTAACACTGGCCATGGCTGTTCCAAGTGAAGTGTCTGGAGCCCTCCCCACCTGACAGAGATGCTGAGATGGACCCAGAATCCCTCCCAAATCAAGGTCAATATTTAAGAAGGAAAGCCTGAATTTTCTTTCGTGGGTGCCCATTTCTCTCCAATTTCTCCAAGATTCTCACTCTTTTGAAAGAGAATCCACATGACTAGCTCAGATACCAATTTTCCAGGCAGCTAAAATTAGACATGAATCCCACCCATTACACAGAGTATACCTAACCTGAAAGGAATGACTGATTATGTTCTTCAATATTAAATAGATCTGAAGGCAGATCTGTTTAAACTGACTGATCGCATTCTTCTCAAATAGAATTATGTGAATGTTTCCAATATGGATAGGGAAGTATTAATGTCATGTACAGAAAGACATGACAAAATTCAGAGGGGTTATGACTGTTGTTCCAATAAATAGGGAAGGGAACCAACAGGAAGGACCACAGCTGTGAAATCAAACCTTCTGGGGAGGGTAACTTTGAAGTCAGAACCGAAGTATTCTCAGGGTAGACAGTGTCTTTGAGCCATTAGAAGATTTTATGAAAAATATGTGAAATTATACCTTCCCCTCCCTTTTTTTTTACACCCTAAAAATCTATAATTTGGCCAAACTGCCTTATTTGGCAAGAGCTGCAAGAGCCACACCCCAGATTATGCCTTAGACAGTTACTCAAATGATGGTTATAAAATATGGGGGGGAAAAATTACAGCTCTCCTTATATTTTGGTCTCCAATATGATTTTACCTTTTTTGCAGATTCTTTCCCTGCAAAACCCGAGAGAGAAAACTTCAGGTCTAGTGGCTGAAGTTGAGCAGGATCCAGGGAGTTTGGATCAGATACAACACAAGCCCTGAACTTCCATGGAGTCCTGTCTGGATGCCAGGCACCCACCAAAGCCACTCTGTCACTGCCCTCCACAGCAGACAGAGGAGAGAAAATACAATGTTCATGAGTTAAGGCCAGAGAGAAACCACTCACTAAATATCATATCCGTAAAACAGACTCATCTTGGGAATATTAATTGAATTTATTACCAACAAGATCAGAGCAGGATAACGAGAAGTAAAAACAGATCTTAAAACCCCATCCTCCCACCCCTCCCTCCTTCCCAGCTCTGCCTCCTCCCCCAGCGCTGCGGGGAGAGGGGAATGGGGGTTATGGTCAGTCCATCACACGCTGTTCCTGCCCCTCCTCAGGCAGGGGAGTCCTTCCCACGGGACAGGGTTCTCCACGAACTTCTCCAATACGAGTCCCTCCCACGGGAGACAGTTCTCCAGGAATTCCTCCAGCCCGAGTCCATCCCACGGGCAACAGTTCTCCACAAACTGCTGCAGTGTGGGTCACTCTTCCGCGGGGTGCAGTCTCTCAAGGCCAGGCTGCTCCAACCCCGGTCCCCCACGGGGTCACAAGTCCCACCAGGAAACCTGCTCCAGCCTGGGCTCCTCTCTCCACGGGTCCTCTCGGAGCTGCCTGGGGGCCGTGCCACGGCAGCGACGTGTTCTGGAGAGGACCTTGGGCTCTGGGGCACACTGATCCCTGGCTACCAAGCTTCTAAAATGTTGAGTCTCTCAGCTTGACAAACAAGTCCAAGAATGTAGGGGAAAAGCACTAGGAGTACAGAAGTTGTAAAAAGGTACAACAGGGGTATAAAAGAAAAGGCGAAAAATCTCCATGGCATCACATCCCACACTTCCTTCGTCCCACAGGTGAAGCCGGGCACGGCTGCCCCGCCCGGAGAGCTGGCGGGACACCGGGGAACATCACACGAACGCACGAATCACGGCAGAGACAGCACACTGGGAACACATCCCCCAAACGCAGGGCCGCCGGGAGAGGCGGGGGGGCGGGGGCAGCCGACAGCAGAA
>NW_008237240.1:134168-137787 GCF_000691975.1 Corvus brachyrhynchos | reverse complement strand
CCGGCACGGGGGGCTCTCAGTAGAAGTAGTAGGATTAGAAGTAGTAGTGAGCAAGGCAAGACTGCGAAGGAAAAGTGAGTTTCTGCCGGAGGTGGAGGAAGAGAAGGAGAAAAGCCGATCGCCTCCTGCTTCGGAAGCACGCCTAACTGCGATACTGGGAGGAAAAAAATCTCCCTTTTCGTGAAAATTAATTATTCTCTCCCACTAAAGCGCTGAATTGTTTTCCCCTTCCCTGTTCTCTCCTTTCCTCTTGGCCCTTTTTCTCCAGTGGAGACTCACAGCTGCCAGAAAGCCAGGGGCTCAGAATCAAACCGTATTTTTTTTCTCAGTCTCACCTTTCGGCTGTTCAAACTTGTATTCTTTCCACTTTTATTTCCCTAAACCTACAGAAATAACAGGGGCAGGGACTAGAAGACAGGAAACATACTCCAGAAGCGATCCAAACCAGTATGTGTTTTCAAATGGCAAAATGATGCTCTGTCCACAGCAGACTGTTGTTGGGGTTTAATTCCAGCAAATAATTGCATGAGCGTTTCACAGTGGGCAGTTTGGTTTTGCTCTCAGCTTGACTCTTTAGGAAGATTTATCCTGAAATATTTTCCAGAAAACTCCTTAAACTCTGCCCTGAGCAGCTTAAATTAACGGCAAACTGCAAATTACTAAAGCTGAGGTATGGTTTTAACGACAATTCCATCTAAAATATTTTGCCTTTTCCCGTTCTAACTTTCCCTTTCTCATCTGCCTCCTCCACACTTCTCGCTGGGCTTTTCCCACATGTTGTATCCCAGCAGTGAAGTCCACAGCGGCCTTTGCATTTCCCGAGGCTGCAGCACTTCTGTAGAGGAACTCGTTCTCGCAGAGACACCAGAGCTGCCAGTGCTGCACTAAAATGCCTCCCGTGCCTCTGCTGTTCCTCTGCCCTCTCTTGCCGTTGGTGCATTTCCACTTTTCCCTGCCTTTCCCAGTGCATTTCTGCTTGCAGTGTTCTTTTTCCTTCCTGTGGGCTGCACCAGTCTACTGTCTGTAATGCTTATCCTGCTGTAAAGCCTGGAAGCTACTACTATTTCCTCATCTATTTTAGGAGTCAGATTTTTGTCCCTGCCTGCCTGTCCTCACCTTCACTTGTAACTTCCCTTTTTTTTTTTTTTTTTGTCCCCGATTTTTTTTAACACGGTTTTATATCTCTTTTTTTTTTTTTTTTCCCCTTCACACACAGTTGTGTTCTTGATCTCTTTTGTCTGCAGGGACCAGGGGATCACCTGTAAAGTTAATGGAAGAGTTAATGAGGGAATGTAGGAATGCAGGAGACAGCTATTTTTAGCGTGCTTCATCTTATGTAATCTTTTTTTTTTTCTCCCCTGTGTGGTATCAAAATAGATACCAAAATACCAAATAGAACTCGGTTTCTGATAAACCTGTTTTATGTCTCAGTGTTTTACAAGAAGCCCCTGTAGATACTGATACTGCAGCCACCATGATAAAAATAAATGCTGTGGATCTGGTCATGTACACTTGCTCAGGAAAAACTCTCGTGGAAGGCACCACCTTGGTACCACAAACTTGTTACGGACAGAGCTGAAACTTTGGTTTGTGCAGCAGATTTCAGTTTTTGTACATTTCAGTTTCGCTCCAGCCTTTATGTTGCTTTCCTTGCCTCTCTCTGAGCCTTTAGGAAGTAAAAACAGAGGATAGCAAACATCGTGCTGGGTCTGTGTCACACATTCACTAGAATCAGGGTATGGCTTCCTCTCTCTCTGTGTCTAGTTCCCCTTCAGAGTTAAAATAATGATGTTTTTAAGTATTTTGGTTTACCCTGTAAGTGCCTTAAACATACACATCAGTATTTCACAGCCCTTTTCATGTCCTGTATGGAGATGATGCAGCTTTCACAATGTTCTAAGTGTAAATACAAGAGACAAGCTTGAATAAATTTTGGGTGCTACAGACACATGCTCCAAATCAAGTTAGCTAAAACCCTGGGATCCTCACTGGAAGAATGTGTCATAATTTCTCTTTATTCCTAAAATTAGGAGATAATTGTCTTTAAAATGTCTACTCAAACACAGTTTTAGCCTTCAGTGAGGACTTCTGGATGGGCCCATCCAAGTTTGGTGTGGTATTCTCCAGCAGGTAGCTATTTCTTCCCCAATAAATGAGTTATGAGTAAATAACTTCCTGCAACATCTAAGGACTGAATCCAAGACTGAGCTTAGAGAGTCTCCACACTATTCCTTGACAATGGGTTGCAGTGCATGATAAATTTTGCATGTTTCCAAGGGGGAATCTTTCCTCATGGAAGAGATTCCTACTGAGGGTTGTTATTAGCACATTCAGGAGAGACAATCACATGAGGAAATCCTTGAGCCAAGAACAGCTGTGGGCTGGGAGAGCATCAGGCAGACATTTGGTAGAAGCCAGCCCTGTGCTTAAGCGCTTGTTTGCACATGTAGCATGCATCTCCCTCTTGTCAGGAGGGAGGATACTGCAGGGCAGGGACCCCATCTGACCTGGCACAGATGTTCTGTGCAGCAGTTCCCCCCCTGCAGCGCTGCGCTGCCTGTGGTAAACACCCCTCCACAGCTCTGCAGGGATAAAATACTTACTTGCCTCCCAGGGGCTTTGTGAAGCTTATCCCGTGTCTGTACAATGCTACACGAGTTCCAGCCACGGTGGGAAGCTCCCTGATTAGAAGATTCCTCTCAGATTATGAACTCCTGTATAAATGTTTGGTAGTTGCTTTGAATCCAGTTCTCAGATTCCTGCTATATTTTATCCCCTCTTTCTGCTGCTTCCAGAGGAATTGAGAGGGAGCCTCAGCACACACCTAAAACAGTCCCAGCAGGTATGGGAACGCTCAGATGGCTGGTGGGTTTTTCAGCATCTGGCTTCTTGGCAAACTGGTCAGGCAGAGCTTTCTGTCCCCAGGTAGCACAGGGAATAAATCTAACTCAAAGGCTAGACATGGATCAAGATTGAAGCCAGCAGTGCAGCACAGCCCCAATGCCATGTGAACACCACCCACTGCCTTTCATGTGCAGGACCTCAGTGTCAGCAGGGAGGTGTCAGAGGATGAACCAAGCTCTGCTCCATGGCGCCCAGCAACAGGACAAGAGGAACGGGCAGAAGCTGATGCCCAAGAAGTTCCACCTGAACATGAGGAAGAGCTTCTGTCCTGTGCAGTGACCGAGCACTGAACAGATTGTCCAGAGAGGGTGTGGAGTCTCCCTCTTTGGAGATATTCCAGAACCATCTGGACACAATCCTGTGCCGTGTGCTCTGGGATGGCCCTGCTTGAGCAGGGAGGTGGGACCAGGTGATCCACTGTGGTCTCTTCCAGCCTGACCATTCCGCGATTTAGTGATTGTGTGACCTCGCTGAAATTCAGGTCTTTGCTGTGAGGAGTATGTAACTCAGTGACAAGTTTTCTTTCTCTCCATTCCTGACTACAATGGCTTGCTCATAAATCGGTGGGTAGCAGTCCCAGGGCCAGAAGAGCCGTCTCGTCCTCGTGAAGGCGGGATGGCAAGAGGCGAGATTAGATGGTGCTTCTACTGTCCGTTTCCTCAGGGAATGCCTCCGGAAGCCCATCCGAAACCCCAACCCCGCCCGGAGCCGGGGG
>NW_008237240.1:69541-133124 GCF_000691975.1 Corvus brachyrhynchos | reverse complement strand
TGCCCGGCTTTTTCCAAGCGAAGGTGATCCCAAGACCGGGAGGCGTTTGGAGCGTGCCAGGTGCTCCGGGGGGATCCTCACCCGTAGCAGGTGGTCCCTGGAGGAGGCAGGTGTGTGAACAGGCAGCTCGGTGCACAGAGTGACTGAAATTGTTTAATGTCCCGATAACAAAAGTCGTTGGCTTCATGCTTTCAGATAATTGAGTAGTCAGAGGCAAGGATCTTGTCCAAAGGGTATTTCTTTTTGAATCGATCTAAACTGGAGAAGCTCTGACTGTCACCTGAATAATCAAGGTGACCTGCTCATTGAGAGTTAGAGTTTGGATATTCCCTCCGATGTGTGAAGGTGCTCAGTGGTTCCTCGGAACAAAACAGATTATGAGTGCCATAGTAAGCCTTGGAAACATTCAGGGAAGAATATTGTTAACTCACCTTCTCTTAGGTTTTAGGGAAGTTCCCCTGCCTTAATTGTTGAGTTCTAAGATGTTTCACATTACTCTTGTTATGTTCAAATTACATACCATGGCAGTCAACTATTTAAGAATTTGACAGTAAGTGTTACTGGATACCAGACCTCTAAGTAAGTTGAGAGCACGATTAAAATCTCTTCCCTGAGAAAATGTGGTGAGCAGAGCTGCTTTTTTTCCCAGAACTTGGGGCTTGTGCACAAAGAATGTGAAGACACCAGCTATGGAGTGGTTATGCAGGAGTACTTTTTTTCATCAGTGATTATGTAGGACTGTGGTTTTCTTTAATGTTTTTGCCAGCATTCATGACAAACGACTGATCTGAGCTGTGCTGCTGTTACAGCAAAGATGGGAAGACCAGGAACCATGAGAGAGAGGATGGAAGTGGCACAGGGAAGAGGGGGCAATGTCACTTCTTATCTGAATTGGACAAATGGAGGGAAACAGTGGCAGGACCCGCAGCTCTGTTTGCATTCATGCATTGAAAAGTAGTGCAGCACATCTGCTTTCCAAGAGATAACTTTGTATATCCTTGGGCAGATGCGTTAGCATGGAAAGCCTGGCACTTAAGCCATCTACAGAAGTCCTTTCCTATATGAATCTGCATTAAAAATACGAAATTTCCTAATAGACAACTGTGCAGATGTTCAGCTCTGCTTATGACATCCACCAAACAGATGACAGCCAACAGCCTCTGAACTGTTCAAAATTCTGTTTAGCTGAAGAAAATTCATTACTGTTTTTTCTTTTGAGCTTACACACATCCTGTTCATATTGGTGCAAGGCACCTGTGCTGGTAAAAGGAGTGGAAAAAAATCCAGATTTTGTATGCATAATTTAAAAAAAGAAGAGGAAGGCTGTTGTCATGGTCAGGGGAGAAGGGGAAGGAGATGTAGTCATGTAGTCCAAAAAGTGCCAAGTGGAATTGCACCGAATGCTGTGATAGGCAAATATAGCAAGAGGTATGGCTGTGAGCACAGAACTTTGACCTTACAGTGTCAGTGGTGCAAGAACTGGAGCAGGGTTTGTATGTTTATGTAGCTGATAAGATTGCCATTAGTTACCACTATTGAGCATGGAAAGAACTCAAGGATTTTGGGTGCAAAGCATTGTGCTTTCCTAAAAGACCTCCAGAAAAACCTTTTTTTTACTTTTACTGTTGTCCCAGGTTGCAAAAGTCTCCAGAACAGTCAGTGCAGAAGAAAGGGAGGCAGGAAACAGTATATTTCAAAATTCTAAGAAATATCATTTCACCTTTACAGAAGCATAGGCTGATCCAGAGGAACGAGAGCTTTTGGACATTTTGAGTGGCTGTCTTTTGAAATGTCTGCACAAGTAATTGTTCAGCCAGCTCCCTTCCCCCTTCAGCTCTGTCCCAAGCTCTGGAATCAGAGTAACGAGAACCAAATTCCTTAAGTGCATGAGAAACCAAATACAATGGGGACTAAACTTATAAATGTATTAATCTGGTGCAAGATCTGAAAGGAAAACTAGTGCTAAAGGGACTGTATGTGCTGCAAGAGCTCTTTAACCTCTTCTGTCAAGGCAGAATGAACAGAAGATTGCTTTATTTTACTCCTCTTCCACCTTTCAGCACATTACGGTGCCAGATTCTTGCATTGTCTACAGAATAATTCCTCTGATGCAGAAGGCTTTGCAACATGTTCCTAAACAAAAGTCTGTGAACTTTCTGCACTTCCCCTGCAGGGTGGCAGCAGTTCTGGTTGCACCATGGCCGAGCCAAAGTCCGTGTGTGTTTCAGTGGACGAGGTGGTCTCCAATGGCACAGACACCCAGGACATTCGACTCATGAATGGACACCTAAAAAAAGTGGACAATGCTCTGACAGAAGCTCACAGGTTCTCCTACCTGCCCCGTAGGCCAGCTGTGAACATTGAGTTTAAAGAACTGTCCTACTCTATCCAGGAAGGGCCGTGGTGGAGAAAGAAAGGTGAGGAAAACAAGGTTTCATCCACGAGAAGCTGTAGATGCAGTAGTTCATACAACTGCTTATTTCTGCCTCCCAATTCTTAAGTATTTGATGTAAATATAGTATTGCTGTGCTGCCAAATATCTGTCCTGTGATCCTGCCTGTCTACAATTTATTGTTGAGGGTGGGTAGAGCATGCAGGAGTTTAAAGATGGGGGTGGGGGAAATGAGGAGGCTTTGTTTTTTACTCCTGCAGTTGGCTGTTTTGTGAAATGGTTGTTTTTTCAGTACTCTTTCAGAACAGCGAGTATCTCAGAATTTCAGAAGGCATTAGACACCAGGATAAAAAATTCTTTTCTTTAAAGGCTATGTTTGGAAAGAAGTGCTGTGAGCTACAGGTCTCTCTGCAGCTTGGATGGGTCTCTCTAAGCTTCTAATTTCTTTGATGAAATCACTGGCTCTTGCCAGTGGTGTGGTTTAGTCATCCTGTGGTTTAGTCAAGGACCAGGATGCTCTTTGGGTAGCTCCTTTGCTGATACACACTGCAAAGAGTTCGCAGCCTGCAACACAGGCCATACCAAAAGGTATTGGGCACTTCTTAAGGAAAGAGAAGTGTTGGGAGTAAGAACTCTCAACTCTCTTTTTTATATATTCTTGGCTGATTCCAGTTCTGAAAGGTGGCTCTGTCCTTTCTCCTCTGCTTGGCAACCATTCCTTTAATACCTTCATTTGCTTTGTGTAACCGTGTGTTTCCTAGAGAGTTTTGGGGGGTTTTTTGGGTGTGTGTGACTAGTCCTCTCTGAAAGGAAAACTAGGTCGTGCAGTAAATTCCTGCCAGAGAAAAGAAGTATGCCCAAGGGAAAATATTGAAATCTTCAGGAGGATTCTGTGTACTAAATGATATAATTGCTCTTCCTTGAGGAATTCTCTCTCAGTAATGTAAATTTGTATGGTTGTGTGCTTTAGATCTTTTATGAGATAAGGCCCTGCCAGTGCAGCGCTCACCTGAGCCGTACTTGATACCTGCACTGGCTCTGAAACTGTAAGTCCACTGGCTTAAAGGTTCCACTTGAAATTGTTTCACCAAGTAGTTGGCTGCTGTCTGTAAATTGTGTTATTATCACAACACCAAGGCTTCAGTAGTCTAAAAATGTGTGGTATGAAAAGAACTGGAGCTGTTGCCATGAAAGTGCTACTGTATGTGGACAGGCTGTGCATACAATTGAAAGATCTGCAGATTTCATGCTTTAATGGGCTTTTCAACATCAAAACTGAATGTGGACACACTGGCCTTCTTTTAATTATTTGCTAGAATTGCATGGAGCCACATTGTCCATAGGAGAACAACTTGGTTTGGCAGCAACTTTGGTACATTCAAAATTATTCTTTATCTTATCAGAACAAACACAAAACATTGAAGGTTTTTTTGTCCTCCAAGAAATAGAGCTATGCCAAAATGTCTCATTTAAGATTTAGAAGCTTGAGATTTCTAACTGGATCTTTTTCTCACTGGCCAGAAGTGATTGAGGGGTTCTATACCAAAAACCTCTGTTCACATTTACTGACGTGCCTGGGTGACTTGGCTTGAACAAAACAATGTCCTGGCAAAAATGTCCTGCAGCTGAAAATGACCTGTGGAGGGATTTAGCTCTGGGGTATGGCTATGACTGGCTGTGACATTTGGATTTGAAAGAGGAGACTGAACTTTCCTGGCTGCCTGTTTGCAGGGGTTCAGATCCTCCTCACCTGGTCCCACACCTTGTGTCATTCCTGGGACCACCAAGGACAGCCTTGGAGTGGCTGAGCTGCTGTCTGCCAGCAGCACTTGGCTCTCTTCTGCTTGCCAAGGACCTAAAACAGACCTGGGAGGTCTGCACTCAGTGCCAAGTGAGTGTGAGCCAAAGAGTGCTCTCACAGCCAGGAAGGTGAATCACACCCCGTGATTGAGGCCATGGCCAGCTGGAGGCAAGTCATTATCCTTCTCTTCATCAGTAAGAGCACAGCTGGAATATTAGATCGGTTTTGGGTGCCTCATACCAACAGAGATACTAGGAAGCTGGAAAGGGTCTGACAAAGGGGTAAAAAATTGTTCAGGGGACCTACAAAGAGCAGCTGAGGAGTCCGGGCTCGTTCAGTGTAGTGAGGGGGAAGCTGGGGGATGGTCTCACTCTGGCATACAGCTGCCTAGAGGGTAGTTACCCTCTAGTAGAGGAGCCAAACTCCTGCCAGTGGTGCCAGATGATACCTAACGAGAGCCCATGGCCACACACTGCAGTTCGGGTGGCTTATGGTGGACCCCAGGAAATAAATACCTGTTCCCCAGGTGCAGCTCTGGGATGTGTCAGCCAGGGACAGTGGGGCTTTCTCCATGGCCAGGGAGTGTGGGAGATTTGGCTGAGCAGCTGATCTGATCTGGAGTTGCTGATTGTCTTGCTTTGAGTAGAAGGCTGGCCCAGGTGACCTCCCTCTGAAGGTCTTTTGCTTCAGTGTTTCAGTGAGTTGCTGGTCAGATTACAGAAACCAAACTTTCCTCACAGCCACATTCCCTACCCCAGAGACTGGCTCAATATATTGGTTTTAACAGAAAAGATTTTCCATTAGAGAAATGAAAAACCAAATTGCCTGAATAGTCTCCAATGAAGGCAGGAACCAAACAGTTCAGATTCTTTGAATGTTTTAGCGGTTCTGCAAGTAGAATTTCATTTTGTGTGTAATTTGGGGTATCTCTGTTTAAACCTGATGGATTTGTAGCTGAGTGCATTACATGTAAAACTATTCTGACTGCCTTATACTGGTTTCTGCTCCAGTGGGAAACTGGGACTTTGCAGTGCCCAAGAGAAGGGCAATGTTGTACCTCCAAACACTGGTGGTGGCTGCAGTTCAGCACTCCTTGTGGATACCCTGTGCTAAAAGTCTCTTTCATTGCTGTAATATGAAATATTTGAATTCACTTTTTATGAGGAGAGTAGCAGAAAACATGCTGGGGAAAAAAAAGAAAGGAGATGTCTCTCAGTTCACGTTGTTCTTGGGTGCTGGTTGTGGTAAGAAGCGATAAGGGATGCTGTTTCAAAAATATGCCTTTTAAATTAATGGTGTTTCTATTCTGAAATGGAGCTTGAAAAAGAAAATCTACTATTTCTACATCATTCTCTACGACTGTAATGAATTAGTTAAAACCTTTCAAGACTGTTGGATCACAAAGGCAGAAAGTATAGTTTCCTTGCAAAGACAATTTGTGCCAGCATGTTGGAGAGGAATTCAACTGAAGAGCAATTCCCTTCAGTTAAAATGGCATTGCAAAGTAATGTTAAGGTTAGGTTGAAAATTAGCAGAAGGAGGAATAATTAGTAGTGCTGCCATTGTGTTCTGTACTTAGCTTGATTGTTCAGACAATGCAACTCATGGTATGTCATGTCTTTTACTTTTCATTAAAAGCCCAAAGAAAGGTGAATTTGTATTGCTTGTCAACAACAAAGAAGCTAAATAAGACATAGTAGACTTCAAATTGGAATTTTTCATTGATTTTTGTCTCAGCCTTAAACTGCCTAATTAAACTATTAAATATAATTTTCTCTTTAAATATAAGGAGGGGCATTTTGATTCTAAGTTTTATATGATAAATGCTTCTCTCCTTATGAGGCTTTATCAAATTCGTAGCAGAGATTTGTGTGACTCTGGATCTGATTAATTCCTGGTGTAATTTCCCCTGAGGTCAGTGGGATTAACAGGGAAGGAATATGGCAGGTCAGTCCTTGATCAAAGCAGCTGTATCTGACCCATTCCATTCCGTGGGAGTTGTTGCCAAAATGGGAATTTTGAAGAGGTTAAAGAGATACAAGTTTCAGAAGGTCTCAGTCGACTTTGGCCTTTTCCCCATAAAGCTTCTAGGGAATTGGTCAACAGGTAGAAACAACTGTTCCTTCAGTTTTGAAGTAAAGAGATTTTTGAGTGACTTGTGAGGTTAAGGATCTTCCAGAACTGAAAATGTGTCTCGGTCTTTGAATCCAGTCTATGTTTGAGCATGTCCTGGGGGTTTTCTGTGGGACAGCGAGGTTCAAGATTTCAGAAAGCCCCAGGACTCCTGGAGGAACTGTTGTGAGGTTAACATGGACTGGCAAAGCTGGAAAAAGGGAACTTCAGCACACATAGAAATAATAGGGCTGCTTAGCCCCAGGATAGTTCCCCTTTCTTTTAGGATGAAGGACCCAGCTAGCTTGGAGGCAAAGAGAAAGAGGAGAGTCCTGTGTTAGATCCAGTGTGGATCCTTAAATGTGAAAAAGCAAGATCTGCAGAGCTTAGAACAGAGCGTGGCCGAAGTTTCACTGCCTTGTCACAAAGCCATTTATCTAAGGTTAGAGAAAGAGATGAAAGTGGGTCTTATCTTGGCTTCTGAGCTGTGTGTTTAAACTGCAGTTTGAAATGCAAATCACAGAAACACAGAGATTGGTTTTACCAGTTCATAGAAAGATTATAGATGTGTAGGTTTTCGTACTAGGACTGCCTGAAAACTGTTTGCAAGAGGATTTGTTAGAAAAGTCAGTGCCTCAGGATTCTGCCATTTCTGTTAAAAGCACCATGAAATAATCTGAATTGTGGTTTGGGGATGAATTATGTATAGTCTCCTATACAAAGGGGGCATGAAAAGTGCTTTGGAGCTTTCTGTCTAGGTCAAAGTCATTCAGCTTTACTTTAAAAAGATATATATACATTCTATATATCCATGAAAAGACATTAGCTCTATTCTTTCTAGGTGGCTTTGCTATAATATAGGATGGAAATAGAAATATTCTGCCTATTTGATGGAGTGCATCCAGCAAGAAAGCAGTGATAAATTTGCTTTCAAAACACAACAACTCAGGGATTGCTTTAGCTTTTTTTTTTTCTTTCCTCTCACACTTCTCAGTATTCATGGTTAATTAGGCAGCGTTTTAGTTGGAAATTTCTCCGTTGTTATTTTTAGGACTGTAATGAGTCATTTGTGCCGCGTTCGAGTGTGAGTTCTGGTAGGATTTGGTCTCTAGTAACCTCTGAGGGAACGTGCTCCGGCCGGGCAGAATGCAGCCGGGGATTTTCGTGGAGTGGCTTTGGAGCAGTACAGAAATTCATGCTCAGCAGAAAACGCGGTATTTCTTGCTATTTTGGGTTTGTTCTGATGGCTCAGACATTTGGAAACAAACCGGAGAGGTGCTGTCTTTGCTGTCAAGGTTGTTGCTCCGCAGCTTTGAGCGGCAGCAGCGGGAGGAGAGGAAGGAAGGACCGGGCTCATTCCGGGGGGCTCCGAGGTGTCCGATGGGGAACATGGAGTCTTTGGCAGGTTCTTTGGTATTCATGAAAGGCGAAAAGTGGCCGTCACAGCCCGAGATAGTGTCATCAGAACAGCGCGATCTCTGCCTTCCAGCTCCGAGGGCTGTATATTATGTTAATACCGTTCTCTGCATAAGATGGAAACTTCAGCCGCTGTCAAACCATCAGCAGAGATTTAAACAGGCTGGGCTTTGCTCATTTGCCTCGGTGCTGTCTTAGGAATTAGTTCTGGTACACACGCTCGCACCGACCCGTTTCCTTTATTCAGTTGGGCGCCCTTTCTTTCTTCCTTTCTTTTTTTTTGCAGCATCCTTTCTACGACTTCATTTAAAAGATCCCCCCCCCTCCCCCTTCTCCCATCCCTTCCGGAGACATCCAGATGAAACAGAGGAGGGGAGGATTTGGCCTGAACGCTGTGCTGATCCGTGCTGGGAGCCGGGGCAGGTGCAGTGCGGTGGAGGTGCCGCATGCCCGCCCGGCGCGGTTACTCGCGGCCGATGCACTGCAGTAACCCGGCGGGATGCGCTCCTGCCTGGTTGGCTGCTCCAGGCTCTGTTGCTAAGATGGGAAGGAGGCAGGGGAAGATGCCGAGCCGGGATGAGCAAAACCCACTTTCCGAGAGTTTGCTTTTTTTTTTTTTTTCCCCCCCTCGCCTCTCTCTGACAGATGGGTTGTATTGTTCTCGACCATTTTTTGCCTGCTTTGTCTGAGAGCGTGTTTTCATCTCGGAGAGGAGGATGTGTGCAAATTAAGATCCATATGTTAGGAAGAATAAACAAGTTAGGCCGGTTGCAACCAACTGCGATGCTGGTAAAAGGTTCTTTTTAGGCAAATATGGTAAAAGGTTCTTTTTAGGCAAATACTGTGTAGATTCGTTGGCAGCAGCTTAAGATGTTGGCAAAATCAATAAAAATGAAACATGATTTTTTAGCAGAGGGCTTCTAAGCACATGTTTTAACCTTGATAAAATCCGTGCAGTTTTTCTTTCAACACTTCGGCTGTGTCAAGATGGTAAAAATATACTGAGTAGTCACTGTTTCTGGAATAGTTCACAGTGTTTCATTAAGTGATAAATAACTCCCAGTGTCCTTTTGCATGTGTTCCATAAAACAGAGGTTATTGGGTACAGGTCTTGGTCAGCCCCTTTGTCTGATCCTTCTACTGTTTTCCAGCTGAGTAAGACCTTACTTCAGCATTACTTGTTTTTCTTCAAGCAGATCCCATTGTTACTGTGGGTTTGGTTTTGTTGGGGTTTGATTTTTGTTTGCTTGTTTGTTTGGGGGTTTTTTTTGACCTGGAGCTTTTTTAGAAATGAGCCTTGAGTTTGACTCAGTGAGTTTTGGTCACTGAGTCTTTGTGTGAGCAGAACATCACCTTCTTCTTTCTCTTTGCTGTATTGTTTATTAAACCTAAACATTATGATCTCCTCACTATTTTTCATGCTAGCTAATGTTTTGATACAATACATTTTATTAACTGCTGCTGTGAAAACTTGTAACTGAGGAAGGAAGTTTTAGAGAGATACCAATTAAAACATTTTTTAATTTATGTGCCAAGAAGTGGTCACAGTGAGTTGTTGGGAGTCTGAGCTCTGGTCTTTGTTGTTCCATCTCTCAGAGAATGTGTTAGGGTCTGGCTGCAATTCACCCTGACACCCTCCACTAGAACTTTCTGTATGCTGAGTGGGATTTGATGAAATGATTTATCCTCTGCACATACGTGGTCATGTCCTGCTTGGGGTGTTGAGGAGGTAGAGACAACGTGCACCATCTCTGGGTGTACTTCTGTCACATTTCAAAGTAGCTTTGGTTTCAGTGGTCTGAAGATCTGTCTGAAGGCTGAGGGAAGATGAAGCAAGAGGCATTTTGCAATTGGAGGCTTCAGACATCACATGGTTGGTCAGGGTTTTCCACAACTTCACTAAAAGGAAAGAGAAATCACAAGAGCAGCCAAAAGTAGAAGCTAACTCGAGTAAAAGTGCTGTTAAAGTTCATTTTTTTTTTTGTGCACTTACATGCCACTTTGGAGAGTGCCTTCTGGAATTCCATGGGGTCTGAGCTTACCAGCTCACTCGGGCAGATTTTTGTTATCAGGGATTTTAGTATCTCAGAGTTCGGCTTTGTATTCTCTAAAAAATTATTTGCTTCACTCTTCCCTCTAGCATTGTTCTTGTAGGTAAACTGGGGAGACAGAACATGGTACTACTGAGAATGTGGCAGGTCCTGCCTCAATTGCTTTATAATTCACATCTGCACTGCTTTATGATTTACATCTGCACCCTTTAAACTGGTGGATGCTTTTGTCTTCTTCTAGAAAACAGTGTTCGGTCTTATTATTAAAATTAACATGTCAAGACTTACAAGAAACAACATGCAAGGAGAACCCCAGGAAGATTTACATGGTAGCTTAGCACGTGGGAATGAACTGATTTGAATTTAAAATTAAAGCGGTGCAAACTGAAAGGTGGGTGTTCATTCTCAAAGTGAATGTCCTTGAGGCAAAACCTAAATGCAGCAGCCATGCTTTACTCCTAGAACCTCTGTGACTTGCAGAAGGATATGTGTCTTACATAAGACTGAGTTTTTGTCAGAAGTAAATTGGGAGTTTGGGTCATTGTGCCCAGAGTCCCTTCCTTTGCAGCAGGCAGCTGAGAGAACTGGCCACCTACCTTCTTGTGGGATTATTTTATTTTGGAACTTCAATAAAAGACCCTGCTGAAACATGACATCCATGCCAGATGACAAAATGCCCCTCTTTTCTTTTAGGTATTCCTTCCAAAAGACATCACATACAATTAATGTTGCCAAATCTTTTATCAGAAACTTCTGGACAAGATCTTATCTCTCTTACCAAAAGCCTTGGGACAGTAAGAAGCTGAGGTGTTGGTGGTTCAGATTGCCTGACCACTGTGCCAGCTTTGAACCCAGCAGCCACCAATTTTTGGTTAACACCACTGGTACAGGGGACAACAAATCCACAAGCTCTTACCATGTGGAAAATTTAGTTTTCTTCTGTGAAAGAAATTTATAGTCAGAGCTTCAGTCCCTAGGACTGGCAGAGTGTTCCTTCTCAAGCCCAGGACCAAGCTTTAACAGCAGTCTTCTTCCTGATATCAAAGCCTATGTTAATCAGGAGATAGAAAGACTGAGGGTCCCCAAATTGTCCAAATGTAGTCACTTTTTCACCAACTTCGTGAGAAGAACACATAATAAAATATGTATGGGAGAATTACTGCCCTCTTCAACCAGTTCTTGAAATTGTTCATCCCCAAGTGTGATGGAAAAGGGCAACAGCACAGACAGAGAAGGCCGAACAGTTTTGGTTGTTTTCAGTAACTTTGAACCTCAGTAGCTTCCTACAAGTAACTAAGGAGGCCTGCTGAAATATCCCCATGAATGATTGTTTTGAAAGTGTCTCCCTTGTGAATTCTGTGCTTTAGTGCAGACGTTTTGAGTTTAATTTGGCCTTTGGACACTTTGTCTCTTAGAAAAGTAGACTTTGGAGTGAATATTTGATCAGATGTGAGTGGTGGCATAAAATACAGCAGGACTGGTCCTGTGTAGGTGTCTCTGGAACGAGGACAAAGCAATTCTGTCTAGGAAGTGGTGTGGCTGGGGGTGTGTGCTGCAGTATGGCTCGAGTCATGCCGTGGGAACCCGTGGGACTGCGTTTCCTTATTGGACCTTCTTGTCACTGCTGGGCTTCTATTCCCATTTACAGCTCATTTAGACTTTGCTGATTTGTGAGGGAAACAGGTGCATTCTGAGGACTTAATTTTCTTCAGAAGGTACAGGGATAAAGCCATCCAGATTCTCACCAGGCAGAACTATGTGGAATTACATAATAGCCAAAGAGATGACCGCTTGTTTGTTCAGGTTTTTTTGTTATGTATCTGTTCCAGATAAAAATAAATGGCAGAGACCTTGGCTTTACAAGCTAATTTCACATCCACCTCTCATCTGGTACGTACAGCCTGCATCTTTTGTGTAAGAATCATATTTCTTCCAGCTTCACATGTTTAGGGTAATGACAAATGTTTATAATTGCAGCTCTTCTGCTGCAAAAGAGAGGAGAAGATAGAATATACAGTGATCAGGTTCCTGGGTGAATGAGAATGGACCCATGCTCTGTCTCTTGCTGAGCTTTAGAGGGTAAGCTTTTATGCCAGACAGAACAAAGAAGTTTCAAATGAAGTGGTGCACCTGGTTAATATGAAATTTAAAGGAAAAGAACCCCAGAAACTGAAGCTTTTAATACTCTTGTTAAGCGATGGAGTTAAATTCTGCCCTGTTGCATCTGTTCTGTGCTTTTGAAGCAGTCAAGTGGATGGGGCTGCACCAGCAGAGCATGGCCACTGTAATTTTTTTTAGTCATGATGTTATTACCTCAAGTGCTTTGAATATTAAGCACTCTAATAACACCAGCATGGCAGGGCTAGAATGGGTAAATGAGTACCCAATTAAAAGAAAGGGGATTGAAGCTAAATATTTGCAATTAGAGGAAGAGCATCTTCTTTTTCTGGGTCAAAAAGCCACAAACTGCAGCCAGCTTATTGCATATGAATATCAAGGCCTGACTGCCTAAAATGCTATTTGAGTCTCATGAAGCTGAAGCCTGTGAGTGGCTGTCTGGAACTGAGTTCCTCTTCCTTCTCCACTTGGAGAGGTGACGGTCTTATGCTGTCACCAGAGAAACGTGAGTCAGAAAGGCGAGGACAGTGCAGAGGGGCACATCTGTGCACAGCTGGCAGTGAAAAGTTACTCCCCTGGGTTTTCATTTTGATCCTGAGTCTTGAAGAATTACTTGAAGAAGAATTTGCCCCAGAGGAACAAATTGACAGTACATAGATACAAAGATGATTGATGGGAGACTTTTTGGAAAACGAGTTGGGTCAGTCTGTTTTGTAACCAGAGCTGCTGTGTCCTTCACAAGGAGTGTGCAAGAGTGTCCAATGATAATGATTGTAAAAATCACACTGTTAGTAGTGGCTGGAGCTGGTGGGGCTTTGAGACATAAGGGGATTCCTCCTGCCCTGGTGTGTGGCAGCCTTGCTTCTGTAACTCCAAGGCCAGTTAGTGGTGAGGCAGGGCACCCAGCCAGCTCTATGGACCAGCAGGAGGACAGAGGGCTTTTCCAGCACCCTCCTAAACACAGATGGGCAAACCTGAGCAGCCCTGGTGTCTCGCTGACATTCCTCCTGGCTGGGTGATTGTGGATTCCACACACAAGCACACACAAAAGGTTTCTGCCCCAGTGGGTTTTGGACACTGTCCATCCAATCAGGTCCTCAGACTCTGGTCTCCTTCAGTTGTTGTTGGCACCTGGACCTACAACCCCTCAGATTTGCAGCCTCTTGCTCCAGCAGCTGAAAAACTTCTGCTGCTCATGCTGAGACCATCTCTGCACATGAACTCACAGTGGTGAGGGCATTCCCACGTGAGAAATCTGGGAACAGTGCTTATCAGGAGTCCCATTAGGATCCCTGTCAGACAGCTGTAGTTGCCTCCTTACATGCTTCTGGCCCCTTTAATCCCCATTTCCATCTACTTTCTCAGGCCTGTTCCTCCTCAGTCCTTGATCCATTTCTTTCCCTGCCTTTTGCAATTCTCCTAAATGTCCTGTGATGGGTAGTTCTCACTCTGTAATTCCCATAGCCACCCCTTTGGCTGGTTTTACACCATCCCAAATTTCTGTTCCCCCTGCACAACATGGTAAAGTACAGCATTCCAGGGAGAGAATTTCCCTGTGGACACATCTTGGTGGGCTTTCCTCCAGGAACAGTAATCCTGGCCCTTTCATCTTCACATCTTCAGAGTGGCCAATTCAGGGAGGGGGCTGCGTCCTCTGAGCCTCAGCTCAGTCTCTGTGCTCACTCTGACTGGCCTTTTATCACATAACTGAGCACAGACCATTTTTAGACCTTCTTGGCTGGTTTGATTTTTCTAAGCTTTGTATTTAAAAATAAATGAAATAATATGGCTGGCCAGTTGTTTGTTTAAGCCCATGGAAAGTTTCCCTGTGGTGTAAATCATCACTGAAGTGGAACTCGCATTAGGCACATTTTTACCCTCTCATGTGAAAGTTTCAGGAAAGTTGTGACTGCAAATAGGGAATGGAGTGATTATAATAAATTGTGCACTTGTGATTATAATAAATCAGGTTCTGCTGTCTTAAAGGCTGAGTTATGACAATATGTGTGAGCTGCTATATCACAAACAGTCAGAGGAGCTTGACAGACATCCCTGAAGGAGGTTGACTATTTGATTTCTTGCCTGGGAGAATGATGATGTAAACCTGAAGGAGAAATACATAACCTGAAGTACTCACAAGTCCATAAACCCTGGGGTTACTGTAAGACTTGGTGTTCATGGAGCATGATTGTGTCTTGTGCAGTAGTGTGACATCTGGGGACACCAAAAGAAAGATGAAACTTCAGAATATGCATGATAATACTTAACAGATTTACTCTTTAGTCTCCAAGCAGAGGTATGGGCATCAGTCTCCTGAATCCCATATATTCTATTCACATTATAAAATCAACCAAATACATAAAAATAAAGCAGGCTTTTCCATATAGGGCATGGCTGTGACATTTCAGCACTCATCTTTTGATTCTTATTGACAGGAAGTAAAAATAAACTCCCCAAGCAAACTGGATTGGGACAAAAGGTGGCACATATTTTACAGTAAACAAAAATAACTTCAAAGTCAACCTACAATTCTTCTCAGATGTTCATACTGTTCTGCTCTAAAAGTACAGGCCCAAATGAACCTTGGAATCACTGCAATGACAAATTGGACAGAGTTTAGCCAAGAACAGGTATCAGCATTCTGCCAGCGCTGCTGTCTTAGGATAGAACATTCTGGACCAAATTAACAGAAATTAATAAAGTTTGATGAAGGAAGGGTATGGCCTAATACCCAGAAGAAACTTTTCAACTTATTTGTATGTTTCACTGCTAAAACTGCATTCTAAAAAATACAGAAGCCAATGTAATTAATTTTAAATGTCAGTGTTGAATGTCACCAGTATTCAAGGCCTGTTTATATGGTGGTGGAATGTGTCAGCAGACACCATGCAATATGGGTGTGTCTGAAAGCATCAGAGGATCTCCTTTCAGAGTGCTAAGAGAAATGTGTTACAAGTATATTGTATGTGCATTGTCTTTTTATATATAAATATGTTCAATATATATCCATTTAATATATCTATATAGATACCTGTAAATATTAGTGAGTATATATATACCCAGGCTATATATATATATAGGTTATATGTAGATATTTATAGGTTATCTCTGTTTCCTTATTTAGATGTATGTATGCACATACACTCAGGTATATTTATTTATGTACAAAAACTGCCTGTGTATCACTGCAACAAACACTTTGAAGATAACATTTTTATCGAGGTGTATATTCCTCCTCCTCCTTTGTAGTGACAAGATGATGTAATTATGGGAAAGCAGCGGCAGCCTGATTTTTTTTTTTTTAAATGAAAAGCAAGAGAGTATCGGTTGCTTAGAAGTGGTTCAGGTCTGTTGCTATTGGATTAACTGCATAACAGGCTAAAATAGCAGGAAAAATGAGTGTAAAATGGAAGCTGTTTTATCTGAGTGCCAGTGGTGTAAAGAATAGCAGGAAGAAAAGGCAGCATTTTGCAGATGCTTTTCAATAGGGACTTATTACTTTGCATAAGTTGAGTAATTTTCTGCTCCCAGTCATTTCTCTTGTAATCAGATTGTTTGTGCTTTGTTCTTGTTTCCTTTAGAAGTTGTAAGAATTGGTTGGAGCTCTCATGTGTAGCAGTGGTGGGTCCAATTCAGACCTGTTTGGGCAATTTTGCTGTTTACAGCTGCCGACGTCATTGTCTGAATTTCCTCATTAGCTGAACATTTTTGCAGCTTGCTTTCCTGCTGGGTGTAAAGGAGAGTATGTTTACGTGCCAGATAAATGTCTGCTACTTCTGTTTGTTTGAACAGTGGTTTGCTGGTGAAAACTGGGGGGAGTTGTGTATCTTGGAGTGCCGAAGGAAAATACGGAGGTTTTAAGTAGAATAATGTGCTTCGATTTGCAAGAGCCACTGAGAGAGGGGTGCAGAGAACAGGGATATGGTAGAGATGTTCTTCTGACTGATTTTTTTGGGGACTAGAAACGTTCCTTAACTGCACCAGGAAGGCAAATAAGAGCACTGCAGGTCCACAGCTGGAGGGCACTTCCCAGGAAGAGCTCTCTGCACATGGTGGGTGTCCACGTTCCCTTGTGGCTGCATTTGCCTTCCCTGAGCACCTCCGATGTGGGAAAGGGAGTGGGCTAGGGAGGCTATTGCCTGCTTGTGGTCAGCCTGGAGGGGATCCACACTGTGTACCCCTTACACATCTCCGAGCTGTGAGCAGGAGTGCTCGGTGGTCTCTTCATCACAGGGGTGAGGCAAGTGAGATAAAGATGACAAGAGCTGTACTGAGTTGTCTTTTCTGCTGGCCACCCTGGCACTCCCACAGCTCAGGATTTGTGTGAATTGCCCAGTGTCTTTTAAAAGATGGTCCCACCTATCTCCCCTCCTCCAGCTCCCCCATCTCCAGTGGCAGCCATTCTGTGCGGGTGCTGACACTAAAACCAGAGGAAGAAGTGGCTCCAGATGCTTCCAGGGTGTTTACAACTGTACACAAGGAAAGGAGATTGGGGATATAGTCAAGATTAACCCCTCCTTTTGTATTGCAGTATTATTATCTAATGAGATCAGAAGCAAAGCCCAGCAGCTTAGTCAGTATTAGAGCGTAGGCGCCCATTTCAGGAGGAAGCCTTTGAGAAGAGCAATCTTGAGCCGTCCACCTACACCATTTTCTTTGCGGCTTTGCAAGATGGAAAAAGTGACAGATGTAAACCTCCCCAAAGGCAGTGGCATGTTCTCCTTATGCTCATTGCCTCCAGACACTCCTGCACCCCCAGCTCATGGGTGATCTCCGTGGGTGACCCCTGCCTTTGCTGTCCCTGGAATGCTGGGACAGAAACAGCAGCTCTCTTGGATTCATGAGGAGACTGGTTTTGAGTCATCCATCAGCTATTTCCACCAGACCAGGTCCCATTCTTGGGGTTTAAGTACTTTGGGAGTCAAGCCCTATTCTCTGCCCTTGCTTCTTCCTCAGTTCTAAAAGCACTTTCTGGTTTAAGTTCAGCAAACACCCCTCCACACGAGCATGCCTTGTGCAGTTTGCCCAGGCATTATTCTAACATAACAGGCAGTGGGATTTTTGTGGGAAAAGCCCGATTTTAATTTTTATTATGTTTTGAATAAACCACTCTGTGTGAAACTAATCCTGGTGTGACCTTCGCTTTACTGACATATGAGGGTCTTAAGAGCAGTGCTGTAGGAACTGTAGCAAACCCTTCAGTTGTATAAGGACAATTTATCAACAGCAAACAAATGGAGAGTGTGGGAGACAGGAATTGAGTGGGTAAGATGCTGTCCCTGCTCCAAGATCTTGAGCTTAATATTTGATGTCAGTAGACTAAGAATATGGGACCAGGGCATGTGGAGGCTGCTGTGCTAACAGTAATACTAGCTGTAAATACACAAGAACTGTTACAAATATTACAAGTACAGAAGTAGAAACTCATCCGCTGGGGGCAGATAGCAGAGCTTAAAAGCAGCGTGTTGGGTTTCACTCGGGTCGTCCTTGGAAGTGGAGCAGTGACTCAGTTTTAACACATACACACAGGAATTTAAAAACATGGCAATATTTTGAAAATGTTGTGATCTGGTAACAGAGCAATGTTCTGTACTTGTGCCATTACCCAGATTGCTGCAGCCCCTGTCAGAATAGGGTAATCTCACCTGTTGGCACAAGGACAAAAAAAGACACAGGTGGTGCATTCATCACTTGCACATAATGATCAAAAGCATTTAGCCAGCACTGAAATGAAAACCAACAATATTAGAGGCGCTTATTTTTCCATTTGCACACAGGCTACGGCTGCTATTACTGTGCCTTGTTCTGTCACATACACTTAGAAAAAATTGCTTCAAAACTTTGAACTTGTGCATTGCCCATATGGCACTGAACACGCTGCCCTGAGAACTGTCTGTAGCCTGGCAGACCACAATTGTTTTATCACTGTGTGTAATTCATGTCACAATGAGATTTTAAAATATTTTAAGATATTACTTATTTTTATGGTATTTTTAAAAACATGGATTGCATGAGCTGTTGTACCTAATAGGCAGTAGACCAAATTTTTCCTCAGGTGTTTCACAGCAGTGAGAAACAGGGCTGGACACATTCCTAGAATCATAGAATGGTTTGGGTTGGAAGGGAACTGAGATCATCTTGCTCCAATCCCCTGCCATGGGCAGGGACACCTTCCACCAGACCAGGCTGCTCCAAAACCCATCCAGCCCTTTTTTTAGGGATCCAGGGGCAGCCGCAGTTTTTCTGGGCAACCTGTGCCAGGGCCTCCCCACCCTCACAGGGAAGAATTTCTTTCTGGTATCTAATCTGAATCTACTCAGTTTGAAGCCATTCCTCCTTGTCCTGTCACTCCATCCCTTGTAAATAGTCCCTCTCCATCTTTCTTGTCAGCTCCCTTCAGGCACTGGAAGGCCACAGTTAGGTGGCTAAAAGCTTCTCCTTTCCAGGCTGAATAATCCCAATTCTCCAGTCCTTTCCTCATAGCAGAGGTGCTACTCCTTTGAATCCATGTAGGTTCCTACTGTGTAAGAGCATGTGTACAAATTAGTCAGCAACCTCGGCTCCCTTTATTGACAGAAGATTTCACTGATGGTCAGTGGACTGTAAGTTACTATGAATTTCATCAAAAGATGCCAGAAAAGTGAATCTCCACATTCCCACAGGGAAATAGCTGTGGTGGGGTGGCCCTGGCCAGTGGCTGAGCATCCACACAGCCACTCCCTCAGTGTCTCCTCCACGCCCCCAGAACAGGAGAGAGAAGAGCAAAAGCTGAAAACTCGTGGATGAAGATCAGGGCAGTTTAATTAGTGAAGCCAAGCTGCCTGTGCCCCCTCCCAGCTTCTGGCACACCCAGGGCTACTTTAAAAAAAGCAAACCTTGACTTTGTGCAAGCCCTGCCCAGCGTGTTATCAATAGTGCCCCAGAGCTGCTCCATGGGGGCTGCTCGGCAGGAAAATCCTCTCTGTCCCTGCCAGGCCCAGTAGAACAGCTCACATTTAATGTTTACATTATAGATGTTGGCAGCTGGTTAAAATAAGCCCCATATTGAGATTCTGAGTTCCCGATACATCGGTGTTCCGACGTGGAAGGTTTCTGTCTTCCACTCTTTGGAGTCCTGCAGTATTGCCTTGTGTCTAGGCTGTCATGAATCCCTGCTTTTGATCCCTGAGTCTGTGGCAGCTTCTGAACCAACACAAGCCTGTGCCACTGTATTGATTTTAGTGGTGCTGCGTTGTTTGGCAGGAGCTGGGTGTGTTGAGTGCCTGTGAATTTTAGGATCAAAGCATGGTTTGAGGTGACATGGATATTCTTCTAACTGTGTCCCTTCATTATTTCATTTAAAGTGACAGTATTTATGGAGAAAACAGTGTAACACCCTGGACTCTTTATCTCCTCTTTATTTCCTGTGTGTACTGGTGTGTTAATAGGTAGCAGAGATAAATGACTTACAGAAGTAATAAAGTATAGGTAGACCAGTGAAATAAAGTCCTATAATAAGGGAATAAAGAAACCTCACGTGACAGTCAAGTTGAATTTTCGGGTAATGTATCCAAACAACTTGTTTTTGAAATGTTCTTGTCAGTTTAGTTGGTGGACAAGAAGAAATGGAAACATGTTGTCTTGACTTTGGGAGAAAAGATGTGTTGTGGAATATGGTTTACAGAGACATCTAATTAGAAAGTTATGAGAAGACCAACATTTTTTATGTGTGTCTCTCTTACTAATGATATACATGAGTCTTCAGGCCATTAAAATAGCTCATTTCTTTTGATGGACTTCCAGTTTGTGGAGGAAGCAGCTGCTTTTACTACCAAATTTCTCCTGTCTAATTAGACCAGTTGAACCAGCCAGCTTAAATCAGTCCATAGCTTACCCTTTGCCTTTTCACTGAAGAGCTGAATAACCTAATTGTAAAGAAGGACAGAAAACGTCAAAAGAAGTTACAGTTGTTACTGGAAAATGAACCAATGCAGAGTAAAAAATACAAGGGAAAAGGCTGTTAGCACAGAGGGCCTCCTGAAGAGCCTGTAACGAAAATCCCTCTGAAAATCCTTAATATCCTCTCTTTGTTGAAAAATGACAGTGCGTCAGAGTAGAAACATGTTGTTTCTTCACTATATTTTCTTCTGACTATATTTTAATGCAGGAGATTTGTTAGGTCGAGGACTTTATAGTTAGGAAGAGGAAAAACCCAGCCAAATGGATGACCAGGGCTCTTGAAACTCTAAGAGACCCAAGCTGGAGTTCTTGATCTGACTCAAGGACTTAAGACTTGGATCATCCTCACCTCAGGAGTTCCACTGGCCTCTGGAGTGACTTGCTGCTGGTTTGCCAAGAACATAACCAAGCAAAAAAATCCACCTCCAAAACTCAAAGTTGAATTTTCTCTCAGAATAAAGTGGAAAACCTGTAGTGGAAGTCATGCTTTTGTGATACGACTTACTGCTTCCCACCTTGCTTCAAAAATAATTCTGCAGATAATTCCAAAAAGACAGGATTTCCAAAATGCAGAGTGACTCTGATGCCTTATTTTAGTATGTCCTGAAAATGTGAATCAAGGTTCATCCTTTTTTTAAAACTTCAAATCATTTTAATGTGTACATTTGAATTTTTTTAGTCTGTGAAATCAAAATTAGTCAAATTGATGATATTTATACTGCAATTAAAATGCATATATCAAATGATTTTTTTTCTGTTTTGTGTGCGAAATGTTGAAGAGTTTTGCTCTTGAAAACTTGATTTTTACGTGGGACATATTATTGATGAAACATTTAATTGCTTAGGATATGTGGTTAGCAGCAAGACTCCTGCTTTGCTGATGCTACTCTATAAGCTTCAACTAATCCATAACATAAAATGTAGGTCAGCTGGAGCTTTCAAAAACAGATGGAAATTTAGGAGTTTATGGTAGTGCAATGGATATATGTCCCTGTGAGGATGCCAACTTCTCCAAATGCAAAAAAAAAGCAGAAATCAGAGTCCTGAAAGGTGCTTGTTCTACCTCATTTCCATTCCAGAAGCAGCAATGCCCTGTGCAGTGGCTTTTGTTTGCAACGTATTCAGCACTGACATGCTGCAGAAGATGATAATTATTTCAGTGGTGTTTAGAGGATTGTGTATTTAGTTTGCTGACAACTAAAAGTATTTTAATTTGGGCAACTTCATTAGTGTAAATATTCTAGAAGGGAGAGATAAAACCACAGTTGTTCTAAGTAAAATGAGAGAAGTGGAGGTAATGGAGGGTTTATTTCTGCACACGCTTCAGGTTTTCCTTTAATTTTGCATTCAGGATTATAGGTTGTATCTTTTACTCGATTAGTGCTGAAATAAATACATTATCCCATGTTTCTACTTCATTAAAGTCTTGACAGTTTGGAGGAGAAGTGATCAGAATCAGCATGGCTATTTCTGAAAATAGAAGTCTCCCAGGACACGTGCTCCAGCTGTCCATATGGCAGGGAGCAGGGATGTCCTGCTGCCATCGGAGCTGCTTCAGCCCCAGCAGCTCTCCTGAACACGACTCCTGTTCCCTCTGACAGCTTTTCCAGGTTTGAAGGCCCATCAGGAAGTTTCTGTCCATGTCTCTGCTCCTGGGTGTGTATAGTAGGGTTAAAGACTCAGTGCATGAGCTTAAAATTGACTTTTTAAAACACCTATTTGCCCCCGAGCGTGTTTCAAAGGGTCCTCTGGGCTCCAAGGGTTCTTCACCTTCTTGTGGGAGAGAATGGGGCAGGAGCAATGGGAATGTGAGGGGATGGAAGTGTGTCTTGCAGTTTGCAGTGCAGAATTGCTTTGAGAGGGTGGGCAGAGGCAGGGCAGGGATGTGCAGGAGTTGTTCAGAGGGTCGGATGGCCGAGATTGCCTGTTCCTCAGGGAAACTTCCTGTCATCACTAATGCGGCTGAGTTAGACTGATGTGAAGAAATGGAATTTGTTTGGAGTCAAATGTAACATTTGGAGTTTCCAAAGCTGACTAATGAGCTGTGATTTTTTTTCTTGACATCAGACACTCTGGCAGCTTTTAAATTGCAGTGGCCACGACTGGAAACATTTTTCAAAATCCAAGAAATGTCTCTCCTCATGTCTGTAAGGGCTGGGGACAGAGTGTTGTCTTGTGAGCATGTGAACCATGGCAGAAGTCTGTTTTAGACAAAACTCTGTTTCTCGGAGTCTGAGAAAAGGGTTTTTTCCAATGCAGTTTACAGGAGACATGTCATCACATTCCAGTTTAACCTGGAGTTTGGGATGAAGATCACAGAAGGCTTTTCTTTGTGCACCAAGCTCTTCGGACCAGATATTGCCACGAGGCCAAATTTGGAGTAAAGAGATGCTAAATAACTTCAGCTGCTTCTGCTGTAACTCTAGAAAGCCCCAGGGCTCCCTTCTAACCCTCACACAGCTGGGTAGGAGGAAAGAGCCAAAGTTTTACTTTTGCTTTTTTCCCTGCCCACCTTCTTGCTCTGGGTGCGCGTGAGTGGGGAGGCTGCGAGGAGGGAGGGGGAGATTCACAGTGAAGGGGGACTCTGAACATCAGCACAGGAGAGCCAGAGCAGTGTTCTCTGAGGGAGGAAGGCTTTTTCTTTCACTCTGCTGCAGAATGACCCAGCTGGATCCAAGCTTGGCAGGGAAGGCAGATGGGGCAGTTCAGTTCAGAACAGCTGCTGGGATATTTCAGAGTATCTCCTACTTGAAGATTTTTTTTTTTTTTTTTTTTGAAAGGAAGGGGCTGTTGGGAAGGGTTCTGGTTTTATTTGTTTGGAAAACTGTGAATAACACTATTTGTACCTTGATGTATGAAGGTACTGCAATTATAAGAAATTGCTTTCTGCCTGATTGTCACACGTAAACAGCTTTCATCTCACAGTGTATCAGGCTCGTGACTTCGGTTTGTCATTCGAGGGAATGTGTCAGCCTTTCATTTCGAATTGGGCTGGCTCTTCTTTTGTCAGGAAAGACCTTTCCTGTGGGCTTAAGTAACAGAAGCAAAGGCAATTAAAAAAAAAAAAAAAGGCAGCAAAAGCAATCATCAAACAAAGATGAGGCTATGGATATTACTTGGAAAGGACAATTCTACTAGATTCAGAAGAAAGATGAAGCTGTGCGTCATTCATATTTTTTTTCCTCCTTTCATATTTCCTAAGGGTTGAAGATAAATTAGGGTAGCTATTTTCTGTGCAGGCAAAGTACAAGCTATGCCCCAGATCTCCAAAATGCTTCAACATGTAAATACTGCTTCTGGAGGCATCAGGTCCTGCTGCAAGTAGAGATTTATTTGCATTCATGTTTGAAGGTTACTTTCGTTCATTGACCTATTTAATTGTCGTTCTCTATCCCCGGCTGCAGGCATATGGCTCCATGTGCCTGTGGAAGGAAGAGGAGCAGCAGCTTTAACTCTCTCAGGCAGAAACATTCAACAGAAAAAACAACAAGAACTGAATCTTAACATGGATGGAACATGATAATAATAAAATAATAACAATAATAAAAATAGTAACAAGAATGACAACAACAAGAATAAGAATAATACCCCTGGACCCACATGTAATGGTAATCACGCTGTAAACCCCAGTGGAAGGCTGGAACTGTGCTGCAGGACCAAATAAAGGGAGACACAAAAGGTGAATACAAGGAAACACAGGTTACTTAGATGCTTCTGCTCTGGTCATAACCATAAAAACCACAGAATTAAATGGGGCTGGCACAAACCCAGCATGGCTGGGAGGTGTGACCAGTAGTAGCAGGAGCACGGAGGTTTGCCCCAGTATTGGTGACACTCTGTTCCTCTCTTCTGTTGGAGGAACATGTCTCAAGAAAATCTGTGAATTCTGTGTCCACCTGCAGACACTTCAGTTTTCTGTCCCTTGGAGGTGTGGGTTCTCCAAACAAGGGGAGCGGGGTTGTGTAGTCTGTTAAACCTTCAAACTCGAAATCAGGGGGTTGCAGAGCTTGCAAGCCTAACAGGGTGTCGCATCTAATTAGTTATTCTGAGGAAGAGCAGCATTCAGATACTAAAATAATGTGATGAGCAGCCAGGATAATAGAGAAAGAGCAAGGTGCACATAACTCTTATTGCAGAGTTTCAAAGGAGTGGAATCTCTACTTAGTCAGGGCTTTTTTTGTTTGACTGCACAATGTGAACTGTCACATCCAGTGTCTTGCATAAGTTTAATATCTAGTCCAGGGATCTGAGGGAACAATGAAATTAAAGGACTTTTCAGATTCTGTATAACCTACAGCTTGGTGTAAGATTCTCCCTGTGCTAGAACTCAGTATCTTGCCTGGTGTGCCATCTTCTCATCCTTCTCTTTTATTATACAACATGACCTACAGTTGCTGGGGATTTTGTGTCATGAATCTTGGCTTGGGGGTTTACAGTTGCCCTTTAGGCTCCAATTTGCTGTGTCTTTTTCTGACTTGCCACAGAAGGAAGTTACTGCTCAGCACAAATGAAGTATACTGGTGTCAAACGTTAGGCATTCACACAAACAAAATTCAAAATCTGCTTTTAAGTTTGTCCTCAAACATTTAGTTTTGATTAACATCTCATCTTCCAAAGCACATTTGGATTTTTCAGGCTCTGAGATGGGTTAAGTTTGAACCCAGTGCTACCAGTACTGCACTGTGTACTGGAGCTAGTGGATAGCTTGAAGAAAAAATGTGTGAACTGTCCCCAGTTATCAGAGTGCAAAGTAAGGCATTAAAGACAGAGTTAAAACACAGTATCTGATACCTTTGAACAGCCTGAACATGGCCAGGCTGCTCTTCTTGATGAGTTCCCAGGGAGCATCTGAAGGTGTGGAGTTCCAACCCAGCCTGAAGATTGGGAGTGTGCAGTTGCTGTGCTTAGTTGCTGCAATTGTGCAAGCAAATGAGGGACCATGATCAAACTGACATTTAAACCCACAGAAAAGATCCTAAAGTCAGCCATCATTTCTTTGGCAGTGGATGGGATTTCTCACAGCATCGAGAGGCTGGGTGTCTCACCTAAGCTAATTGTCCTAAACTCCCACTGTAGTTAAGAGAGAGGCTCTTCCAGAGGGTTTTTTATCCCTTCCCAGAACAGGAATTCCAAATGAATGGAATTAATCACCAGTTTGGTGTGCCAGTTCCTATCCACTGATAATTTATGGGCCCTAGAAATGAATTTAGGTTAAGCATCAAACATTTAGATGTGTCAAATTAGGTAGATTGAACACTCCAAGCCTTGCTGTGAGCACGGGCTAAGCCCTGCATCTGAGTTACGACTAATCCACCCCATGACCACTAAGTGGGAAATCGGCTGTGGATCAAGAGCAAAATGTTTAAGAAGGCCTGCCTGTGGGCTATATTAAGAAATGCCATTTAGTCCACTACAAAGAAAGAGCTTTGCTGCCCACAGGGGGTTTTCTTTTTGTTTTTTTTTTTCATAAATCTTGAAACACTTATTATTTTAGGTTGTGAGGAATGAATTCCTCATTTCTGAATTGGAGTGAACTGTGAGGCAGAGGAACTCGATTTGGTTACTTCAAGTACTCACTTGGCTTTTCTGCCCTTTCTGTCCTGATGTTTTGGTGCCTGGCATGCTGTTTTATAGACATTTACATAACGAAGGTCGTTTCTCTGAGGCAAGGTACAAGAATACATTACAATTGCAAATTCCCTTAATTGTCCTAAAGCAGGGCTCAGAGCTTAAACAATGGAAAATCCTATTGTTCAGTGTCCCTGAGAGACTGTGAACAGAACAGAAATATGTGGATGTGTTGATTCTAAAACTAGAGTGAGAAAATGACTGGTAAAAAGGCTTATTCACTTGTGATGCACAAGGGATGGCAGAAGTCATGAGCCAATGACATATGAGTTCACATGTAGGTTTTATTTGGTAGGCTTAAACATGTTTATTATTTCTCGTGTGAGTTTGCCCCTCCAGGCTTTACAGAGGTACAGTTCAAGCCAGTATAAAATTAGGAAGGTGCCTGTTATTAAAGCAATATATTTTTTCACTCTGTTTGTCAGGAAGGCTGTTTCTGTCCCCCGGATTTTCTGGGAATTAAAAGATGCCATTTTTCTTCCCAAGTACCTGTACCTGTAATTCACTTTAACTTAAGCTTGTTTGAACTCAGTGTGGAGCTTGGGAAAGAAACCTCCATTTAAATAATCCCCATCAAGAGGGTTTTTAAAATTCAAATTATTTAAATAATCATCAGCTGATACAGATAATCCCTTTCACCTGAGAATTTACAAACTGAAACATCTACAAACCCTGTTGATAGCAGGGAGAGGAAAGTGTTCTGTACTCAAGTAGTGGGTGAGGAACAGGGTGCTCTGGTTGGTTAAAGCAGAATTAGAAATATATGGGAAACATCTCCCATACTGAGATATCTCTGACTGTATTCCGGTTTAAGGAAACACCCTGCCTTTGATCCAACACTGGTTTAGGTGAAAAGCCCCAAATTATTTCATTTTATCATGGGATGAAGCAGATTGGTGTAGTCCGTTCTAGTAAACACGAATATGCTTTTCTGTGAAAATGGCTTCATAGGAGTGAAAAAAGGGCTGAGATGCAGAAAGTGAGTAATAGATTGAGAAGGAGCAGGCAAGAGAATTTTTTTCTGGCATATTTACGCCTGGGTGTATGGAAAAGGATGATGTAGCAATGATAAAGAAAAATGTTTACTAGCCAATGTTTTATTACATCTCCAAATGTAAATCTGGCCTTGAGCTGTTTCCTCTTTGTGAGTGTGTTTCTCATCTTGTGCCCCTCTGTAGAGTTTCTGCCAGTATTCCCAGCTGTTCAGTTTTGTGATAGAAATCTAAAGAGTCTACAAATGAAATGTCTGACCGGTCACATGAGGATGTTTTCAACATCTGGGTGGACTTCTGCAAGCTCTTTCTCTCAGCCAGAAGTCACTAACTCTCCCTTCAATATGATATGGGACCAAGTTACCCTGTTCTTCCCTTACTTGTGCAGTTGTTGTCCAGTTCATAATCCAGGGAATGGCCTTTGGCCATCGAGGTGTGACTCTGGTGAATCTCAGAGGCAGAAGCAAAGTCATTAATTTTCGAGGAGCATTTTTCCTTACTCCTGCCTCAAGGGGAAAGATGCAGATGTCACACCTTTATTCCACTTTCCCTTATTTCAGTTTTGGGTTGGAGAATTCCCCTGGACTTCTGCATAAGTTTGGGGATTTCTTAATTGATACAAGAGGAGGTGAGATGAGGGCTGAGCCTATAAACTTTAGAGTAGGAAAGTACAATGGGGATTCTTTAATGGGTCAATATACAGTGCCAAGAAATTGCTGCAGTTTCTCGCCGTGATTTAAGAAACAATTTGGCTGATGGTACAGTAAGAGAACAAATTTGTGTGTTGAAATTTAAACTGCTGTTTAAAAAGTATGTTTCTTGTTGAAAGCATTAAAGTAAGGCATGGTAGCAATACAGTACTTGCCAGAGATGTCTTCTGTATTTCCAACAGGATACTTCTCAGAAGAAATATATCTGATCTTAAAACAGCACCACAAAAAGATGCAGAAATATAGTCCTTGTATAATTATTTTATTTTTGATAAAGGAATGCTTCATTTCTGCCTGGCTGGGAGTGTGGAAAGAGCAGGTTATGATGTCTCTGTTTTTGATTTTTAAGTGCCAAATGCTGATTTCTTTGTGGCTCAGTTTCCAGTTGTTTATAGTTTTGCCAAACTCGTGCTGTTTGAGTTGAAATTTCCTGTGTTACCTTTTACTTCAGTAAATGTTCTGAGAAACCTTTGAGCCATTTCAGACCAGTGGTGCTTGCAGGGCACCAGCAGCGATTTCTTGCCACGAGAAGAGCTTGTGATGAAAGAGAAACAGTTCAAATACATTGGGAAGGGCAAATCTTGCTCTAATTGCCTGCTGTGCTCACCCGGGACCTGAGACGGGGTCTGGGTGCCTATTGATGGGAGGCAGAAGTAGGTTACAACACCTAGAAACTTCCAGGAGTCTGTGTGACATTTCTCTGAGTAACAAATGAGTATTACTGACAACGGAATGCAAATGAATGAAGCATTTCAGTCAAAAGCCTAGAGGTGGTATTTACCTGAGGAAATTCACTGTGAGGTAGGAGTGAGTTTTGGTTATGTTTTTATTGGTGCTGATTCAGACACATCCTGAAGCGTGTACTCTTACCCTGAGGATAAGGAGGGGATAGCTTGCTTCTTTCCAGATTAATCGTGATTTCTGTGGGAATGGTAAAACCAGATCACTCCATAAATCTCTGTAAAATCCATGAGGAAGCAGGTAAAACCATCAACACATTTCTCCCATGCTCATTCCAGTAGTAAAAATTTTGTTGGCTTGAGCAAGGAGAGCTCCCTTAGAATCTTCATCAGAGACACAAGGTCACCTCTGTCCACTCACTGGAAAAGGGGCTGCCATGGGCTCTGTGCTGCTTCCAGGCAAGGAGGGAATTCCAGTTCTGGAACGGGGTCTGGTCAGCCCAGGCAGGTGGTTCAGCTGTGAAACTGATCAAGTATCACTGTGCCTCATGTTTGATTGAATAGGAAATCCTAACATGGAAAAACAGAACACATTCTGCTTCTCTGGAGAAGCATTTGTGCTCTGGAATGTAATGTGAGGAGAAATTAAGACCAAGAAGTTTTGTACCGCTAGAATTTTCTGTTTCAGTTTTGATTTCTTTCTGCTGCGTTCTGTTTTTAGGGGGTTGGGCTGAGAAATCTGCTGAGGGGTTGTTCTGGTTCGTTACGGCGTGTTAATGTTAAAGCCCTATTTTAAGTAGTTCTTGAAAACTGATGTTAAGATTCCCACGGGTATCAGCCCTTAAATACATACTTTTAAAGGTTATGTCACGCTAACTTCAGGAGGGGACATTGGAAAACTGAAAGATCCATGCTGATGAAATTGAAACAGTTTCAGGAGAAGTGAAAAATGAGAAAGTCACAATGCTGAACTTGTTCTTGGTGTAAGTCTGGTCCAAAGGGAGAGTGCTGCTGTGGTGCTGGAACTGAATGGCTCATGATGTGCCTCCACCTTGGGGTGAGTTGGCCTTGAGATCCAGTCTTCCATTAAACTCTGCTGTATCCAAACTCATTGCTGCAGGGACTGAGGAAAACGAGGTGGGCTGGGATTGAAAGTAGTGAGAAATTCCTGATATATGGCAGATGGACGTGAAACAGTCCCTGTACTGTGAGAATACAATCCCCTCCAAATGCATAATCTGTTCCTTGTGAAAGACATGTGGCCCAATATAGAAGTTTTAGGTCAACTGATTCAGTTGAAGATTAGCCTCAATATTCTGAAAGAGAAGACTGTGGTTACTTAGGGACTTTAATTCCTCATAAAGGATTATACTGGGGCACCACACTACTGCCGCGGTGTCAAATCTTTTTGTGGGTTTGCTAAATTAACCTTTGTAGTAGAAAAACTTATTATGCACTTCCAGTCAAAGGAAGAGACGGGTTTGAGTTTGTAGCAACTTAAAATGCCAGAGATTGGGATCCTAATCTAAAATTCATAAGTTTGGGGCTTTTATTTCTTCTTAAAGCTATTTCTCTACTGTATTGCAAATGACTTGCTGAGAATTTTAGGAAGAATTTTTTCATGGAAAGGGTGGTCAAGCATTGGAACAGGCTGCCCAGGGAGGTGGTAGAGTCCCCATCCCCGGAGGTGTTCAAGGAACGACTGGATGTGGCACTCAGTGCTCTGTGCTGGTTGGCAGGGTGGTGATCAGTCAAAGCTTGGACTTGACGATCTTGGAGGTCTTTTTCAAGCTGATTCTGTCTCTTTGTGAGGATCCCTGCTCTGGTTTAACACAGTGTGCGGGATACTCAAAATGGAATCCTCCATCAGAGAGGCTGAAACACGTGCAGGTCATGAGGGGTAAGGTACTGCACTTAAAGGTAAACTGATCATCATTTGTGAAACTCTGTTTGGAAAAGTGGCTTTAATGTGTGTAGTGTTAAATCTCGCAGTCATACATAGGGAGGTTTCAGTTTTAGGTAATGATACCTATGTTACCATGTGTTTGCAGCTGCTGAGTTTGTGTTTTAGGTTGCATGTCCCTCGTGGATGGCAGTACACATTTTTTTATCCTCCCTCGAGAGTTCGTGCAACATTTACTGCGTGGGTGCATAATGCAAGTAATTGGTGTTACGTTCTAGTATTGGAGTCCCTTCCAGGTTTAACAGGCTTGGGAGGGAGCTGGTTCTCGTTACACCGAAGGGGTAGAATAAAGGACTTTGTCCCTACAGATCCTGTTTGTTAAAATATTGCTGTGTCTGAAGGATCTGATTGTTCCTTGCACTTTCCCTTCAGATGCCGATGTGGGTGGTGGCTTTGGTGTGAAGGACAAGCCGGCTGACCTTGTGGGGGTGCCATGGATTTCTCTCTCCGAAGTCGCTGTTGCTTTTGATGGATTGTCCTTGCTTTTGTTTTCAGGACTTGTGCCATAAACAGGCAACGTGGATACTCTGCTATTTTCATACCCATGTTGCCTCGTGGCTTCAAAACCTGTTGTTTCCTTTAGATCCAGGGCAAGATTTAGAGTGAAAAATTATTGGCCTGTTTAGAAAAAGGTGCTCGAGAAATTGGCTATTTTGATACATTTAGTCAATTCCATTTTCGTGGACATTTGCCACGAAAACAGTAGGATCAGATAATTCTAGAGAGTTTTTGTGGCTACTGCATTCCCCCTGGGCTGGGGTGTGCTCAGGGAAGAGGGTTTGCTGTGGATTTGGGAGGTCTCACAGCAGCGTGACAATGGTTTTTGGTGCAAAGTTTGCTCTCTTGTGGCATAGGAGGAGTGTGAACCGAGAATGGAGACAAGAAGAAAATCTAAAGAGAGTAAGTGGAGACGAAAACAAATTATCAAGTTAGGAAGAAATAGAAATCAGAAGAAGATAACCCACAATTTTTTTTTTTTTCTAGGAGCTTGCAGACAATGTGATTTTTTTAGAGCATTTCCATGTTCCAGCATCAGAAGAAGATAACCCACAATTTTTTTTTTTTCTAGGAGCTTGCAGACAGTGTGATTTTTTTAGAGCATTTCCATGTTCCAGTTACAGCCTGTGCTGATGATCAGAGGTCTGGCATAGTTTACATGTGGAATGTACATTCTGCCTGCACTTCCACCAGTGTGGCAAAATGGATTGCCAAATCCTGACTCAGCATGTAAATGGATTTTCTACCCTTCTGTTTTGGTTTTAATTGAACTACATAAACATTGTCAATATATGAGATTGTTTTTTTGGCACTCTACTTAGCATTTTTTATTATTAAGTGCTTTAATTAGAAGCACCGATAATTAAAATAAAGTAAGCGAGCAAAAAAACCAAAAGGGAAAGATCCTGAAAATTTTAAATGCTGGTCAGGCCTCTCTCCACCTTCCCCACACAGTTTTCATGCCTTTATGTGGAAATCCTGCAGGGCAAGGTGGATGCAACTGGTGCAAGTCTGTAATTCTCATTGGAGCCCAGTTTGCTTACACCTAGAGTAACATGGAGTTCAGGCTTTTAATAAAGGTTTACTGGCAAAGATAATTAACTCAGAAATATGTTGAAATACTTGAAGGAGATGATGATGTCACTCTAGAACATCCTTACCTGAGGATGTAATTACAGTGGCATGATATTTTGAAATGGATTAATCTAAAAAGAGAAAAAAGAAAACCCTGCATGTTCTTAATCTGGAATAAGTATTTCCCTAGAAATTGTTTTTACAGAGTTATTGTGGTCAGTCTCCCTGTCTAGGCAAGCCTTTAGAGTTCGCTTGGTAAGAGAGTCCTTGTGGTAAGAGAATGAAGTAGTTTGTGTGTCTCCTTTTGCTGTCTTTCTTGTCAAACCTCTTTTAGTGGGGAATGGACAAAGGAAAGGGGATTTGAGATCTCAGCTGTTGCTCTTTCTATAAGAAGTTGTTATTTTGGTGAGAGGGCGAATTTTGGCACTTTTAAGTGCAGTGATTGGAGGGCAGCCTGCTCCAGGACTGTGGAGTCATGTTTGCTGTGGAGTATTGGGTATTTTAACAGCATCCTAGTAAAATACTTTGAGAGGACACTTAGAGAATGGTAGCAAGACTTCATAGCCCTGTTCAAAAATCATCCTGCTGTGAAACAAAAGTGTGAGACCCTGTCATCCCACTGTACCATTTGTGTCATGGGAGGAAGCTGCTGTTTCCACTCACAATTTGGCTTCTGATAGTTATTGCATTATTGCAGAGTGCTGATGTTGGCATCAGCCTCCCAGGAGGCTCCTGTTAACGCCTGCTTGTCATCAATGTTCGGTGGAAATGAACTCCCATTGCTCCCCAGATGTGATTGTTAAGAGTTCAGTGAACTTTTCTTTTTTCTTCCAGGCTATAAGACCCTTTTGAAAGGAATTTCAGGGAAGTTCAGCAGTGGAGAACTCGTTGCAATTATGGGTCCTTCAGGAGCTGGGAAGTCAACGCTTATGAATATTCTGGCAGGATACAGGTCAGTACCAATGAAAATCCCAGGTTGAGATAAGATCACCGAGCCTGAGGGCTCCTTGGAGACAACACCAGAAGAAAGTGTAGCCTAGAGTTTGTTGAAAACAGGCACTTCAGAAATTTTGAATTATTCTTATTGCTTTTATTTTTTTCTCTGTGTCATGTTTTGGTCACTTGGGATTTATCTCTTAACAGGTCTGATCCAAAAATAAGAAGCAATTTAAAATCCAAAAAACACACATAAAGAAAATCTCCTTTTTTGGCTGTGTAACAAATCTGACTCAGTGTCTTCTGTTTGTGATATTTTTTAAATCACATAAACACTTGAAAAATCTACTCACCACTTCATAATGTTGATGTCTTCTTGACCAAACTGCAATGACTGAAGTAACTGTGCTTCATCTTTCTAAATCCCCTCTTGTATGGCCAAATACAAAGTGTTTCTGTCTTGCTGTCATTTGGGGCATAAGGAACAGGATAGAGAAACCTAAAAAAACCCCTACTTCAATGTCTTGATATTTTTTCAGATATTTCTACGCGACAGCACACATTTTGAGTAAAAATTTCAGCCACATGGCACGAAGCTTTGTATGAAGGAGAACATAATCATGAAATAAGTTAATTTCTGTCCAGTCTACCAAATCTATTTCGTAGTGGCAATAACAACCTAAGACTTCCACATGCTCAGTCACGTGGCAGCACAAGGGAAGGCAGGGTTCACCTCTGGTTATTTTGTTGTTTGGTTTCAGAGAGACGGGAATGAAAGGAGAAATCCTCATCAACGGGCAGCCCCGTGACCTGCGCTCTTTCCGCAAAGTCTCCTGCTACATCATGCAGGATGACATGCTCCTTCCTCACCTCACTGTCCAGGAAGCCATGATGGTGAGCTTTGTTTCTTACTCTAATTTATCTGAGCAGGGGAAAATGGAAAATGGTTTGTGTTGTGCCCTCGTTCTTAACTCCTGGCAGTGCCACAAGCTGTTATCTCTGTCTGATCCCGCTCAACGAAAGTTCTTGGAATTTGATGATGCCTTGAATTCCATTTCTGGCTCATCCATCTAGGGATTCTTTAGCTCTATAATTTCCAATTTGTGCCCAGCATTATGATTTGGAAGGAGATCTAAGTGTCTGCTCCTTAGATCTCCTAGAGAATGGAACCTGAAATTCTTCACAAACAAGCCTTTGTAGGGACCATCTGTTTGCTTGGGTGGTGGATGAGTAACCTCATCCCTCTCTCTCTTTCTCCCCATCTTTCATGTTCTGACTGAAAACTGTTATTTACGCTTCAATGTGATCTCTCTGCCACTTCTACTCTTTTGTGCCTTTTTTAAAATAAAGTCATTTTATAAAATCTCTTTCATTTCTTCAGGGAAAAAAAGCCAGGAACATAATAAGTGCAAGATGTACAGGGAATGTAAATTGTTCTCACTGGTTTTCATAGCATCAAGAGGTTTATGAATTGCCAACTTGACCAGTTAGTCTGGAAGTGTCTGTAGCTCAGCTTGAGAAATGAGCCAGTTTTTCTCAGAGGTTATTATCAAAATAAGGCTTAGGTTGCTCACACTGTGCCAGCTAAATTCACAAATTTCATGGCAAGAAGAAATCACTCCAGTGTTTATATGGCTAATTTTCTGCAAAGATTCCTTTCTGTGAGGAAGTTTTTCTTCTCTTTTGTTTACTTGAGTGTTTTCGTCAGAATCCCACGGGACCACTTTTGCAGAATTGGGCCCAGATTATAGTTGCTGTCTAAAATTAATCAATCAAGGCTCTGACAAAAAATAACTACTTAACAGTTTAATTGCTTTTAATAAAGGTTAATCATGATGTTTTGTGGAGCCGCCTCTCAGGATAGAAGATGACATCTTTCACAAGATTATTTATTTCTGTGCTCACTTGTTTGCATCCTGGAGAATGGCAGAGCTCAGTTATCCTTATAGTGGGAATGAAGCACAGATAAACTGTGTTTCTAGCATTGCCTGGGAAGTTCTTGGGTGTGCAAATTCTGTCACTGTCCCATCTTCCTCTCAAGCTCTTTGACTTTCATAATGGCCTTTTTTTCTAATACACTTTTTGTCAGGTGCTTTGCCTAAGTCAAATTTGAGTCAGTTATTTACTGTACAGAAAAATGTGATGCTTGTGACTGGAACATTATAGGTCTACTTCAGATTTTCTGACTGGCTTGAAAGAAGCTGTTTAAATGGTGCCTTGGAGTGTTGTGCCTGGGACATCTGCTGTAACTGGTGGTTGTGCTTCAGACCAGATTAAAATCAAATTCCGTTGTTCTGCATTCCAGGTATCTGCTCATCTGAAACTTCAAGAGAAAGATGAAGGGAGGAGAGAAATGGTATGTACACTGCCCATCACACTAGAATTTTGGGGGATGCCAAAGAGCTGTGGAGTGAGCTCTGTAAAGCAGACGTATTTTATCTAATACTGAATTGCACTGGACCTGTAATGACAGAATAAATCATAACCTCAAGGTTGACGTGTGTCACTAGGAGGGAATGTTCACTGCAGTCTCCATGAAAGCTGCTTTCACTACGAGACTGCAAAATTGTGAAAGATTTACTGAAATAAATTCACAGGTTTTGCAGGATTCCTGTTAATGCACCTTAGCATCTTGAATTCTCTTCCGTGCGTGTCTGAGGGCTCAGGCATCTCATGTGGGGTGAGATAAATCACCCAGCTGGACCTGCATGAGGAACTGTGCTCCTCTCATCCATCCATGGGGAAAAGTACAACTTCTCCTAAAAGGTGAAAACTATGGCAACTTCCTAGGTAGAGCAGCTGGTTTTGTGATTATCCTTTGTGTTTATTTTGAAATTGAAGCAACTGGCATTTCTTCAGACTCAAAAGAATCCTTGAAAATCAGAAGGGAAGCTTACAGGAATCAACTTGTGTTTGGTAAACACAGGTTGTTTTTTAATTGGAAAATAAATTTATATAGAAACAGCTGTTGATTTATTTGTACTTTGGAAGCCTTGATTCATTTACACATTGGTGAAGTTAGGCCAAGCAAGTTAATTCCCTTGTTCACACTGTCACTGTAATTACAAGCAGCTCTTTGAGGAAAATACTGTGCTGTGTTTATTCAACACATGTTAGAAGGATTTTCTGGTTAGTGTTAGAGGCCTGTGCAGGAGAAGATAATTCATTTTATTGTTGTAAATTCCAGTGTAAATGTTTATCACAGATAAATGTTATGAATTTATACACTCATGCTAGCAGGATTACAGACTCTTGTTTAAAGCAGGGGCAAGTGAAAATCCTCCAGTGAACCACAGTTTGTGTTTCTAGTTGACCTTGCTTGTGCTGCCTGGGCCCTGTTTACCCTTCCTAGAGATCAAGGGAATGAGGGAGTCAGGCTCTTTTCTCTGAGAACAAGGGTTAGTGCATTTTTTTTTTTTTTTTACTCCCTCTTAGTGGGAGAGGGAACTGCTGGAAATCAAAATCAGGACAAGCAAAGGGTCAGGCCCTGGTTGGTACTTTGAGAAATGGTGGGCTCTGTTTCCTGAACTTAGGTGAAGTATTAAATGTCTGGGCTGCTTTCTGCCTTTGAAGTGGTAGATTTTGTTACTTGCATGAGCAGCGTAGCTCATGGATTCACTCATTTTTGTGTCCATGATTTTACTGATGCCAAAAAGCTATTCCCCTTATATAGGGCTACCAGACCAGATCTACAGTCGCTGAAACAGAAAAAATCATAGTGCCTGGGATGGTTCTGCTTTTGCTCCAAAAACCCAGGGACGAGCTGTGCCCTTCCTGAGGCTGTGCCTTGAGGAAATCCCGAACATCTGAGAATACCTGTGACAAATGAACTGACTCTGAGGGGAATGAAAACACTTGAAATCAATGACTGCACTTTAAAGAGGAGACTGTGGAGAACAGATGAGATAAAGGAGGTCACTGCTCTATAGAAACCACTGGTTTTTGTTATAGAGTCCCTTATAGAGACAACCCCAGAGTTCTGTTGAAAGAAGCTTCTTGGTTTCACTGTGCAATTTACCCCTCAAATGCTGCAAAACTCTTCTGATGTCAGTGTCATATCCATAAATATACAGCTATTGAAGAACCCATTTCCACTTCTTTTTCACCTCTTTACTGAGTGAGGTCATGTAGGACAAACAGGCAGAATTTGGGTCGAAACAGTAAGTGGTGGACTCTTAACACTGAGTCTAATAAATGCTACATTAGATGGAAAAAGGCTTTAAGTGTGTGGGTGATGAAACAAAGTCATGAGCTGGTTCACAATCTCCATGAAAATCAGTGAAGAGGCTGGAGGTTTTTTATGTTCTAACAACGTGGAATGTTCTGTTCCCTGCAGGTAAAGGAAATCCTGACAGCCCTTGGTTTGCTGACATGTGCTAACACGAGGACTGGGAGTCTTTCTGGAGGCCAGAGAAAGCGTCTTGCCATTGCTTTGGAGCTGGTGAACAACCCTCCTGTCATGTTCTTCGATGAGCCAACCAGGTACTTCAAGGCCAAAAATTAAAGATAGACAAATATGGTTTTACAAAGTAGAACAGCACTGCAGAAAAGTTATTCACCTCTAACTCCTTGGAAAAGGCTCATTTTGTGTTGCCTGCAAGCACTGAATAAGGCCAAGAAATAATTTGCTTTGGGTACTTAGTGCCTTGGGTCACTGCCGCAACTGCTGGACTGTGGGGCTATAAATAATATTTAAAGCAGACACAAACTGCAGCAGGAAGGAAGAGAGAGAGGAAAATATTGTGGCATGGATTTCTTTTTCAAGCGAAGACAGCTTGAATATAAACATTTTAAAATGTGACTTTTGGTAATGAATGTGATCAGTCTGGGAGGAGGCTGGGAAAGCTATGAATATGTATCTATTCATTAAAGTTGGGAGCATTTACATCTGCAGCCCGAAGATGTAGAAGTCCCTTAAGGCAGCTTTGAGAATATTCTTTTTCATTCTCAGGCATGCTTCCAACATAATTAAAAGCCTGATGGAGAAATACAAGCATAAGGTTGGCATATGATAAAATTAAACTGCTACAGAGAAAAGTTGTAAAAGGACAATAATGAGAGACCAAGTAGCAAATGCATGTGCCAGTTTTGAGTGGTGCCTGTGGATAACAAACTTCTCTTTGGTTTTTTTTTCTCAGTGGCTTGGATAGTGCATCATGTTTTCAGGTGGTGTCTCTGATGAAGGCTTTGGCCCAGGGTGGCAGGTCCATCATCTGCACCATTCACCAGCCCAGTGCAAAACTGTTTGAGCTCTTTGACCAGGTATTGCTCTCAAACTTCCTCTTGATGTGTAGTTTAGGTAGGTTGTGCTTTCAAGGCTACGCTCTTTGATCAAAAACATGAATAATTCCAGTTGGTGGTTACAAATCAGATAAAGAAGTTAAAGAAATAAGAGCAGAACATACTTTTTGATTATGGTTTTCTCCTTCTTATCTGCATGTTTCCTTTATTTACGTGTCGTCTTTGTGAAGAATCTGGCTGTTAGGTTTGTGAAATCGTGATTTTTGCACTGCTGATTATCATGCCTTCACCCAGCACTGCTCCTGTGCACAGGGCTGTCACTGAAGTACCTTAGAGCAATATAAAAGCAGGAGAGCTGCAGTGTCAATGTCTGCAATGTTGCAAGTACATGTTCTCAGCCTAGATACACAGGTGTAGATTGAGAAGAGGTAGTTCACATGAAATAATAATAATAATCGAATTTAGTACTGAAAATTAATTGAAATTAAGTCAGTTGGAGAACTTTTCTCCAACCTAACAATGGGATGTGGACTGTGTGTGTTTAGATTAGATAAAAATGTACTTCAGTCGTGTTGGAGGATTTAGATTAATCCTGTGAGAGCTGAGAGAAAACCTCCACCACCACAGGTGAACAAACTCTTGCAGATTGCCAGTCTGGCAGGGAGGTTTATTTAAAGTCAACAGTGTGGCTAAAAATGAGAATGATCGAGCTGTTTGCTGTTGCTGTGCTGTCCCAGCTCTCCTTCCATTCCTGCAGTCACCAGCCTCGTCTCCCAGCCCAAAATATCCATAATGTGTGGAAATTAGATGGCTTGGCTCTCCAGCTCCTTGCCTATTTTCAGCGTGTGCCAAAGGCTGGAATTAGTGTGTTTCTGTGCTAATGTGCTCCACGTCCTGGAGGCAACGTGTGCAGAATTCAAACCTCAGGCATTCAGTTTTCCGTTAGTCGTGATTCCATGCAGAGTTAATTTCAAGTGGTGACAGATCTTCCCAAGGTGTTCTTCCCACAGGGACAAGGAGATGTTATTAGGCAACAGGTTCAAATATTTTGGTACTATTTCAGTTTTTTTCTTATTTCTTTTCTTTTTTTTCTTTTCTTCTCGTTTCCCAGCTCTATGTTCTAAGTCAAGGTCAATGCATTTACCGTGGGAAGGTAACAAACCTCGTCCCTTACTTGAGAGATTTGGGGTTGAATTGCCCAACCTACCACAACCCAGCAGATTTTGGTAAGGACAACGTGAATAGTTTATTTCATTTATTTTGTATTTTGTCGGCACCCTCAGGGTAATGGGGACCATGGTGTGATTTATACTTCTGTACATGTATTCTTTTGTGTGTGTGTTCATATATGTACCAAAATTCAAAATAAAATTAATCAGATTTTTTTTTTTCCTAAGTAATTTGAATGCCATCTAGTGGTACAGTTCAGTGAATATTTCTGTGTGATGGAAGTCAAAGTTCAGGAAATGAAAGATAAAGCATATTCTTTAGTGCTTCATAGTAACTAATGTTAATGGCTTTTTTAAGTGGGCCCAGTATTCTGCTTGGTTTTTTTTTATCTTGAGCAGTACCACTGTGGTATTGTACAGATAAGAGCATTGAGGGGTTTTCAGTGCTGTTTCTTAATTCCAAAAAAAGCGGAAAGTGCCACAAAAATAGGCTTTTGTCATTTTTTGTTACCTGTATTCACTGCCTTTCCACTGAAATGCTTCCTTTAACTTCCAGGATGAAGAGACCTCCCTGAAGATTTGTGGAAAGATGCATTTAAATGTTGTTTGTATAGATAAGAATTTGCACGTGGCATTTTTAAAGCCTGTACTGAAAAAACTCTTTGTTTTTTTCAGTGCTGCAGCATCAGTGGGATTTAATAACAAGGCTTGTACCTGGTGAGCAGTGCAAAGCAGTAACTTAAACCCTCTGTTTTTGTAGTTATGGAAGTGGCCTCGGGTGAGTACGGGGACCAGAACAGCCGCCTGGTCAGGGCCGTGAGGGAGAGGATTTGTGACACGGACTACAAGAGAGACGTGGGTGGGGAGAACGAGCTGAACCCCTTCCTCTGGCACCGGCCCTCTGAAGAGGTATTTTGTGCATCACAGCTCTGGGGCAAGGCTTGGGGCTGCAGGGGGAGGGAGGGAATTCAAATCCCCGGTCAGTGGAGGAGTCTCTGGGCACACTCAGCTGATGTGAGTGGGCTTTTGTGAATGAAAACCAAACGAGATATGCGAAGGAAGGAGTTTATTCTGTGATGTGTTTCTGCAGGACTCCTCCTCCACAGAAGGCTGCCACAGCTTCTCTGCCAGCTGCCTAACCCAGTTCTGCATCCTCTTCAAAAGAACTTTCCTCACCATCATGAGGGACTCGGTAAGAATGGCTTTATAATAACTTTTGTAGCCAAAAGGTCTGTTCAGCTGGGTGTGAGGCAGTGTAATACACTTCAAAGGTCCTGTCCAGCAGCCCATCTGTGAACATTATCACAGAATTTCAAAGGGAAGAGACTGATCTTCCAGTCTTGCTGTTAACTGTATCACCTTCATTGTGAACTACACCTTTCTACACAGCACTCAGAAGCACCTGGCCTAAAAACCTAAAGTTTAAATCCCCTCTGTGCTGGCAGGTCCCTTATACAGTTATTAATCCTACTGAAAAGTGACTGAGAAGTTGTACTGCTGTGTCACAAAACTAGGTTTTCCAGAAAATTCAGGATGGCGGAGATAATAATTTCAGTGTGGTGGAAAGTTACTACTTAAAGTCTTCATTTTTGGAAATAGAAAACTGGTGGATAAAAAGTTTGCTTCTTTGCCATAACTTGTTCTCCCTTGCTGCTTTTTGTAAGTGCATTTGTCAACAAGGACTAATTAAGTTAATGAGTTAAGATCAGGGGAAACCGTAACTGATTTGCTGTTACACAGATTGAAGGCCAATGTTGTTTTCAAGGTATTTTTTTCCTGCTCAGCTCTAAAGGCTTGCAGTTGTTCCCAATGTTATTATTTCTTCTGTTCTTCCAAGCCTCTTGTGGGAATACTGTGTTGTAGAGAAGGCACAGAAAGCTAATTTATTCCTGATGAAGTTACTTTGGTCTACAGAAGCCTGAAATGCCTTTTCTGCTTCTCTTCTGCTCTGGGGAAATTTCTCTTTTAGTCAGGAAGTCTCTTTCCCCTGATGAATAAGAGCCAGCGGCTCCATGATATTGTCAGACAGTGAGATATCAGGTTGCAGCATTCCAGCCTGTATTTACTGGAAGAAATTTTCGTGGGAAGCTCATAATTTTTCTTAGCCAATAGGAAATTAACATTTCTCACGGCAGGGGGTTGGAACTAGATGATCTTTAAGGTCCCTTCCAACCTAAACCATTCAATGATTTCTATATAAGATTTTCTGGGCATAAGTGCTCCTTTCCTGCAGTCTTTCCATCTGATTTCAGCCACGCTGTCAAGGTTTTTGAGCCCAGACTTTCTGATAAATGCTGCTCTTTGCTTGTCACAGGTCCTGACACACTTGCGGATCACCTCACACATTGGCATTGGGCTGCTCATTGGATTGCTCTACCTGGGCATTGGCAATGAGGCCAAGAAAGTGCTCAGCAACTCGGGATTCCTCTTTTTTTCCATGTTGTTCCTCATGTTTGCTGCGCTCATGCCGACTGTCCTCACCTGTGAGTATGGGGCACTGTGTCACAGCACAGGGGAGGGCATTGCAGGGAGGTGGGAGGGTGTTGGGATGTCTCTGGTTTGTATAAGATAACATTTGACTTGTGATTCTACTTCTAAGAGAGGTGGGGGGATGAATCTTGCACCCACAGAAGCACTGCTGTGCAAGCAGAAACAGGCTTGGCCAGAGGCACTTCTCCCTCCCCCGTTTTGCCAGGGTTTTTCAGCACAGACAGTTCAGTGTTACAGTCCTGGACTGGAATTTCTCTTTATCCCAGAGCATCTGAACCATGCCCTGAACTCATGGTTGGACTTAAGGAGGATGTAATAATTTCTCTGGAGCTTCCAAGTCATGACTCCTGCATAAAATCAGCTTATTCATGTGGTATCAGAAGCAAATGCCTGTGGAATAGACTGTTTTGTACTTCCTTTGGGAGTGCTGCTACCTTAAAGTCCCTGTTGGACCAAAAGGAAGAACCAATTTCTTTAAGTTTTCACATCACTTTTAATTGAAAAATCCTCTTCAAGGGAGGTTCATACCATCTGAGTAGACTAGTCCATAGTCTCAACAGTGAGCAGCTCTTGGGGCTGACTTTTTATATTTCATTACAAATCACTGAAACTTTTGCTGCTCTGTCAACGACCTGAGAGTTCCCCTGGGACTGCAGCAGTGCAGGATTAGGTATGGACAAACTGTGTTGTTATTATGTGAAGCAACACTGCACCCTGCCAATCTGACTGAACAATCTGTGTTCTCTGCAGTTCCCCTTGAGATGGGAGTGTTTCTCAGAGAGCATCTGAACTACTGGTACAGCCTCAAAGCCTATTACCTCGCCAAAACCATGGCTGATGTTCCTTTTCAGGTAAATGCTCTACTCTTCAATAAAAGAGAATCCTTAAATTCATGAGTGACAAGCCCACTTGCCCAGAAGATAAGTACTGGTATTTTGTCCATTGGAATAGTGGGGAAAATGTCCATATGTGTCTGCTGAAGTTTCAGGGCTGAATCAGCAGCACCCTGAAGAGTGCAGGACTTGACAAAAGCAGAGACCTGACCCAACATTCTTTTAACAAACAGATGACAAGCTTTGCTTATTTGCAGAAGGGGAACTGTGAAGGGCTGTGAGTGGAATCTGTTTTGAAATGCCCAAGCAGAAAGGCAGGTATCACACCTGTCCTGTAATGGAAAGGCTGAGAGCTGTGGATTAATTAGACCCCCATCATGTTTTTGTCTTACTCAGAGTAACAGTCAATGTTCAGCTGTAAGGGATAACCCCCAGTGCCTGTCCTTGCAGATCATGTTCCCTGTGGCTTACTGCAGCATCGTGTACTGGATGACTTCCCAGCCCTCCGACGCTCTCCGCTTCGTCCTCTTCGCAGCCTTGGGGACCATGACATCCCTGGTGGCTCAGTCGCTGGGCCTGCTCATAGGTGCAGCCTCCACATCCCTCCAGGTACTGATGGTGTTTCGTGGTCTCACAGGAGCTCTGCTGTCTCCTAACTCTGCTCCCTGTCACTGCTGCTGTGTCCCCAGGATGTTTGTTGAGAGGTGACAGGCAGAAAGTTGTCCTGCTGTGATAGAGCTCCTGATGCTCCCCACTCACATCAGTGTAAGGGGCACAGACCTGCCCTGGATGTGAGGCTCTGAAGTTCCTGCCTCACCTGAAGGGGCTGTGCCTGCCCTTGCTTGGGTGGATTGTCACTTGCTGTTCATCCCAGACTGAGCAGGTCCTGTGGACTGCAGGACTGATGCGTTTCTGTGTCCCTACAAACTGGAAATTTTCCACAGTAGCTCAGGAGAAGGTTTTTTTTGGTTTAATAAAGCTGTAGAAGGAAAGGTAGGAAAAGGCTTGTCCAAAAACCAGACTTCTAGAAATGGAGGGAGAGAGGCAGCTGTTGGCATGACTGGAAGCTGGTCAGGTAATTCCTGGCAGGAGATGTGCTGAGGTGACCATTGCACAGCAGAACTGCTCTGTGGTGCTGGTGGTAACTGATGATTCTGACCTCAGTATGCATTGATGCTGTCAAGATTTCTGCAGTAGAACACTTGATTCCCTCTCTGTGCCACCCTGTGGAGACCAGCATAACCTTACTGCGTGATCCCTGTGCTTCTGCTCTTCCCCTCACAAGAAATCTCACCAAAAAAAAAAAAAAAAAAAAAAAAAAAAGCCAGCAATTTTCTAGTATTTCAAAATGTGATAACTTTCGGGAGTAGAATTACTCTGAAGAATAACAGAAAAGTAAGTCAGTTTTTATTTTTTCTCTGTCTTTCTGACAAGAGACTGTCTATTCCTTGTCTTCACAGGTGGCAACATTTGTGGGCCCAGTTACTGCCATCCCAGTCCTTCTGTTCTCTGGGTTTTTTGTCAGCTTTGATACCATCCCAACATACCTCCAGTGGATGTCCTACATTTCCTATGTCAGGTACTGCTGTGAAAGCCTTCAGCTTCCCATCTGGAAATGCTGTTTGTTTGCCTTTGCTTGCTTGGTTATTTTGGGTGCCAAAGAGACTGTTCACAGCATGTTCTTTAGTAATATAAACATATGTGTGATGTAAACCACATTATCTCACTGCATTTTAAGTTGTTATGTGTTGTGAAATAAACAGGAACAGGTTACAGGCCACAAGACCATGCCAGTCCCTTTGAATTCAGTGGGATTGCACAGCATGAAAATCCTCCTGGATTTTGCAATATAAATAGGGATTTCTGAAATAACAGTGACATCCCCAGCTGAGAAATTGATGCCAGCACCTCATTTTGGAAGAAAAAGTAGTGTAATTCACTGCTGTATGCTAGATAGGTTTGTTGGATAAAGGCCTGTTTTTAAGTTTTCCAGGCGCACTGCCACAAGAGGCACGGGATTTGTGTCACCTCTAATTTAAACTGCTGCTTTAAGATCCATAGGCACCTTATATGCTGTCTGTGTCTGACACAGCTGTCTTAAGATGGGACAACTCCCATCAGGAAATCTCTGGAGGGATAGTTTAGACTAGACACTGAAATGTTTATAGCTGAAATTAGGAGAGGTGAATTTTCCCGTTCCCCATTTCCCTACCCTGCCCAAGCTGCACTGTTACTGAGAAACCCCAGGCAAAAAAAATCCTCTTTGCTTCCAAGTGAGGTCTTACACAGATTCCTATCAAAGATAACGAGACTGCACCCTCTGAATTAATACCTGGAATTCAAGGTGAGGCCTTAAACCATTGGCAGGCCCGTGTGGGGTCTCCTGAAGCCAGAGAAAGCTGTCCTATGCATGGGATATCCCATGTGCATGGGACCCATGATGTTTATCTGCTTGCAAAATCAAATGCCTGGGAGCATTGTCAGTGAAACCATTAGTACACAGAGGGAAGGAGAAGGGATGTTCTAGGTTGATGCTGGTTTTAATATATTTCTGACTTCAAGCCATAATTGCATCCCTGCTGCTTATTAAAAAAAAAAAAAAAAAGCAAAATTATGTTGTCACTTTTAAATGGGGAATTCCTGCATATGAGCTGAAATGATGCTGCTTTCTGATTTAATGTTTTTCTGTGCACTAACTGGAAGCAGTCAAAGGCAGAACTCCTGCCCTTGTTCCCTCTTACGCAAAATGCCCGTGACATGTGATGAGCCTGATTGTAACAGGGACAGAACTGTGCCCCGAGACAGATGTGTCAGAACAATATTGAACCCCTCAGAGTTTCAGCTGAGCTCTCACAGGGATTGTATTGCACTTCTGACCAGATCATCAGGATTTTCCTTGTAATCCCTCCTTCTTCTTCCCAGGTATGGGTTCGAAGGGGTCATCCTCTCCATCTATGGACTGGATCGAGAAGATCTGCATTGTGACAAAGACGACACCTGCCATTTTCAAAAATCAGAGGCCATCCTGAGAGAACTGGATGTAGAAAATGCCAAACTTTACCTGGACTTCATTGTTCTTGGGATTTTCTTCTTCTCTCTGCGCCTGATTGCCTATTTTGTCCTCAGATACAAAATCCGAGCAGAGAGGTAAAGGAAGAGCAGCTAAACCAATGCAGTAGGAGAACTTTAGACATGCAATAGAGGGCACTTGACATTGTCTCACTGTGGCAGGCTGGTCCCCAGTGCCCAGCCCGATGCTGTCCTGACCGAGCCCATGGAGAGCCACAATGGGATAGTGGACATACAGTGTTAAGCCAATCAGTCCAGTTGGGTTGGGTCATGTTTTCATTACACTTTCTAGCTTTAACTAGGAAGAAGAACTAGAAGGGAATTTTGCACCACAGAATATCAATACCGAGGCAGTGTAGCTGTAACAAGAAACCTGGCTGCAGGAGCTTTCCTTTTGAAAACCAATTTTGGGATAAGGTCACCAGGATCAGTTCTGGTAGCCAGAACAGTGTAATGTCATCTCTAGTTGACAAGGTAATGAGATGCAAAATGAAGAATGCAAAGAAAATAGGATTCTCTCATATTTTTAAATTCAGAATTTCATCTTTGCAGTTTTCTATGTATTATTTTGCAATTCTTTTCCACAGAATTACCCCTTCTGGCTAAAAGCCTGTAAATGTATTAACAAGGTAAAGACATCTTTTTAATATGGATACTTTTTAAAAAGAAACCTGAAGTGATTCAAGTAATTATTTTTGTTTCTGTCTGAATTTAGAATTCTGGTGCTTTACTTGTTGAGCTGGTCTCATATCTGAAAACTGTAATGATAGGAGGAAAAGGCAGATTCTGAATCTGCACTAAACCTCTGATCCTATTTGGAAGCAGCACTGGATAGCACATGCAGTTAGACATGGTCAAGCTGTCACTGAATGGTTGAAAAAAATATTCTTTTGCAGTGTCTTTAAATCCTTAGTATTTGTAATATTTTGAGGTACTAACTCTGCTCATTATCTGTTTGATCTACCTCCTGCGAATGAAAATATCAAGGCACTCCAAGGCTCATTTTTAATTAAATTGTGAAAGCAGGATCTATCCCTAAAGTGGTTGTTAAAGGAGTGCAAGAGCTGTCCACAGATCAAAGCTTGGGCTACTGTGTTAAAACACCTGTGACTGACTCATCCAGAGGTGTTCATTCTATCTGCAACGCACTCTGTGTAGGACTCCCCTCCAAATACACAAATGACCTTGTAAGGCTGCAGGTCTAATTATGCCAGGCAGTTTTGTTCTCATCCCGAAGTCTACATGCACAACATGGGAATCAATTGATCTGAACATCAGTGAAACTGTTACTTTGAGTTACTTTGTAAATTTGGCAGGGGGAATTTGGGTTCCAAGTTGATGTGAATTTTGTCACTGATTTTCATGGGTTTGGATTTTCAACCCAAAATGAATCCACCATACTCACGCTGGACGCCTTGGCGAGCTTTGGTGCAAACTGCACAACCTTCTGCCATGGCTGTGAATTTATCTTGGTATCCCAGACCCCCTGAGTGAGGCCTGCAGGTTCTGTAAATGCATTATTCCCATCAGGATGCTGAAGTCTTGTAGGTTGGAAGCAGCTCAATGTCAGCAGACCCTTGAGGAGCCCAACAGCTCATGGCAGCAGAGCAGATAAGAGAGACCTGGTGCATCTGCTGGCCCCCAGCAGTCAAAAATTCACAAACTTCTGAGACTCATTTATTTCCTAGTGAAATAAATAGTGCCAGGGCCAGCTCTGTTAGTCCTCAGACACCTGGGGCTATTAGGAATGGCCCCTGTACTGACTTCTAAACAGCCCAAACACTGTCTGGAAAAGCTCTGGCTGTGCTGGGATGAAGGTCTGCCATTTAGCAGGGAAGACAATTCTTTCCCAGTTTTCCTGGCCCGTGCCCAGGCTCTGTTTGATTTACCAATACAGACATAGACTGTGTGTATCTGTTAAACTCAGGACATTTGAACTAAGCCTGTGGTCTGGAAGGCTTTAAATCAAGTCACATATTTTAGGAAAGCTAGCTGAACTTTCCCTGAAAATAAGGTTGACCTGTGAAAGTAAAAAATCAGTCTTTACTGGAGAAGAAAAAACAAATTCCTTGGATAGCCTCTTTGCATAATTTTTGTTGCTGTTTTTTCTCAAAAAGCTTTTGTATATCTCTGCAACTTTTCCAGGCATAATCACGAGCAGGTACAAACCCATATGGCTGTCAGATTTGAGAAATTAAGAATTTGAGCTATTCTAAATAATACTTGCGGCTATGAACAGTTTTTAAATAAGGCACAAGCTGAAATCCCTTTGGCACAACGTGCCTTGATTATTTCATGACTCTCAAAGTATTTGTGAATATTACAGGCAGTTCAAACACGTTTTGCAAGCAGACAAAGGACTACACTTGCCAAATTACTCTTGGGTTGCAGACATCTGCTCCAAGCTGAGGTCGAAGAGTGTGACATCCCTGGCATTGAATACCTTCAGGGTTCATGTTTTGTGTTTACCAACACCATTTACCAAATACCACCCTGACAATCCCTTGCAGAGTTCCAGATGAGGTGACTTTGCTGGCACTTCAACACTGGTAACTTACAGGATGCTGTTCTCTCCCATCTAGACCAGTTTTGCAGTGTGAGTTCCTTGGATACTGTCTTGTTATCTGTGCCTGCTCCTCTGTTTTTAGACTTTCTCATTTTATGTTTTCAGCCTGCAGCATGTCCTCCTGTACTGTAACTTTGTGTTGTGTTATAGAAGCCAAAAATCTGGTCCTCTACGGGTGTTCCTGAGAAAATTCCTGCTCTGGGATAATTTTTGTCACTCTTTTTTTAAGATATGCTTTTTCCAGCCTTCTGCTGGCAGCATTTAGCTGGAAGTTACTATTCTAAGGAATGCTTCCAGACTGTAGTATCCCAGTAAAGAAGTAATTCTCTGGAAACTCAGTGATACACATAGATGAGATAATAATATTTTCCCTCCCTAGCTCACAAATTAACTAATGATCTCTCTTTTGTCACTGCTCTGGGACAGAAGCATTTAAAATCCATCCCAGTTATGTTTTCATGTACTGCAAAGATTTTTAATGTAGTCTCAGGTTGGCTTTTTTTCTCTTTATGATAAATTCTAACAGGCTGGTATAAATCACATTCCCAGGTTAATGGGCTGAGCATTCATGTGCTGTTGTGTTGAGCAGCACTTTGTGAAGCTCTGGAGGCTTCACTTGAAGGAATAACAAGGCCAGCAAGATTCTGAAGACTTCAAATCCCCAATTTTCAAATCCTCAATTTTATAGCCATATATGAAGAGCCATAACCTGTTTGAAATCAATGCCACTGTTACCATTTGAACCACTCACAGTCTGGCTAAAAGTTGTGTAAGAGGCTAGAGGTTTCTAAAGGTCACTTTAAAACTGAATGTATGATTTTTGTTGGGATTGTAGGAAGACTTTAGTGTCCTGTTGGCCTCCTTGTTATATTTTGACTTGTTTTGACACTTTGCTTTGGTTACTGTGTGCATTAGTTAAGACTGTAGGTCCTTCACCCTTCTTTTGTTGTTTTTCTTCGTGGAAACTTGCTATAATCTGAAAAACCCTGAAGGTTGTTAAAAATAACTTGAAGCATCATTATTTACAATTAAATAAAAGATTTGGAAAGCAGATTCTACTCACAGGAAATTGAGAAGATTCCATTGTTACAGGCCAAAGGGAGTAATAGAAGACTGACTGGTGCTGAGATGCTCTTCAGCTCTTAGCATTTAGAGCACAAAGTCCCTATTTTCATTAAAAGAGAGGAATATGTGCACATGTAACAGGGAGAGCTGGTTATGTAAGTGGGAGATAATGAACTTGAGTCCAAGTACTGGATGTCTCAGGTGATTGACAGTTCCATCCACACTTTTGTGTCAAAGTCTGTGTTCTCAGCAGAAAGGAATGTTTTATTAAACCCTTGTTCCTGCAAGGACATGTGGTACATACTGACCTGTGCCACCCCAGTGATCCTCACAGAGGATCTTACCTGTCCTAATTACACAATGCTGGGTGGATTTTTGGGTTCTAAGAATCAGGGGGAAGGCCAGCAAAGCAGCTATCCTGGTGGGAGTCTGTTACAGACCACCCAACCACGATGAAGAGGCAGATGAAATATTCCATGGGAAGTCTTGTGATCCATCCCCCTTGTTCCTGTGGGAGAGTTTAACTTGCCAAATATCTGCTGGAGATACAACACAGCAGTGAGGAAACAGTCCAAGAGGTTCCTTGGGTGTGTGGGAGGTAATTCCTGACACAGCTGGTGAGGGAACCAACCAGGGGTGGTGCCCACTGGACCTGTTGGGGACAGAGGCCTGGTGGGTGATGTGATAGTTGGAGCTCCTCTTGGGCACAGTGGTCATGAAATGGTGGAGTTTTTGGTTCTCAGGCAGATGGAGGGGTGGCAGCAGAACTGCTGCCTTGGACTTCCAGAGGGCAGACTGTGTTTGGGAGCTGGGTTGGCAGAGTCCCTTGGGAGGCAGCCCTGAAGGGCTGAGAAGTCCAGGAAGGCTGGGGTTCCTTGAGAAGGAAATCCTAAAGGCACAGCAGGAGCAGCCCATCCATCCCCATGTGCCAAAGGATGAGCCACGGGGGGAAGAAGGACCAACCTGGTTAAGCAGAGAGCTTTGGCTGGAACTCAGGGAACAAAACAGGGTGTATGACCTTTGGAAGAAGGGGCAGGCAACCCAGCAGGACTACAAGGATGTTGTGAGGTTATGTAAGGAGAAATTAGAAGGTCCAAAGCCCAACTAGAACCTAATCTGGCTAGTGCTATAAGAGACAATAAAAAATAGCTCTGTAAATACAGTGCTAAGGAGAGTATCCATCCTTCATTGGATACCATCCTTTATTTCCTACCAGAACAGCCCCATAGGGTGCAATTGCTCAGGAATTTGTGTGTGGAGATCCATTTATAAAGTATGATCATGTGAAAAGCTGTTGGGAACTAGAAGCAGGCAGAAAATGACACCTTGTCATGTCCTCTATGACAGCTTGTGGCAGGCTGATCACTGCAGTGCCACACAGCACTGGTGAGTGCATAAATTAAGTGCTGAGTGCCACTGGAGTTAATCAGGAGCTCTGCCATTAATGAGCAGGGACAGTAGCATTTTTAGGGATCAACTCCTACTGCCCTCCTCTTGAATACCTGTTTCCATAATACACCAAGAGGTGGTTGTGGCGTATCCCACTGAGTGACTTCTATAAACCCACATATCACTCTTCATATTACATGTCTAAAAGTTTCAGGCTGAGCCTGCATGCATAGCAAGTTTCATTTTAATTCTGTTTAATGCTTTATTTCTGTTTCTGTACTTATTTCACGTGGAGTTTCTGAAGGAGTAATTGTACCACAGAGCACAAATCCAGCTTCAGTCTTTTTGTTATTTTGAAATCTTTCAATGAATGATAACTTTATGCAGTTGTCAGCTGTAGAACCTTCTTTTAAGAGATTTAGATTTCTGTTAAGACCTGTTGCCAGCACAGTAAAACAGAGGGTGGCCACTCAAGGTGTGTCTCCTTTGGCACAAAACACGTTCACAGCCCAGCCTGCATTCTCTGCACGGGTTATGCCTCCAAGACACATCCAGCTTTTGCTGATCCATTTTTTTTTTTTTCTGGGGGCTTCCATGCAGCTCAGCCCATGCTTGTGTCCCTTTTTTCTGGGTATTTGTGACTGCTGTCCCCATGAGGTGTGAAAATGAACTGCTTGGGAGCAGTGCAGGATGGTTAAAGTTGGAGGGATGACTTTGAGACTCCTTTGAGCTACCAAAAGCCCAAAGTGCTGGATCTCTGGGTGTGCTTTAGTCTTTCAAGAAGAAAAAAAACTCAAAAATGTCTTTTTAAGCAGATTGCAAGGCAACATGGAAGCTTCTGCCTTTAAAGGTTGAAGAGGTTTTCTACTTCAGTGGCATCTGTGATGTCTTTTTTTCTGACCCCATGGTAGTTTATTTTAGTGGCCCATTTAGGGTAATCATTATACAAATTCCTTTCTGTTACTTCCAGAAACCAGCTTTCCTGGCCTCAGTGATCATTATACCAACCTTTACAAATGTGAATGAGTTGCTGAGCAATTTTTTTTTTTTTAATTGAGAAAATTCTTTTAAATTATGTCGAAAGAATGTGAATGAGTTGCTGAGCAATTTTTTTTTTTTTTTTAATTGAGAAAATTTTCTTTCGACATAATTTAAAAGAATTAAATTTGAGAAGATTACACTGATACATCTTTTAAAAAGAAGATAGCAAGCCCTGCAGTGGAGCCAAGCCTTTACCTGTGTCAGTATGGATTTATCAAATACCTTACCTGAGTCAGCTGACCTTATTGTGAGATACTGCCCTTGAACCTGTTTCTGAATTACTTAACATTCGGTTCTTTTGTTTTTCAAAGCAAGAGTCAATGCAAGGTATGATTTTAAATCAGCGTGCTCAAATGTGCATATTCTGTGTATCTAATCTGTCATTGTTGTTTCTGTAATGCATTTGCATTACTAGGAATCAGTTCTATTCTGCTTCTCTAGAGACCCTCGCTGCCTGCACGCTGTGATATATTTGCACTGTTGTAGATATATATACATATAATGTAATTATATTATACAAACCATGTCTTTTTCAGGTTGCTTGTTACCTTTGTAGTTTATGCTTCCTGGTACAGTGGACCTGAGTAAAAATGTGGGATGTGGGGCGTTCTGATGATATATTACAGTAATAGAGAAATCTTTGTATATTTCTGTATACTTAATACCTGTAAGAAAAGATTTGTATGTGCATTATTTTCCAAGCTTAGGGCTTTGTTTTCTGAGACTAGAGAACATTTATGATAATGTAACACACACACACAAAAAAATCAAATAAAGTGTTATTATTTTCAGACATTTGCCTTTGTCTCTGTTCTCACTCCGAGGGAGGTGGAAGGTGTGTTGGTAGTGATACAGTTTCACTGCCCGCTCCTTGGTTCTGGCAGACAGCAAGGACACAGAATTGCCCATTTATGATTGTGGTGGTTTCAGAACTCCCACTACAGGTGGGTTACAGAAATATCCAGTAAAAATCCGTAAAAACATCACCTGGGGGTTGGAACCAGATGCTGTTTAAGGTTCCTTCCAACCCAAACAGAGCAAGTATCAGGGAGTGCTTCTCTGAGAAGCCCTACACAACTGAAGGACTTCCTGAACCAGTGGAATGAGTTACCTTTGTATTTCCATGCAGTTTGGGTGGATTTTTCTTCCACAGACTGATCTTCTGTTCATCTTGTCCTTGCTACCTGCAAGTGGTAGCAGATGTTCCCCTGTGCTGTTTCATGGCAAGAGGTGGGAAAGGATCATTCCCTGTTTGCCTTTACTTGGCACTCTGGAATGTGTGGCTTCCTTCCTCCCTTCTCCCCAGCTGAAGAGAAGCTCTGTTTTATCCTGCCAGTCAGCCCTGTCCATTTCCCATTTTACCAAACACCTTTCTCCCTCATTCTGCCTCAGCACCTGTGCAATGTTCTGCAGCCCTCTGTGCATTTCTGTCACCAGGAAATCCTTCAGCTGGTTTAGGAGACAGTATTTTAATTTCTTGTGTTTCTCCTGAAGATGCACATTGGCCAAGAACAATATGCTTACTGTTTCTGCTGGACTGCTGCTTCCTACTGCACTGGCAGGGAAACTCCTGGGCAGAAATCCTGACCTGTGGGAGGCCCCAAGAACAGTGTCAGTGCCAGGAGGAGGGTTCAGTGTTGGTGTCCTGTGCATTGGCAAATACTCACTTGCCTGGGTGGCTTTTCATGCAGCTTTAAGGCTGTTTCATGGTGTTTGTGTGTTGGACTTAAGGCCAAGCCTAAAAAACATCACTGTCCTTGTGCCATCCCTCCTGACCTCCACAGCAACAAAATTACCTGCCTTGCTCACCACAGTTCAAAGAAAACTGCCCTAACTTTTACAAGTACCCACTCAGAAATAACACGAGCAGCGATGCTTAAAGCATGAATTGCCCTAAGGATGCAATAGGATTGCATTTTCAAGACAGTTTTCTCATGATGACAGAGATCATACTTTATGTTATGATTTATAGCCCTGGATATAATACTAATTCTCATGATGACAGAGATCATACTTTATGTTATTATAGCCCTGGATATAATACTAGATTGAAGGAATTATGTTCCCAAAAACTAAATGCCTCCTTGTGCCAACTGGTGTCCATAAATCAGGAAGGGAAGAGGAGGAACAGAAGTCTTTCATAGCCTGAGTGGCAACAGAAATTACTTTAAGCATTTTATATGGCAGTTAATGCTATTAAATAACTCAACCATAAACTTCTCATTAGCAACACTAAAAATTAATACACCTCACATGCAATTACCATCCACTGTGCACTGGAAATGGATTCATAAAATAAAGAGCCTTTGAAAATAAAGGAAACTTTCTTTTCCAGTAGCTATCCATTTAAAGCCTGCTTTGGAATGCAGGTTGAAAGGCACAGGAAGCCAAGGAAGTGGGTAGAGTAAGAGAGATGGGCTTGTTGAGCATGGGAGGGTGCAGGGATCTGAGCAGTGCCCAGGTGAGCAGGTGCTGTGCTGTCAGCCACCAGCACTGACATCTTCCCTTGGGACAGCCTTCATGAAGGGCTTGGTGGGAAGTGTTGCCAGCCCCATTTAGGGCAGAAAACTGTCAAAGGCTGGATTAGTCAAACTGATACTAAGTGCATCCATTTCTATTGTTTAGTGCATTTTAAATTTCACAGCCTTGTTTGGTTTTGTGTCCTTTTCTTTTTTTTTTTTTTTCCCCTGTGCCTTGTAGACTTTTTCAAGATCTGTGAATTTTATTATGTACTGTTAACTCTGTGTGATGGCTTTGCTGGATTCCTGACATTCCCATTCCGAGCCTGTGCCTGCACACACATGGGAAGGCTGAGAAAAAAGTCAGTGCTATCTCTTCCACAAACAGAAGACGTTATCAAAACATGAAGCTGATCCATTGTCAGCCTCTGACAGCAAGAACACCCCTCAGAGTTGCACTGTTTCCCCCAGTTATTTCTAGCAGAGTCATTCTCTTGTCCTACTGCCTGTTTTGCTGTGCTGGGCAGGTGAAATAAAGCTCCACCTGTTCCTAGGATCTTCTTGCTCATCCCCATGGCACCTGTGGAGTCAAATATGAAGTAGCTTTTATGGCTTTATCAAGAGTCTTCCAGGTGCTTGTTGTCTTTCTCCTGTGTAAGAATCAGATAGTAACCCCAAAGTCCTTAGAACAGGAACAAAAGGGACAGTAAACCTTTTTACTTTGCTCCTTCTGTTTGTTGAAGCTCATATTCTGTGTCTTGGTGCAGCATCCCTTAGATGGAGCATATTGCCAAGTATCAAAAAGTGTAAGAAGCAGGGGAAATCTCATTTTGTGGCAGGAAGGAGCTGGATTTTACTTACCAAATTTACTTTTCATGAATCTTTCTGGGAACGCCACAGGCTGGAGTGTCAGTCTGCTCTGGTGGTAAGTCAGACCCCTGGGAATTTCATAGAATTCCTGCAACGTTTTTAGCAGTTAAGATATTTGGCTCAGCTGCAGTGATATATTTTGATTCAAGACTTCCAGATTCTCATATAATTGTGGTGTTTTAGTATTGAATCCCTAAAAATTGCTGTTTACCAAAACAACCTTCTGTTATGCTCTGAGACAGAGGCACATGTTGAAGGAAGCCTGAGAGACCTAACTCAGAGACAGATGGGAACAGCACCCTACAGGGGTCTCTCTTTGTCCAGTGGCTTCTCCAAGGGGGATTTCTGGGTGCCACAGTGGGTGTGCAAAAGGAGACCACAAAGCAGAAGAAGTTATCATAGCTGGGTGAATAGAAACACTGGTCTCCAGCAGAAAAGTACTTTGTTTTCTTACCCTGCCCACCTCTGGTAAGGGGAAGTTATATGAAATGGAACTTCATGAAGTGAAAAATGGAAATTTTACCATTCACTGGTGGGGGAAGGAGCACCCAAGGACAGCAAACTGTAACAAAGCTGCATCCTCTTCTACAGCACCTGTGAGTGCTACCCAGCTGGTTCTAGAACATGAGTGCATTCTGCATTGCAGCACAAATATTTTACAGCAAAGTCTGTTTGTCTGGCTGTTTTCATCTAGTACTGAGAACATGAAAATGGAAATTTTACCATTCACTGGTGGGGGAAGGAGCACCCAAGGACAGCAAACTGTAACAAAGCTGCATCCTCTTCTACAGCACCTGTGAGTGCTACCCAGCTGGTTCTAGAACATGAGTGCATTCTGCATTGCAGCACAAGTATTTTACAGCAAAGTCTGTTTGTCTGGCTATTTTCATCTAGTACTGAGAACATATTTGTTGTCCCACTGTGGACCTGGTGGAGTGCAGGAACTCATGCCTTCTGATCAATGAATCACTGTGATTCTTATTGTTTAAAATACACTCCACTCACATATCTCACAACTTTGACATCGTACCCTATTTACACACTTTGCTTACTTACACATTCTACCTACTTATATATTTTACAACTTTTACATAATACTCTACTTATACATTTCACTTATTTATACATTTTATAACTTATAACTTCCACATATCACACTACTTATACCTAATACACTAGTTATACATTTTACTTGCTTATACATACTTACACATGTTACTCCACTTATACATCTTAAAACCTTTACTTGATATTCTACTTACACATTTTACAACTTATCCATGATACAGTACATACACATTTTGCAATTGCTGTGTATGAGATCTCACATTGCTTGATTGGTCTCTCTATTTTGTCCAGTGAGCTCTGCACACCCTTTTCTGACAATATGATTGGTTTTAATCCAGTGCGGCACAGCCCTTTTTTATCTATTCCTTGCTTTCTTGGTATTTAGTTTTTCAGCTTATTCTTTCCCAATTTAGCACAGTTTACCTTTCAGTCCTTGATGAATTCCTGAGGGCTCTAACAGGTGGGGCTCCTAATCCAGAGTCAAGATGATGACAGCAGCAAAACCCACCCAGTGATCAGCAGCCAGATTAGTCCAGGAAATCCAAACAGCAAAAGACAAGAAACATATAGAAACCTGTCCCACCTCTCTCCTCAAACCTTCAGACTGGAGCTTAAAAACCTTCTTGGGGCTGATGTGCTGCAGCTGAAGGTGGAAAGGCCAGGTGAAGCCAGTGAGGGTAATTCCAGCCTGGTCCCACTCTGAGGGCACTGGTAAAAATCACTAAAAATGGTTTGGCTGGGGCTCACAATCAAGGTTCAAATACTTTACAACAGTGGGGTGTGCTGGGACAGGGGCTATCCATGCTCTCTAAGATAGCTGGGCAGTTCACGTTCATATACCAACACTGGCAGCTTTCAAATGCTTTAGAAGAAGGTTCAGATGAGGAAAAAGAAACCTGAAGAGTAATAATGGACTCTTCTGCCCAAAGAGGACTTTTGTTTCTGGCAGAGTGCTGCTTGGAAAACTCACCTGAGAGCTTCTGAAACTCTCACCTGAACTTTGCTCCTAAGGAAGGTTTAGCAGCCTGCACCTCAGAGCAAGATTTCCTTCTTGGACTCAGTCTGGCAGTGAGTGCAACCTCTTGGAAACTGAGTCTGGGTCCGGAGATCATCATTCTGCCTGGGTTTAACACAGGGAGCCAGGTTTGGTTGTTGTGTTTTATTTTCAGTTCTCTGAGCTGTTTAATGGCATCGTGGTCGAGTTTTCAAGCTTTAGTAAAGCAGAGACCTGTGGCAGCACTGTGTGATTTAGCTGCTCTCAAGAGAGGAAGATTTCAGTTTCCATATTCTTTTTCACTTCAGTTTAGCACCTTGTCTGAAATCTTTCTTTTGAACACAAGCTTTGCCAGAGGAGGTGTGTGACACTGTAGCAGGATCCATACCCTTCCCAGAGTCATTTGGGAACGGCACCTGAAGGAAGTGACACATTAAAAAACCCACTTTTTTGGAAGTGTTTGCAGTTAAATCCCTTGTTCACATGGCTACAGGTTTGTTCTTCATTGCTAGCACCCATCTGCTCTGAGCTTGTCCTAGTTTTCTCCCATTACTTCTCCATGTCAGCCAAACACAGCTTTCCTGCATTGCTTCAAAATGAACAATTTCCAAGACCTTTTCCTTGGTGACAATTGCTTTAAAAGCCGGTAGAACATCTTCACTCACTGAAGCACCATTGCAATCAATCTGCAATGTCAAACATGCTCTATTCAGCCCTTATTAGAAGCTGGAGCTTTGGTGGCACTCAGCTGCCATGGTTGCAGTTTAGGACTATTGGGTGTTTGGGATTTTAAATGTCATTCACTGTGTAATGGCCTCATCAGCACAAAGCCTTTGTGTCACAAATTGACACAAATGGGTTCCTGTAGCACCTTTGCTGACGAAAATCACATCACTGACCTACTTTTTTCCCCCTTTAGTGTTGGTTTAACACAGCCTGGTTTTTGGTGGGAGAAAAGCTGCTCAAAACTTCTATGTCGGGCACAGAGCCAGTTGCTGAAGGCTCTGACAATGGGCAGGTTACTAGCCCAATTGGACAAGTTGGTAATGCCTCTGTGATGACAAACTGAAGAAAGGAAAAACCGCGGGAAGTTCTCTTTCTTCTCCCAAGGGGTGGTGAGGCAGCTGTGGGGGTCCATCCCCACAGGGGCCGCGTGGCCAGAGCCCTCCCGAGGCCAGGACTGTGTGGCCAGGGCCCTCCCGAGGCCAGAGCCACCCGTGAGGTGCCGGTGAGGACAACGTGGCCAGCAGCGAGAGACAGAGCGAGTGATTCCCTGAAGCAGAGCCCAGACGAGATCAACCTCTCAGTTGCATCTTACAGACACCAACTTTCTTCCAAGTCAGAGGAAAAGGAAAAGTGAGGACACGTGAGGAGAACCAACATGGCAGCACCGAGGTCAGTGAAGAAATAGGAGAGGGAGGAGGTGCTCCAAGCGCTGGAGCTGAGATTCTCCTGCAAGCCGTGGTGAGGACTGCAATACAACAAACCCTTTCATGAGGTGCATGGGGGGGTGCAGAGATCCACGCACAGCTCGTGAAGAAATGCATTCATGATGGAGCATGTGGATGCTGAAAAGCTGTAATCTAGCAAGGAACTTGAACAGAGAGAGAAGACCCTTGCTTTTAGAGAGAGAGGAAGAGAGCCTTCGCTTCCAGACTAGAGCAGCTCATCCTTAAAAGATGAAACCTCATGAACTACAGTGACCCACGCTAGGCAGTTGTGGGAAGACTGCTTGGCCCGTGGGAGGGGCTCACATTGCAACAGGTTCAGGCGGGACTGCTGCTTGTGGAAGTTAAAACCACGCTAGAAAAGTTCGCAGAGAACTATCTCCCGTGGGAAGGATCCCATGGCACAGCAAAAGAAACTCTTTTCCTTAAGCATACTGAAGAAAGATTTTTAAGAAGTGAAATACTGACCAAAACCCCATGTTTTGTTTCCTTGCGTGGTCGGTGGAAAGAGGGAGGGACTGGGGAAGAGACGTGTTCTGAAGGTTTGCTTTGGTTCTTGTTACCCTTTTTACTTTTAATTCTGTTAAAAATAAATTTCCTTTATACTGTTTAAGTTTTAACCTGTTTTGCCTTAAAGCATTTTTTCTTTCAATAATCCTTATCTCAACTCATGGAAATGAAGTTTTCAATTTCCCCTCCTCTGCCCAGCTATAGCAGAGGAAAAGAAGTAGATGGTTTTTTCATGGGTGCCTGGCACTTAGCCAGCATCAGACCACAACAACCTTCCAGAAAAAACATACAGAACTTTGTTTACTTATTTAGCACTCACTGCATGGCAACGCAGGTGTGCAGAGCTGCAGATACAAAGGATGAGTCTTCATTCAAGTCTTTTTCTCTCTGAGGCTGTAAATGAGGCCCATGAACACTGCCTCAGGTGAGGGAAGCCTTCAGAGTGACCCTGAAGGGGAGGAGAGGAAGGTCCCTCATTTTGTAGCCACATCTCTGCAGGTCTTGCACACTTCTCTTTGGTGTGCACTCCTGTTTTGGGATCTCACTTTACTCTGCCATGCCTCTTCCTGCCATCTTCAAATCTGTAGCAGCTGTGGCTTTCACTCTGTTTCTGCCAGCTTTATTTTCTCACCGAAAATGTTAATTTTTAGAATTCTAGGCAGTTTTTTCTGGTTCATTTGTGTAGGTGTGGATAACAGTCTACCTAGAGAGACCTCGAGCACTTACCTACTGTAAATTCACAGAAATTCATCCCCTTGGACTTAGTGATGATGGCAGATCCTTAGGTAATAATTATTTGTGATGTGAGCAACTAACTCTGATTTATAACCCCAAATGTCTGGAACAGCTGCGTGACCCTGTGGTGGCTTAGCTCTTGGGAATACTTGGCCTCAGCACAGCAGTTCATGGTGTTTGCAGGTGACATCATGCCCAGGGATGATGCAGAGGGCACTTGGTCTGTTCAGCCTGGAGAAGGGGAGACTGAGGGGAGACCTCACTGCAGTCACAACTTCCTCATGAGGGGAAGAGAAGGGGCAGGCACTGATCTCTGCTCTGTGGTGACAGTGACAGGATCTGAATGACTGGCCTGAGGTTGTGTCAGGGCAGGTTTAGGTTGGATACCAGGAAAAGGTTCTTTCCCCAGAGGGTGGCTGGGCACTGAACAGCTCCCCAGGGCAGTGGTCACAGCATCAGCCTGACAGAGCTCAAAGAATGTTTGAACAACCCCCTCAGGCACAGGAATTCTTGGGGTTGTGCAGGGCCAGGAGTTGGACTTGATGATTCTTATGGGTCCCCCCAACTCAGCATTTTCTGTGATTCTGTGAAACACCTCCAAAGACCTGCAGTACACTGCTCAGTTTATTTCTCATACTACAACCAGTATCCAACCATATTCAAATCACATTATTGAGCCTGTTGGAAGTGGTTCATGAATGACTACTTTTTTACCTGCCTGGATAAACTTACTCATCACTAAAGTGTACTGGGATAAAACAAACCACCAAGGAGGCATGTTAAGGAGGAAGTTTTTTACAATGAGGGTGGAGAAAGGCTGCAACAAATTGCTCAGAGAGGTGAAAAGTCCCTGGAAATCCCTGGAAAAGTTCAAGGAGAGATTGGATGGGGTTTGGAACAACCTGATCGAGTTGAAAATGTCCCTGTTCATTGCAGGGTGGTTGGACTGGATGACCTTTAAATGTCCCTCCAAACCATTCTGTGATTCTGTGTCTCCATCCCTCTCTCTCCTTGCAGTACAGCCTTGCACAACAGTTCTCCCCTGCTGAGCCCTGAGCACAGTTTGCTGCTGCAGCAGTCTCAGGTCACCCATTTTATTCCCAACAGGGGACTCAGAGGCTCTTTACTGGGCTCTTTACTGAGCTGGCACTCAGCTGAAGCAGGGAAGCATTCGAGCTGCTGTGCTGAGCATTCAAGACTCCCAGGAGACAGCAGCCACACTCGACACCAGAAGATTCTCCTGTGTCTGGTGAGACACAGCAGCTCCATTTCAGGTTTAGGCCAGGGCTGGGAGAGCCCATGTGCTGCTTTTAGTGTTGCAGAGACATTTTCTGAGCGTGATCCATGGGACCGACTTGTGGTGAGCACCAGAGACAGGGTGATGCAGAGAGCAGGAGGTGTTTGAGTGAGACCAGCTCGGTGATCAGCTAACAAAGGTACCCTTCCCTATGTCTCAAGGGGAAAAAAAAGCCCAAACCCACAGCTATATCTATATAAAGGCAAACACTAAATATTTCCAGCACTCAGAAAGACGAGTGGCCCATGTGATGCCAGCTAACAAATTCAAGCAGTCACTTGCAAGTGTGAAGTGTAACTAACACAAAAAGCTGAGTGCTGTGTTCCTTTTGGAAGCACTGGTGGCTGCTCCCTCATCAGCAGGTTGCTGACATGCCAAATTTCCTGAGAAACAGAGAAATACACAGCTTTAAAATAAAGACAGCCAAAAAAGCCTGACAAGTTGTGGTGTACTTCTTTTATTACAGTGAAAACCTGTGCAGTGCTAGGCTACGGAGAGAATAAAAGCTACCAGTAACTTTTCATCAGAAAGGAGTCAATCCCAGATAAAAAACAGTCTAGAAATCATGACTGTTGCAAAATATAAAGTCTGAGTTGGGAGCTCCGTCTGTTGTTCCATTGGAGTAGATCCAAAGATTGTAAAGTTCTCGATGGAAGTTTCTCCTTTAACAAGCTGGGGAGGTAAAGAGGAGAAGCAGATTAAGGGATATGTTTTTCTCCATAAGTCACACAAGATGCTAGGAAGTGTTTTGCCTAGATATAGGACAACCAAAAGGCAATTTTTTAGTGATTTCAACCAACCCCCCTATGTAGATGTTTTTCCTAACTATGACTCAGATCAGTAAAACCAAATTATGGTGAATTGTATGTAGTACAAAACACAATGTGGCTGAGGCTATTGGTTATTAAATATGCCGAAAGGTCAATCCTAACTAAAACGAAGTTAGCAGGGGATCAGAAATTTCTGTAACTTTCATTCCACATTTCTAAAGCAAAGCCTTTTATCTCTCATGCTGATAAGGTGGATGTGAACTGGGTGGCTGCACTCTGCTGTGGCATTAGCTGAGGGCTTGAGCTCACACCTGAGCCCAGACTACCACACTGCCCACAAATCCTCAGATGCACCAGCAACACCGCACTCTCTGTACAAGAAGCTGTTTTTTTAGAGTTTGGCCACCTTTTCCTGCTCCCACCCTTAGGAACCTCTGGCTGGCACAGCACACCAAGCCCGGGCAGAGCAGGGACCCTACCAGGAGCATCCACAGGGACACAGGAGACATCTCCTGCAGGACATTACCTTCCTCCATGACGCGGTGGTAGAAGCACCAGGGGACACCGGCGGGGTGTGCCCTGAAGCAGCAGCCTTTCTTTGTGCACTCCCAGGGCTTGATGCCGGGGTGGCCGCAGTTTATCCTGGTGTAAGGATTGTTGGGACACATTTTCTTCACTGTGTAAAGCAAAAAAGAACAACAAAGGAAGGAAGGAGAATGTGTTACTTCATGCTCCGTCTGCCTGGTGATGTAATTCACAAATAAAGGCAGGACACAAAGGTGAGGTCCCTGAGTACGTCCCTGACGACCTCTGAACCAATTTCAGGCACCAGATTGACCCAAATCCTCACCCAGCCTCCTAGGCAAAACTAAATACCAAAGGGTGATGAACTGCTGCTGTGGCCCAGGGACCACAGGAGGCAAAATTCACCCCTGGAAGTGTCTGGCAGCAACACATCTTTACCTATCCTAAATCCAGCAATGGGGTGAGAAGTCCTGTGCCTCCCACAGTGGTAACACATGCACTGGCCTCACACCAGGGTTTTATTCATGACCTGACCCCTTGCTCACCCCAGAGCAGCCTGGCTAACATAGGGAGAGGACCACCCAACCCTCTCTGCCAGCTTAAGTTACAGAAAGGAAATAAGGAAATAAGTCTTTTAGGAGGAAATCACAGCTCTGCCAGGCACTTAAAACTGAAATCCCAAGGAAAGAGATTATACCACCCAGCTTGACTACTTCAGTTTTCCTCTGATGGAACAGTTCTGTCCTATGAAAATGACCCTGTAAGTTCCTGCTGCTCATTTTTCAAGGTTTACAAGAATGAGCAAAATTGCTCAAAAGCAAAACTGTTTTTTCCTACGCTAATTCTGATCCCTGTTGACTAATCTCGATTTATATCAGGTTCTCCTGTTGGGTAACATTGCCTTTGCACCTTCACTTCCTTTCATGTTGCCTGTGCAGCTGCTGAGGCTGCCCTGAAGTTCTCCTAAGGAGGAGTTGTGCTGTCAGCCCAGCAAACGTAGCTTACACTGAGTTAATTAACACAGGTAATTACAGTCAGTTACTTAACACAGTTATGTAAAATATACTGCTAATCCTTGTAAGACTGGGAGAGCAGCTGTTATCCTCTCTGAGAAAATAATGGTAAAAAATAGAAGCAAGATGCTGACAGATGTCAAACAAGTAGCCACACAGCAAACCCACTTTGATAAGTGCTGAGGATCCCTTGCTCTACCCATGGACAAGACCACAAATGAAATTGAAATGTCTCTAAACAATCAGCACAGGTTGTTTGATAACTAGAAGCCTAAATGAAGAGGAAATACATCGTGTGAAGAGGATGAAGCAGAAATCTGATGGCTAAGCAAGGCTTGACTTTGCGTTTTCCTACCACCGGTCTCCTAACAGAGGTTTGTGCCCACTTTCCTTGCCTAAGGAGAAAAGCAGAACTGCTCCCTGGTTGTAGACATTTCTGGATAATCAAACACAAGGTAAAGCAGTGTTTCTGGCAGAGATATTACCTTTCTTTGGTTTAGGACTGTAGCACCAGGGGACACTGGGGACTGAAGCGTTGAAGCAGCACCCGATTTTCTTGCATTCTGCTGCTGAGATCCCCGGGTAGCCACAGTTTGTCCTCTCCCTGGCGACCACTTTACACTGGCATTTTGCTGTTCAGGACAGAAGGAGCAAGTTACAGGGTGTCAGTTTGCACACTTGTTAGAGGGGTGTTTATCAGATGCTCACTGGGAATGATGCTC
>NW_008237240.1:49655-69155 GCF_000691975.1 Corvus brachyrhynchos | reverse complement strand
ATGCTTTCCATCTTTTCTGTTCCCTGCCAAGACCACAACCTGAGTGGTTTAAAAGCTGCTTTTAAACTCCTACTGGTTTTGGTCAGGGCTGTACATCACCCTTTGAGAGTTTCTGGTCCCACTTGCAGCCCAGCCAGCCCAGCACAGTGTGGTTTGTGGGCTTCGAATCAACCACACCGAATGGGAAATCCCAAGAACTTCAAATATTATGCTATTAAATGTTTGCTGCTTTGCCCATCTCATGTGAAGAGAAAAAGAGTTAAGGGGTCCAGTGGATATTCAAACAGGTGTAAAGATACAAAATCTTTGCATTTTTGTCAGGTGATTATAAAATATAGGATGGGGTGAAAATAGCTGCAGCTATGCTTCTAACATTTTAAGTCTATTGCACAGTCAACCACAACCAAGAATTTCTGGAGCTGTCCTCCAGCTGTCATTGCTTTCCACTCCTGGAGTTGTCTAAATTACTTTTCTTTTAATGAGGAGGCAGATAGGCTCCTTTAAAACTGTATTCACATGGCAAAGCAGCATAAACCAAATGCCAGAAGACAATTTAGACAAAGCTGGCTCCTGTTCCAGCCCTGGTCCTGTTCTAGCAACCTCCTCTGCCTTTGCAGTGGGTTCCTGGTTATTCCACCAACACAAGAGTTCACCTGCAGTCTTTCACATTTTGCTATAGATCTCTCTGAAAAACATTTAAAAGTAGGCTCCACTTTGGGAATAAAGAGCAGCACAGAAAGCCATTTGCTGTCTGGTCTGTTAAAGCTGCCAGGCTCTGGCTGCAGTCGGTGGGATGAGGGTCCCACACGTACCTGGAAGGCAGCAGGAGGTGGATGTACTTACTTGGAGGTGCAATTCCCTCTGCCAGGGTGCTGAGGGCTATGACGAGGGTGATGGAGAGTGCACAGACCACCTTGAGATCCATGGCTCTTGGAAGAGGAGCGCTGCTGCTTCCCCTTGAAGCCGCGGGTTTTATGCGCTCCTTGTGTTTGCCCAGCGAGGTCTGATAACATTGTTCCATCTGGTGCTTCACCCAGAAGGTTGGGTTTTCTTTTGTTTGGTTAGGAAGTGTTGCCATGCATATTTTGATACCCCGGAGACAAATTTCTGGGCTCCCGTGAGCCATTGATCACGTATCTATTAGGTACCTATAGATACATATCTATTATGTGATCCCACAGTCTATCAAATGGATGCTGCTGGGTGCCTCTGGGTGCCAGAGGAACCTCTGGGTGCTCTGATTTCATTAGAGTATTTCAGACCTCTGGGCAGTTTTTATTTTCCAGTCACTACTGAAAAATATGTGAAATATTTCCTATCCAGGTGTATGTTTTCTGCCTTAATTTTTCCCTGGCCTTAAGATTTTGGTTATGCTTACTCTGAAACAGGTATGGGAGGAGGGCTGGAGCTGTGACACCTCCAAGCTTCAGGAGACCACTGTGCACCTGAAAAAATACATAAACACAGAAAGTGGCAGGTGTGACTGTGAAATACTGAGCCCAGCTAAGGCCACTGCTGGTTTCCACACAAGAGGATTTAGCAAAAGAAGGTAAGATCAGGGGAAAAAAAAGCCCAAGAGGATCAACAGCATAGAGACACAAGAGAAGAAATGAGAGTTTCTGTATGATCTCATCCTGCCCCACAGATGCTGTGCTTGTTCAGGCATCAGTCCTGAGGGTCCCGGTGTTATTTTGGAGTTGCTGCCCTGTGCAAGGTCCTGTTCCAGGGGTGCCACAGCAGGAGCTGTCCCCACTCCCTCTGCCTGATCCCCAAAGCAGAGCAGCACTTCCCAACCCATCCAACACCACCTGCATGTGTTTTGCCAAAACCAAACTTCTGAAGCACCATGTTTGACCAATTAATTCCCTGAGTGGTTTTCTCCTGGTTTAAAGGTAGCCTCCAAGGCAGCCTTTGGGCTGTTTTGGGACAACAGGCCTTGGGACTTGGACTGCTGAAGGCTTTATTCTTCCTTCTGGACAATTTTCTACCATTTACTGTAACATTTCTTCTAGCTACTTCTCAACTCTTAAACACAACCAGAGCAGTACCAGGGAGTGGGAGAGAAGCAGTGGGCTGGTGGGACCATCTCTGCACCCTCCCCACAGGAGGCATCTGCAGAGCAGGCAGGGCTGGCTGCAGCCCCTTGGGTGCTCTGCTGCATCACTTTTCCGATGGGAAATCCACCAGGTAACTCTTCCTGTTCATCAGCAAAATAAAGAGATTCAATGCACTTTGTTGGTCTTTGACAGAATTGTGTCTCCTTGCTTTTGAATATTACATATGAGTTTGTTTTGTGCATCTTTCCATTACAAAGTTTAAAGTGAGAACTTTCAGCTTCTACAGCTGTGTTTTGGAGGAAGTTTATTTGTTGCAAGGTATTTCCAACAAAGTGGGAGGGATTTTGTTCTAGAAGGGAAAAAAATAATAGGGTTCTTTTTCCTAAAGGTTAACTTATTTAATGCTTTATGGGCTTTTTTTATATCCATCCCTATTTAAGACATGGGTGGCATTTCTCACAGAAAGCCACAATTCATAAATTAGATATTTTGTGTATCCTCCATTTCACAAGATACCAGGCTGCAGGCAGACAAGGGCTGTGCTCCATCACTCAGCAGCTCATATCACATTTTTTACCTCCATCACTTAGAGAAAATGTTGGACTAAAAACTTTAATATCCAGTTTTCCCCTTATGTACAAAGGTCCACCATGATGCCTGTCCAGAGTAGTTTTTCCACCAGCTTTCTCCTCAGAAAGGAGGTGAGGTTGGCTGAAACACTGCCCGTGCGCAAGGGGAAAGCAGCGATCCCGAGGTGGACCGCGCTGCTTTCGGACTTCCACGGAATTCTCAATAGATTATCAGCCCATCGTGTGAGTCAGCTGAAACTGCAGATAACATTTGTCACTCCTGCTCCTTTCTGGACATTAATTTAGCCCTTATCTGCTGGCTGTCACCTCTTGGGCCCGATCCCAGTTGCGGGCACAAAGGCAAATCTACCCCCGAGCTCTCGCTGCGGAAAGAGCGTTTGATTGGCATCGTAAAGCAAACACAGGGCAATAAATGAGCTGCCTGCTTTCTGCCAGGGGATTACTTAAAGATCTTTAATATGTTTATATAGCAAAGCCTTGAAAATTATCTGGGGTTTCCCTGTAAATGTGTTTCCTTCTGTGAGGCCGGTGCCTACCTAAACCTTTTGGTAGCTCTGTAAAGGATCTCAGGCTCTGCAAGTGCCCATGGTCAGAAGGGGCTTGGAGGGCTCCTTCCTCCTCTCCAGGCTCCGTGTCCTCCCTCACCACCCTCCCCTGGTCCCTTTTAGCTGCACTGTGGTGCTCTCATTTCCTCCCCAGCAAGCACATGGAGAAATCACCACGGCTGGTATTGGATCTTGCTGTGGATCAGTGCCAGGCTGCAACTCTTTATTTTGCTAATCCAGAACTTTTGAAGGATAAGGGTAATTTTTTTCTATCTCTTTTCACTTAAAATAACCAGCAAACAGAACAACTTTGATTTTCATCCTAAGGGGAGTGTTTTTTCCTGAAGGGAATTTCCTTTTTGTGGTAACTGGTGGCTTGAATGCTGACATGAAGAAATCTGTCACTGGGCCAACAGCACTGCATGTGAGCCCACAGAGTAAATCCCAAGTTTTGAGTGCTCTCTAAAGTAAATCACCATAACAGAGAAAAAAAAAACAGTGGCAAAGGAGAGGGATGTCTACAATTTGCTCCTTCCAGCCCTGCGGGGCACACAAAGGCTTGAGCTGGCACATAAAATTCCTTAAACCAGGACAATATCTGTCTGTCCACCAGATAACACCGAGGGGTCAAAATACAAACAGAGAAACCCCTGCATCTTAATTCTGGGAATGGACAGCTCAAAATAACCCCTGACATCCATGGCTTTGATAAAGATCCTTACCAGAGATGTCTAACGCAGTTGTCAAAATCAACTTGAACTTTGTGAGTTCAAAGTCCTTCAGGGGAATTTTGTCAAAGAATATGTCATTTTTACAAACCACAGACAGTGCTGGAATGGGACTTTTGTTACATTTCTGTGGCAAACATCCTCGCCCAAGGTGAAAAGAAAGATTTAATTACTGAAATTAATCAAATATGTAACTCAGAGCTGAGTCAGATCTAAAAGCCTGAATTTCAGCATCCAATACACTACAAAAATGTTTGGTTGTGATGCAAAGCCCAGTGCCAGTTTAGAAATACAGATCTGAGCCTGTAATTTTCCCTAATGCTTCTGGGATCTCCAAGCAGTCCATGATCTCAGCATTGCCATCATTTTTTGTAAGCACCAAAATAACACCAGAAAATCCTTGCTGTTCCTGAAATGAGGTGGGGACCAGCCTGTGGAGAAGAGGACGCGCTGGCTGGAGCCAGCAAAGCAGGGAAATATGTATTTTGTTTCTCTTCTAGACCCCATCAGATTTGTAGTGACCCAGAGAGGGGAAGAAACTCCTGAGAAATGCAGAAGATCTGATTCCAGACGTGACCATTGAAAGGTCTTGTTATGAAAATGCTTGTGATGCATTCCAGTTTACCATGCCCCAGGCAATGAGGGAGTCCAAATCCTGACCTATTACCTTCTAAAAAGGGAAACATAAACCAAGAAGACTTATTAAATTGAGCTTAAAGGAAGAGTAAAGTGTGTGAAATGTTGGCAAACAGCAGGGTGCTATTGAAAGACACAGTATGAAAAACTCAGTAAATATTTACCATCGAACAAAAAATATGAAAAGGATGTCCTCAGGCACACATATAGACCCAGAATAATTAAATGAAGGAGTAAAGGAAGCCACTAGAAGAAAAAAGACCTTTATTTCCAAAGTCAAATAAAGAAAATAGAAAAAAAAGTACTGCAGGAAAATAAAATCACAAAGAGATAAACAAATAACTTCAGACAGGAGACAAAGGTCAGCAATCAGAAGGGAGAGGAGAGGATTTTTGTTCAACATCCTCATAAATGATCAGGAAAGCTTGGTGAACAATGAGGTGATGAATATGCTTATGACTCAGAATTATTTTTCATATTTTTTAAAAAGTGCAGCTAGCTCAACAATCTTACAAGATTGACTGGGTGATAAATGGCAAATGAAGTACAAGGTAAAGTGCACGGAGGAAGAGTAACCTAAGTATATCATCACCAAGATGGGCTGCAAATTAGCTACTGTCACTCACACAGCTTCCCATCACTGTGGATGTGCCAGCTGACTATTCAAAGTGACAAAAAGGCAAATTGGTTTCAGTAGTTAATAGGAAAGGAGTACAAAGGAGAAAACATAATTCTGGTAAGGCCCCAGTCCCTGCTGCTCCCATGCCCACGTCCCTTTGTGACGTTCTGGCTGCCCCGAGTTAAAAAGGAGACTTGTAATTAGAAGAGATGCTGAGAAAAGCCCTCTGGCTCATGAGAGCAATGAGCTATGGAAAAATGTTTTGAAGAGTGTAGGGATCTTAGAAACTAAGTTGTCACAGGACAGACGGGGAAATTTTCTCCCGGATAAAAACAGGGCAACAAGCAGAGGGCAGGATGGTGCTCGCTGTGGGGAGAGGTCATAGGGGGCTCCTGCAGAGAGTTATGCTGGGACCTTTGCAGCTTAACAGGCTCACAAACAGTCTGAAAGAGGAGGTGAGAGGATAAAATCTGTTGGCGACACAGAATTTCTGTGGTAGTGAAAATATGAAGCAGTTGCTCCAATGGGTTGTGCAAAATGGAATGGCTGCCGAGTTGGATGGCACGTGAGGCTCCATGTCTGGAAATATGGAGTGATGCACACCTGGGAAAGGAGCAATCCTACCTTTCCAGTTGCCATAAAGGACCCTGAGCTGACTGTGATCACTCAGGTTACTGTGAGTGCAGTGTGAGGATGACAGGAGCATATGGAGGACAACAGTTTTGTGAAAACACCAGCTCAGTACTTAGCAACCGTGAGAAAAGAGAGTGACAGATTAAAAATTCTTAGGCAAGGAATAGAGAATCACAGATTCACAAAGTTTTTCCATTTTATAAACCCACCCTCTGTCTACATTTTCATGCCGTGTTCTCAGTCTCCAGCCTGTAAAAGGTCCTGTGGTGGGGATGGTGGTGTGGGACAGCATCCACACCAGGAATATTTATGTACACCAGGTCTCTCCAGATCCATACAGGTCACAGGAGGCACAGCTCGTGGTCTTATCTAACACAAAAATTTCAATGGTAGGTTAGAAGCTCATGAAGGAAGATGGTTCATCACCAAGCAAAGGGATATGATGCAATTCATCTGCGGATGCTAAAATTTCCCACAGGTCTGAAAAGCAACTGGATGAACTCATTGAAGAAAAATTGTTTGGGGCTGTTGAATCCCCAAACCACACATCTATCTCAGGAAATGTCTAAGCTGCAAATCCTTGGAGGTTGGAAGGGTATTCTGTGAAAGTATCAGTGTCTGTGGCTGGATGGACTTGAGCAAAAGTTACTCATCATTTCTCAGAATAGAACAACCAGAAAGCATTCAATAAAGTGATGGGGCAGGAGTGGGAAATGAGAATAATGTAGGGTATGAGTGGATTATCTTTGCTCCTTGTTGAAGTTTTTCTGTAAGCATCTGTAACTGGCACAGGGAACTGGGCTGGGGATGGATTAACTTAGTCTGGCTGATCCCACAATTTTATCATTGCATCTTTTGATTTTCATCATTTCTCAGGGACATCTTTTCAAATCATCTAGTGCAAGTTTCAAGCTCAAAACCAAGATAATCTAGTCTGGGGTTAATACTGAATCTGGTAAATACGTCCTGGTCTGGAGAATGGAAAATGCTGTGATGGGTGGAGCTTCTGAAACTCACCAAAACCTGAAGCAAACTCACGCCAGTGGATTGGTTGTGATTCCCAGAAGGAAGAGCCAAATCCAGCACCACTCATGATGCAGGGAGGGTTTTTGGGTCTGTTCCCTTCCACAGTGACTGGTGGGAGGGAGGGATTCTTGCAGGTGCAGTGAAAGAGCATCACCTGCAAGGGGTATGAGCCAACATCTCTCACCTGCACACAGGGACAGGGAGTCACTGAGATTACCCAGTAGCTCCAAACACTGATGTTCTGAGGGCAATGGCATGGAACAGCTGATATACACTGCCCGTATTGTATCACTTCAGCATAATTCATTCATTAATGTCAGAGCAATTGGCAATGTAAATAGGAGCAGGCAGGGGTCAGAAGCCATTTCCCCTGCAAGCTAAAAGGAAATGTTCCTCCTTTAGTTTTCTGGTGGTTTCTTAGAGCAGATTGAGAGCTCTGGGTTTCACCTCATGTGTCGAGGACTATTATTTGGCACATGAGATATGAAAAAAAAAATCAATGGTTCTCATTTGCTGCTATGGGAACAGTGATCAAAACTTTGAAAACCAGGCAATGCAGGCAAAGGGCTGCAAGGTTATTTCTGACACAAATAGCTAAAGAGATAAATACAAATGAGAAATGCCTGAAATAGGAGAAGCAGGAGTCCTAGGAAATGATAAGTGAACCTAAGACCTTGTGTGGGAGGAAAAGGTCATTTCAGAGAAGTTTTGCCCTAGTGCTTTCAAAAGTGGGGAGTGAAAAAATATTGCCTGAACTGTCTCCAGCTGATGGTGAGGACTGGAAAGGCTCAGAGAGATGTACAGTGTGACAGGGTCTGTAAAAGAATTGAGGTTAGAAAGTGACCTGGGCTGGCTCAGCTGAGCTGATAGCAAAAATCACCTACAGAGCTGGCAGAGTGGAGTCAAGATTGTTGCTGGTTTTAGCAAGTTTCAGTTATTGCTCTTTTCACTGATGACTGTGAGGGGAGGAAATGTTGGCCAGGAAGTGTTTCTTCTGCACCAATTAAATGTGGTTAAAAACAGAGGGAGAAATATTAAGCTCCAATGTTAGCAAGAGTTGATATATGGGGATTAGTGGGAGAGCTACTTCAGGGGACAACTGTGTCTCTGTAGAGTTCAGGTCTTCAAGGGATTTAATAAAATAATGGTAGAAAAATGTAGAAAGAAAAGAAGTAGACATTTCAACAGAATAAAAAAAAAGACTAGCTATGAAATTCCTTTGAAATCTTCCCTTTAAAAATTTTAAAGAGACTGGACATAGAAAGTGAACTATAAAGTTCTGCCAAGAATCAGAGAAGAAAAAAAATTCTCTTGAGATAGGAAAATCTTAACAAGAACATCTTATTTTACTGTGTTTTTTTATAATAAGTTACTGCAGGTGAGAGCTTTGCAGAAGCCAGAGCTCAGGCCTAGAGGAGCATGTTGGAGGCTTCCAGCTGGGATGAAGGATGCCATGGCAGAGGAAATGACACCTGAGGCTTCCCTTGCTGTGTCCTGCTTACCTGGGGTAACCCCACAGAAAAGGATGCAACCACTCACTGATCTACAGCTGAGGTGCAAGAACTGGATCAAATGCACCCAGCAGGATTAAAATAAGGCTGTGAGAGCTGGCTGGGATCTCTCCATCATAGAGTTTTGTCAGGATGAGTAGATTGGAACAGAAACTTGATGCCTGCAAGGATTGCACTGGCACAACAGTGCTGTGACAGCTCTTCCTGACCTGAAGGTGTTCTGGGATGGGGCAGACAGCAAGGAAGGGGGGTCCCTGTCACCTCAACAAAAAGCCATTTGCAACAGTTCCTGGAAGGGAAATCCATCTGGGCTTTTAAAAACACCAAAAATACCACACCTGGCTCATGAATTCCCTGAGTCTGGAACACCCAGCAGCTGGGAGAACACTTGAAGTGGACACTTGCCCTCTTGTTGTGGCCAAGTGTGTCCAGGGCCCGAGGCAGCACAAATTTGCCCTTCCACCCTGCCAAGGAGGTGGCACTGGCTCAATCTACCCCACTTTCATCTGAAGTCCTATCTCGGATCTTCAGGGCAAAGTGAGAGCTGAAGCCAGAAAACCCCTTTGATAGTGGGAACATGAAGCCAGTTTGGAGCAAATAGCAAAGCAATCAAATTGTGATGATGAAAGATTTTGTTCACATATTCTGCGTATGTCACACAGACAGTGCTGTAGCCCAAGAGGGTTCTCACATTGGATCACTGGTTTAAATCTGTCATTTGTAGCACAATAAAGTGAATTGTCAAACATATTTCTGTCCACAGTAGCAAAACAGCAATTAATCCATGCCCATAAATACAGGGGGGGAAATGCTAATACTGCAGTAAATCAAGCAGCTTCCCTCTCTAACATATTTTGCTTTTCATAAATGAGACCTGAATTCTCAATGTCTCTCTGCTAATGGGAAAATTCTTAAAACCTAATTAAAAAGTCTCTATTCAATGGGCTGTGGAGAATTTATAGCAGTGAAACTGCCTGTGTCAGACTGATATGCTACTGATAGTCCTGTGGGAGCTAATGATGAAGGGACTGCAAATAAGAGTGGAGAGGAAAAGGAACTAGGAGAGAAGAAAGAACTGGGCAGCAGGCTGGGCATTGTTTCAGACAGCTGTGGTGGTGTGCAGGGAGGCAGGGGAAGGGACAGGGCCGGGGACATGCTGGTGTCAGCCCTAAAAAAGTGCTGGTGAGATCCAGTGACTGTGGTAAAAGCCACTGGGGCTTCTGGAAGGGCAACAGGAACAGCATCTGTGAGGAAAAACATGTGTGCTGAGAGCAGGCTTTGCCATTGATGAACTTCATGCAAACCTGATGGATTCAGGGGGAGTTCACAGCATTTCTCATTTCACCACCCACAGAACAAACACTGCTTTTCTCCCAAAGTAAAACCAGTTTGCCCAAAGCAGGAACAGGCTCTTGCCCAGCATTACAGGCATGTTCATGCCAGGCAGATAAATAAAGGAAAGCAGCCCAGCTCTCTCACCAGCCCTGCCCCCAGAAAATGCTTAACTGGGGGCTAATGTCCCCCTCCTGCACCTTTAGAGACCACTGTGTTATATCCTGAGCTGGTCACCAGTGCAGAGCACAGGCACACAGCACTTTGCAGCCAAGGATCTCTCACTGGAGGTATTCCAGAGCCATCTGGACACAATCCTGCACCATGTGCTGTGGGATGCCCCTGCTTGAGCAGGGAGGTGGGACCAGATGAGCCACTGTGGTCCCTTCCAGCCTGACCCATCCTGGGATTCTGTGAAGGGCTTTGCAGTGGCAGCACCCATTGCTGATGGGAGGCCAGTGGGGTTAAATTGCTTGTAAACCAAACTATGACTTTCTGGTTGTTGGAACCCGCTGTTCCTCTGTTCTACAAATGCTTTTTCTGGGTTTTAGTCCCAGCTTGGTTGGACTTTGTTTGGAGTGGTTCAAAATCTCTTTATTCACCTCCTTGATAACAAAGGAGAGGTTTGGAAATGTGGAGAACATGAGGCCCCTGTAAAAAAGGGGACTGATTCCTGAAGAACCCAGGCACCCTCCCTGCCTGCCAAATGTCCTCCTCATTAGGCAATAGGAGCAGCCACTTTCACCTAATGCCCATTTAATTGTTTGCATTAAGAAGGGCCACCTGCAAGGGGAGAAGCTGAGAGGGGAATTATGTGAGTCAGAACGAAGCCTTGGAAGTTGAGAGCCCCAGCCAGCTGCTCTCATCTGAGGGCTTCAGGACTGGGGCTTTTCCCCTCATTCTCTCCTCTAGCCTGGACTGGAAGTAAACCTCTGGCTCAGTCCCTTTGCCCCCTTTTACTTAGTGAAATTGTGTCTGCCAATAATTTAATTTAAATTATTTGTTGCCACCTCTTCCAGCCCTGCTGTCTGTGCTGGGTTCTATTCAGAGTAACTGTTATTTAGTAAATGCTTTGTTTGCTATTCCTAAGAGTAGTTTTATACAAACTCTGATTAGACTGTTCCCTACCAGTTATGGGAGTGAACACACTGGTCAGGAATTTTCAGTCAGAGGTTTTCTTCCCATGCTGGAACTAAACTTGGCCATTGTAACTGCATGAGGCAACAAAATGATTGCTACTGCAAGGCCTAATTTGGTGAATTTTTCGGTATTACATTAATCTCAGAGATCTGCAATGTTCAAAGCAAATGATGCTTAATCCTGGCCTTTGGGAAACACAGACCTGCAGAGTGTATGAAATGATGAGATACCCTCAGCTGAAATACTCCTGAAAAACAGCTCCCAAACAGATTTCAGGTGAGAGCACAGCTGGGAAGTTCTTTAGAGGGCAACCTTGGCAATGAGGTTTTCTCCCTTTTTGAAGAAGCCAGTCCAGACACAGGAAGGTGAAATTCATTTGCTTTAGATGTCACCAGGGTCAGGGCTTCAGCCTGGCATGAGCATTTGGCTCCCATTCACACTAGGTGGCTCATCCTAGTGCCAACAGGACTTTCTGGGACTTTCCTGACCTCATTCACTTCACCAGGAAAATGAACAGCAACCCCAGACTGAGATGAGCAGTCCTCTTTTCACCTGCCTTCACACCCCAGGAGGCAGCAGGGCTGTCTTGAGCCCCTCCATTCGTGCTGGGTCAGTGCTTGCTTCTGAAGGAACAGTGCTGGAAGTGCTGGATCAGCCTCTTTCCCAGGTTTTGGGAGCCAGCCTTTCGCTCCAAGCTCTTGCCTACCTCATTTTCCTCACAGGACAGAGTCAGCAATCCCTCTTCTCAGGAAAGCAGCAGGATGAAAGCAGATTTTGGCAGGTTCTCTGCTTCACCCCCTTGCCATCCAGCTAAACTTAGAAGGTGTCTTTCCTCTCTGGTCCTCCATAACAGGCATCCTGGACCTAAAAGTTAGCAAAACTGGTTTTGAAATCATGAACTAATTAGGTTGGAAAAGACCTCTGAAATCATGGAGTCCAAAAAATTCTCTTCCACGTGCTGTGGGGTGTGGTTAATTATTCAGAGTTGAAGTCATGGGAGTAAAACCCATCTGAAATGCAAGATCCCTACAGGAGATGGGGAGGGATGAAGTCAGAGCCCAGCACTTTTTGCTTCACTTTCCCTGAAACCACAAGTGTCCAGGGATAAAGCAACAAGAGTTCAGCTTTAACTGGGCCACAGGGAGGGCAGAAGCTGCACCAACCATGGCTGGACCCTGCCTGTGCCTGGATCTGGGGCCATCTCTGACCTGAAGGAGATGCACCTCTGGAGCCAGTCCTGAGGGCTGCATGGGAAGGGCTGATAATTGCAAACTCCATGTTTTCCTCCAGCTTTTCTCTTCTTCAGCAATATCGGGACAGGAAATATGAAGGGATTAATTACTGGAGATGGCAGTCTTTATTTTTTCTTTACAGATTGAGCACGTTTGGGTATTCCCAAGTCCCTGAGTGCTCTCCCTCAGGGCTCGGTTTGGTTGTCTGCACCCTTAGTCCCACCTGCAATAGCCCATGGCATCTGCAGCACTCCTGGGAGCTGGGCAGCACCACACAGGACCTGTGGAATTTGCTTTGGGGCACTGAACCCCCCTGTGTGAGCATCCCAGTCCATCCCTCAGCCTCTCTTCCCTGTCATGGTTCCTGTGCACAAGGCTGCTTGTTTAAAAGATTCCCGTAATCCAGGAGTTCTGAGGGGTCCTGTTTCCCCCTTCCCCTCCCTCCCTTCACCAGCTGCTGAGCACATCCATGCCTGAGCTTGCTGCAGGAGAAAGGAATCAATTGTTTCTGGTTAATTTGTGTACTTAATGACCTCAAGAGTTGTTTTCCTCTGGCTTGGGCCAGCACCAGGATTACCCTGAGCTCCTCCTAGCCCTTGTTCTTGCTCCCCAGTCGAGCTCAGAGGAAGAGATCTCCGCTATCAGCACACAGTGGCACTTCCAAGTGCCTCCTGCCATGCCACAGCCCTGGAAGATCAGGCACCACACCACAGGCTGTCCCCTGAAGGCTGCATGTCACAGAATCATAGATTGGTTTGGGTTGGAAAGGACCTTAAAGACCATCCATCTCCAACCCCCTGCCATGTCACAGGGTCCTGCTGTCAGCCTCTCCTTGGTCCCTCTATTCATGTCAGGGCCACACCTGCCCTGGCTGCCACTGGTGGGGGGCCAGCCACGCATCAAAAATAGCCATGAACTCAGGGCTGCACTGCCTTCCACTATAAATAGACCTGACACAGGTCAATCCTCTAAGCAAAGGGCTGCTTAGTGAAGTAGGTTATGGTCCTGGCCTGCTGGCAGAAGCAGAATATGTTAACCTTCACAGTTTATTGCGAAGCTGTTTATTGTGGAGCTTTTTCCACTCATATCAGTCCCTGGCCCCTCTCTGTGCCTGCAGCCAAAACGTTGCTGTGCAGGCTGGTGTGGCCCTGAACATCACCCTGAGGAGCCTCTGAGGGGGTGACACTGCCTTTCCCTGTGGAAGCAGAGTGCTGGCAGTGCTGGAAGCTGCAAACATGAGCTGTTCAAAGGTGTAAACACAGGGGACGACCTCGGTGCGGTACGAGAGTGATGCCATGAGACTGTGGGCTGTGCCATGGTCCATGTGACAAGGGATGGTCCAAGTGACAAGGGATGGTCCAAGTGACAAGCAAAGGGCTTGAGCAAAACCCCTCAGCTCCAGTGGGGCAGCAATGATGGGTTTGGTCAGTGGAGTGGCTGCCTTCAGCCTGCTCTGAGGCAAAACCAGGCCTTTTCCCTCCATCCCCTGGGAATGCTGTGCCACAGACAGCACACTGAGGATGCCCCAGGGGCCAGAGGTCCAGCCAGAAGGTCAGAGGCATCACAGCTTGTCCCACCCTGGCTGGGCACTAACAGCCCCAGCACAAATCCTTTTACCCTATTTTATCCCTTTTATCCAGAGAGTATTGCCCAAACAACACCTGAGAGACTGAGAGGCCCTGTGTCTCTCCTACTCCTCCTTTTCCAGGGCAGTTAAAGGCACCTCCACAAGGAACCTTTCTGAGCTGTGTACAGCAAGGATTATACAGGATGATGCCACAGAAACTGATTTAAATAAATCTTACACTATTAGCAGATTAACTAAACATTCAGAAAATCTCTTTTCCCTTCTGAATATTCACTTGTTTTTTGAGTTCATTCATCCTGGAGAATGAAAATTGATTTGATCTTTTGTAACACAGTCCTTGAGGTACTTTCTCAACACCACTTTATTTTTCCTGTTGTCACATACACAACAGAGTGAGAGGCACCCATACAAAATTTGAAAGCAGCAACACAGTTTTGCTCCCTGATTCTCTGCTGGTAGAATGGGGCTGTTCCCTTTGAGCTGCTGAATGGTTTAAGTGCAAAATTAAATCAGCTTTTCACCAACTCAAGAAGGAAAGAAAGAAGCTGCAATAATTCCTGATCTGATTCAGAAAAATGTTATTTTTGAACTGCTCAAAAAGCAGCACTGCTGGGAAAGCAGATCTGTGTGTGACTGTGCTACCACAGCTAGAAGAAACACAAATCATCAGTATCCCAACCTTTACCCTCAGTCCTTTTCACAGGAACAATACTGAAATTGGCTTCATTTGTTGTGTCCATCATGATCCTGATTTTACCTCTGCACGTGACTTTACAGCTATAAGCATAGTATTCACCTAATGTTTAGTATTTCTTGAAGGTGAAGCAAGCTCCCTGTGAAGTGTTATGTACCAGCCCAGGCTAATTTCAGATGCTGGACTTTACAGTTTCTGGTTGCTGATAGAGAAACCCCTGAGCTTTGTCTCTGGGTCACTGCTGCTCCACAGCCAGGGAGGTGGTGAGGACTCAGGATAATGCCCATCTGCAGGCTTTGGGCAGGATGTGTATCCAAAGGAAGCAGTCCCTTTTGAGGCTTTTATTTTACATTGGTTGTGTTTTTTCAAACACACTAATTTATATTGTGGAGCTTTTTTACAGTTTTAGTTATTTTAGTCCCTTTTGATTAACACGTTTTTAGCACATTTAAAGCAGGCAGGTGGCTGGTGCTGGGCAAAGGAAGTTCAACTATCAAACTGGGCATTCTCACCAGCCTGGCTCTTGTTTAGCACTGGATGTGTGTTCTGCCAGTTGCTAAATAAGTTATCTTCAACACGGTGAATCACCAAATCAATGCTTTTATATGTGTGTGGAGCAGTATTTTCTATTTACTTCTTAAATTATGCAAGTAATTGGGAGCCTTCAAACAGTGCTCAGTCCAAGGGACAAAATGAAGAGGGGCTGCAAGTGCTGGAGAAAAAAGGAAAAAATGTTTTTTTTCTTTAGTGAAGCAAATAGGTGCAGACCCAAATGAGACAGGATTTGCAGAGGGGCTTGTTATTATTCCTCCTTTCTTTTATCAGTGTTTGGTAGGTCTGGTACCTGTGCTTCCAGGAAAAAGGCAGAGCAGTGGTTCAGTCCCTCCACTCCAGGCTCTCCCTGCCTTGCTGGATAATGTGCACAGGTTGTAGCACTGGGGAAATTGGGATTATGGGTCTGGTGGAGCTGCACTTCTTCCAGCTGCAAAACCACCGTTGGCAAAAAAAGTCTGGAAGAAGCCCCGTTCCCATGTGCGTGCCTGTGGTTTCTGGTGCTTCCAAGGCACTTCCACAGGGCCTAAAGAGAGGTCATTAAATGCTACACTCACTTCAGTAATTGCTATCCGTGGGGACTGATAAAGGCTCAGTCAACATTGCAGAGCTGGTGACGTCAGTGGGGTAAAAAAGGTGACACTGCTGCCTGCCAAGCATTGGGGTGGAGGGGTCACCCCAGGCAGGCACCGGCTGGGTGCAGGCAGCCTTTGGGAACGGGCAGCCTTTGGGAAAAGGCAGCCTTTGGGAAAAGGCAACCTTTGGGAAGGGGCAGCCTTTGGGAGCGGGGAGCCCTTTGGGAACGGGCAGCCTTTGGGAAAAGACAGCCTTTGGGAACGGGCAGCCCTTGGGAAAAGGCAGCCTTTGGGAAAAGACAGCCTTTGGGAACGGGCAGCCCTCAGGAGCAGATCTCCCTTGCAGGACTGCAGGAGCCCTCCCTGGGCGAAGGTTGCCCTGTGGGCTGGGAGCTCTCCCTGATAGTTCCCCTATCCCTGGGATGGCTCTGGCTCTGCCCCTGCTCTGCCGCTGTCCTCACAGTTCAGTTGTGTGTGTGATTTGTGTGATTTTCACGAGTGACAAATCCCCCCTGCCTTGCAGGTCCCTGTGAGGACGGGTGTCACAGTGACATCCCTGGTGTCTCAAAAAGGGATGCTGGCAGCACTCAGGCGGCTGTCAGGAACAGCAGTCACTACCCTCCTCTCCAGCAAATCCATATCTCAGGCAGGGACCGGGATTTTTGGGTCCCAGAGTCAGCATTTGCAATGGGAAGGGGATTAATTAATCAATCAGCTCAAGCAGCATTTCTGAATTTCCAGTCCCAATCTGTCAGTGACCAGAGCTGTTGCTGGCGAGCACAGCAACTGACAAAAATGGAAAGAAAAGAAAATAACTTTATAAATGTGAACACATGTCCATGCATACAGGTGGGTGAACAGGAAAAGGGAAGTCACATAAATAAAGAAGCATCTCCACTTGTAAATAAAAAATCATTTGGCTGCATGGTGCCAGATGGTCCCTGACTTTGTTTAAAATGACTGTGGCCCTTGGATTGAGAAAGCTGGGAAGGGCTGATCCCAGTGTAGCACACGTGCAGCACATCTGGCACTGCACAGCAGACAGGGCTGCCAGAGGTAAAGACCTGGCACTTGTCAACACATCAACTGGGATGCTCCCACTTTGCTCTACCTGCTGCTGGCAGGGAGGGCAACAGCTCTGAGTCCTCGCAGCCCCCTGAGGCAGTGAGGTGTGCTCTGCCTCTGCAGCCACTGACCTGGGCTTGAGTTTCTCTGTGGAGCTCCATCACCACCAAACACACCCTTCTTTCTGGGTGCTCCTGCACTGTGAAAGGGGGGAGCAGAAGGTCCTGGGTATAAACCACGAACATAAAGCTCTTTAACTTTTCCAAGGCATTTTTTTCTTTTTTGGTTTGCTGGCTTATGTGTATTTTCAAGCCTATCTGCATTTCGAGGCTTCATTCCTTTCTCTGCTTTACTCCTTTCTCTGCAAGCACCCAGGAGGCTCAGTTCCACAAGACTGAAGGATGAGGTGGCCAGTGGGGCTGTGGTTCCCTCAGGAAGGAGAAGTGCTCGGTGCCCAGACATCACTGGAGCAGGGGACCAGGATCTGCTGCAAGTGGCACCTGTGCAGGGACAGCAGGAAAGGTGCAGAGATGCTCAAGGACTGACTGGGCCTGTGAGAGGGGCACAGATGTGGTGTGACAAGAGGCTTCACCCCAGAGGGGTGAGAATTTGGGGAGGAGGAGAGGGTGCTGCCTTTGGAAGGGAATGAAGGCTTGAAGTTATCCTGTGCCTATGGGGTTCTGCCTGTTTCTTGCAAGCAGGGGGCACATCTGCCCTTCTCCCTCTTGGCTTCCCAGTCCCCCCATCACTTCATGCCCTGGTTTTGGCTGGGATAGAGTAAATTTTCCTCTCAGTAGCTGGTACAGCGCTGTGTTTTGGATTTAGCAGGAGAATAATGTTGATAACACAGGGATGTTTTGGTTGCTGCTAAGTAGCAGTCACCTTAAACCAAGGACTTCTCTGTCTCCCATGCTCTGCCAGTGAGGAGCTGCATGAGAAGCCATGAGGGACAGGACAGGTGATCTGAATTAGCCAAAGGGATATTCCATACCATGGAACATCATGCTCAGTGTATAAACTGGGGGCAATTGTCTGTGAGGGGCTGGGGGCTGGGCTGGGCATCGGTCAGTGGGTGGTGAGCATTGGGCATCACTTGTTTCTCTTGGGTTTTATTCCTCTCCCACTCGTTTTCATTGCTGTTGTTAATGTTATTATTTTCAATTATTAAACTGTTCTTATCTCAACCCACAAGGCTCACCTTTTCTTTTTGATTCTCCTCCACACTGTAGCAGGGAGGGGAATGAGGCAGCTGCGTGAGACTGTAGTTAAACCTCAACACTCCTGAACCTGTTGGACAGAATTTGGGAGAGAAACCACAGGAGAAGCTATTGAAACAGTGATACCAACATCTGACAAGTTTTGTGCAAATTTGTGACTGTTCCCACTGAGGGAAAAGCAGGGATGTTGCAGGCTCTGGCTTGGCATCCGCTGCTGGGCTGATGGTCGGGTGCCTGCCCTGCCTGCTGCCCAGCCAAATGCTGTGGGCAGGGTACATGAGGGACAGGGGAAGGAGGGTGGGTATTTAGGGACACAGACTTGTGGAGAAAACAAAGGGCTTGTGAGGCAAGAAGGTCTCTGAGAAGCAGAGAGGATCTGGGGTATTGCAGAGGAGGAACTATAAAAATCAGGGATTATTGTGGCGTGGGTGGATGTGGGGATGCAGAGCCGTGGAGGGGCAGGGACACTGAGCCATCTCCAGCTGCCATGGACATGTTTTCCTCCTTCTGCAGGGAGAAGCAGAAGGAGGAGGGGAAAGAAATCTTGAATAGGTGTCACCTTTCTCTTTTCTCTTTATTGCCACCATGGTGTGATGAAATATTTTTTTTCTGGAGAAGTTTAACCTCCACTTCCCTACCAGTTTTAAGGGTTTCTTAAAATTAAGTTACCTGCACATGGCTGTTAAGTGTCTAGCACTGGGTACCTGTACAGAAATATTTTTATGTGATGGTCTTATTTTTGCCCTGAGGCCTGTAAGATGTGATCCCATCCTAGTCATAGTAAAAGTGCTCATAAAAAGGATAAATAAACTCTAAATAAACTTCTTTTCTTTCTGCCATTGGGGAGTGACAAAATAATTCGTAAGGAGAAGGTTCTTTTTCACTGTTAATGTCCAGTTATAAATTCAGCCTCTGATGGGAATAGACAGGTATTTGGAGATGTGGATAATAAGCTGCTCAACAGATCTCTCTGGATCAAAGCCAGCCCTGCAGTGACATCTTACTGCTATTTTAAAAATATTTAAAAAATAACAATATATCAAAGCATGAGAAATTCTGAGGCTGTGATTGCCAGGGCATCCCACAGCGTGAGGAGCCAGCAGCACTAGCACACAGCAGTCCCCCAGTTTGGGGAGCTGGGGCCAGCACCCACCAGAGGAGACCTGGGGAGGTCTGTGGATGCTCTGGCCACACTCCCAGGTGCTGAGAGTCCCCTCCTCTGCTGGGGGAGCTGCATCTCCTCAGTAACCTCTCCTCAAACCTCCAAGAATGTGACACGTGCTGTAACTGCATTTGCATTATCCACTTCTGGTGGCTGAGGCACGAACTGTTCAGCGTTTATTTATTTATTTTTCAACAGGATGGAGGCAAAATTTTGCTGAATGCTGCCATCTGCTGTGCGTTTCATGTGATTATGACCATTTCAAATTGGTCTCTGGTAGAGATAATGCTGCTTAGAGTAAAGGTAACCAAATAAATGACGCATGAAGTTGTATGAAAAGGATCTAAAACTCCCTTCCACTTGACCCTCTATGCAAAATGTCCTTCAAACAGTGGGAAACCTGTAGGAAGGAACTATGATTTACTGGTGATTTTAAGTGCAAATTATGTCCTCTAAGTGCTTCATGCTGTGGTGTTTCAAGACATTCTTGTTCTTTTCTCTTCCCTTCTCATTTTTCCCTCCCTCCCTGCCTTCCCCCTCTCACCTGAGAGCTCCAGGGGGACCATATTTATGGCTGGCAGCCTCAGAGCAGAGCTCT
>NW_008237240.1:8354-49537 GCF_000691975.1 Corvus brachyrhynchos | reverse complement strand
CTGACGTGGGTGCCTGAGGCAGAGCCAGGCTCCTGTCTCAGCTGCCAGCCCTGCCTTTACCTTGAGTAAATACGCTCCAGCATTATGAGGTGGGGAAATCAATAATCTTTTTTCCTCTTGCCCATTGCATTTTACAATTGCATTGCTCAGCTATCGAAGCTCTCTTCAGGGAAATGAATTGATGATGGAGTCAGTTTTCTTTTGATCAGGAAAAACTGGTCTGGTCATATTTTGACAACTCAAAAGATTGGTGCATTTTTACCTCTCCCCTGCCAAAAATGATGCAAACTATTCAAAAACTTACTCATATACCTGGTGTTGATGCTGGGGCCACAGCCTGCTCTCCTCTACTGGGGCTGGAGGCCCACCAGCAAGAGAACGTGTGACAAAAGCAACAAAACAAACTTGGAAGCCTCTGCTCATGTTAAATACATCAAAAGAGAGATTAAAGGCAATGATCAAGCGTGCTCTTTCAGTCCAGATAAGAAACACTTCCTTGTACCTTCCCTAAAGTCAAACACACCAAGCAAGCTCCTTTCTTACTGTGCTTTATGTAATCTGGGGCTCTTGGTGCCCACAACTCTGATACTGCTTCTTACAGGCCTTTTTGTTGAAGGGAATAAATTTGGCCTGCAGATTTTAAACCAGTGCTACGCTCACCGAGATGCTGGAGTGTGTGCACCTTTCAGGGATCAAAATAGGCTGGAACCAGAACCAGCAGGATGCACAGTGCAGCACTGAGAATGCCAGTTTCCAGCCTGCTTTGGGATATTGGAGACACTCCAAAAAGTGAAGAGACTGATCTAATTTTTTTAAGCCTAATGTACAGTTCTTAAATTTGCATTTACAGGTTTATGTGAATCTTGCCCTAAGAACAGAGCTGGGCAGATGCCCACTTCTGTGCTGGGATGTACCTGGTGCAGGATGTGTTAAAAGCATGTCAAAAGCAAGTTAAGTGCATGTCACCTCTCAGAAGGCACTTTGGCTTCCTCAGACACCAAGCTTAGGTTCTTGTTTTTATGCTCATCTCTGTCTCTTTACAGAAATTTCCTATTCATTTGTACAACTCAAGGGAAAAAAAAACAAAAGGGATTTTGGATTGGCCAAAGGAGAGTTCATCCATGTGATGTTTCTCAGAGTGTCTGGGAAAACTGCATATTGAATAAAAGTCACCTGTGGCTCATCCAAACTTACCAGCTTTGTCTCAGTTTCCAGACTAAACTCTTGTGGTGACAGGAACAGATGATGAATGGCAAAGGAGTTTTCCTTCACGTGCTGGACATTTCTTGCAGCGTCCAGCATGTGAAGAACATTGGATGAATTTCCCAAGAGCCTGTGACATATTGCTGCAGGGCAATGCCTACGAGCAGGTTGTGTTTCTAAGGGTTACCGTGGTTGTAATTTAACCCTGTGCCACACCAGTGATGTGAGTTCACAAACCTGAGGCTGTTTCATCAGCCTCTTTAATAAGGTGGCAAATATACACTCCCCTAATATAAAGGTCTTAAACACTCCCAAGGTGTTTACCATGAAACCCCTAATCAGGATTAGTTAAACCAGAGCTGCCTTCAGCCCCACCTGGTTTGGCAGCCCTCTGTACCTGCACATGCGGTGTTGAAAATTATTTTTGTTGAATAAAGAGAAGAAACCCCAAGGAAAAGGAAAGGCTTGGTAGCCTGCCTTAAAAACTCTTTGAAAAGTTACTTTTTTGTCTACCAGTTCATTCCAGCTGTAATACTGAGTACCACTAAAGACCAGTTCATCAGTCCCACTTCTCTCTGAATAAAATTCAATGCCCATGTCCATACAAAACACCTCCCACAGCAAATGTCCTAAACCCCCAGGTATCTTCACCTGGCTTAACATAAAGAAACATGTTAATATTGTGATTATATTTATTTTAAAGCCTCTGGCATGAATATTATGGGCATAAGGAGGGGGAGGAAAATCCAGCTGTAAGGAGGGACTCATATGGTAAAGGGGTTGGAGCTGGGTGATAAAAGGTCCCTTCCAACCCAACCCATTCCATGATTCTATGATTCTATATCCTGCCTGTGCATAATTAAGACAGCACAGCAAGGGGTTTAACAGAAATGAGAAGGAAGATTGAAGGAAGATTTTCAGGCTTGCTGGGCTGGGTCTACCTATAAGTGACTGTCATTGATCTGGGGGTCAATGTGGCTTCTGGTTGGGAGGATTTCAGCAGCTTTCCTCATTTTACACTGGATTTCTCTTTAATATAAAAGCAGACCACAATGGATACTTATCATACAGTCTTTTTATGGAAACACAAGAGTGCAAAAGGAATTTTCAGGGGTCCTTTCAGAAATATGAAATAACAACACTGTCAGCTCCAAGAGCAGCATCCCCTTCTCCAGACTGCTGGTAATACTAATGTTGGGCTGTGAAACTGTCATGATAACAAGCAATGAGCATTAAAACTCTTCCGAAAATGTCTCAGCTGCACAAGGTTTCAACATACTTTGTTGTAGTTCTGTCATGTTTCTGTCAGTTGAAATTAATCCCAGTTTCTGTGTCAGCTTTGCGATAATGATTCCCTCTTCTTTCCAGCAACATTCAACAACATTCCAACACTGCAGTTTCTTCAGTCAGGGTGAAAGCTTTTGGTGCAGTGTCCTGTGATATCAAGGTTTGTATCCACAGAACAATGTGGAGGTTGACAGTTCATGCAGGTTTGCTGTTTTCTCTCGAATTTGACCTGATACGTTGCAGCAAAAATTAAGTTCTGATTCTGCCGGCGCTTTCTTGCAGCAGTGGTGATGCAAATACTGATTTAGAAGCACACAGACTGCATCCAAAACCACATCTTAAGCAGATCACCAGCACTTGATCAGATGGTAAGATCAATTTTGGCTGATATTGGAAAGCTCTGACAATATTATCCATTTTTCGGCGATCAATTCTAAAATTGACAACTTCCACCCGGGATTTTTACAAAGGGCAAGTATCAAACAATCAAGAATTTGCCAGCCTAAAAATAGCTGAGGCTGTTACATTAAACTGGAAATCAGGAAACCACAGCAGCACTTCAGGTGTTTTGTCCTTTGTCTGGCTGGCATCAGTCCATCCACAGATGGTGTCACTAATAGGCACGAAGAGTGAGGGATCTGTATTGTCCCATCAGCAGAGAAAGGGAGGGAAAGCAGGGCAGAAAGAAACTCCTCTTCCATTTAGGTTCAGTCATCTCAGAATTTTCCAGTCAAGTTACAACTTGTTGCTCATTTCAGAGCTATTTACTTCAGGAGATCACCAAAGAATTCGATTTTTGGGAACTTTGTTCACAGTGACATGATAATATACTTGAATTCAGAGATTATTTTTTCTAACAGTTGAACATACTTGTCAAAAGTGCCAACTTTCTGCTTCCTGCATGCTTTATGGATTCAAAGGAAGCTGCTGCTGCCTGAGTAACAGAGCATGGACCTCTTATGGACCTACATGAATACTTTCAGGAAAAAAGGAATTTTTGTAGTCTGGTTCTTGGAAGGTAAGTACTAAAGTAACAGTGAGCAACCTGATACAAAGTTCTGGTCTTTTTCTGCAAAACTTGATCGTGACAGCATTCAGGGTTATCAGTCTTAGCTTTTTTGCTATGTGTAAAAATTGTAGCTGACAGTAAACACACATGCTCATCATCCAGCATCCATCTGCCTCTTCCATCCAAAACAGGCTGAATGTGCAACAGTTTGCATCAAGTGCAGCTGCCAGCAACAAAAATAAATGGTAAAAGGTGTTCTGTGAAGGTCCAAAGCTCAGAACAGGTGACCAGAAGAGTGGGATGGGTCCTTCTGCAGGGCTGGAGCGTGATGTGGGTTTTCAGGAGCCCAAAGCATGGCCACTCTCCTCAGGTCTGCAGTTCTTCTCTCTGGGGAAAAAAAACCCCCAGTTATGCATCTGTTGCAAATGCTGGCGTAGCCACCCATTGAATTCTGAAGGGGTTTTCCCACTGTACTCAGGTCACCAGGGGAACTGAGGGGCTGCTGGAGCCAGTCCTGCCAGCAGGATCATAGAAACATGGAATGGCTTGGGTTGGAAGAGACCTTACAGCCCATCCCATTCCATCCCCTGCCATGGGCAGGGACACCTTCCACTATCCCAACTTGCTCAGAGCCCCATCCAGCCTGGCCTTGGACACTTTCAGGGATGGGGCAGCCACAGCTTTTCTGGGAAACCTGTGCCAGGGTCTCACCACCCTCACAGGGAAGAATTTCTTCCGAACATCCTATCTAAATCTACTCTCTGTTGGTTTGAAGCCATTCCCCCTTGTCTTGTCATTCCAGGCCCTTGTAAGCAGTCTCTCTCCAGCTCTCTTGTAGGTTCCCTCAGGCACTGGAAGGCTGCAGTTAGGTCACCCCAAAGCTTCTCTTCTCCAGTTTGATCTGGGCTATGCCCCAGTACAGCTCTGCCAGGTACAAGCCATCCCCTTGGCCCCACTTCCAAGGGCACACTAATTCTACTTTCTTTTGGTTTGCTTCGAGTCCATTAAAAAGTGTCTATGTTTCCATGCTGCAGCTGGAAATCCTTTCTAAGGGGATAAATTGAGGAATTAATGCTGACATCTGAAGGATGTCCCTCTGAAAAAGCTAATATTTTAGCATTTGGCTCGACGAAGACTTTGCTGTACTTTTTTCTCCCTTGATCATTTATAATGGAAATCTGTGATTTTATTTGATATGACCTCTTCATCTGAAATGTTAGTACATGCAAAAAAATCACAATTATATATATATTTGGGGGGAAGAAAATCAAGTAATATTATAGGTCTTGAAGATTCAGAAATATCCTGTTTTCCTGTTTTCTCTGAGTGACAGATAGGCTTGTGATAGCATAAATCTTCATGTGCAATATAAGCTGTGAAAAGAGTGTGTGTCATCCAGTATTCAGACGTGGGCTGAGCTGAAACTGCACACATCACCTTATTTTGGGCATTTGCTTGTCTGTGAATGTTTGATATTGGCAGTTTGGTTTGAGGAGGAAGTCTCACAAATTTCACAAATGAGATGGTGACAGGGGTGGTTTCATCACGTGCCTGGACTGCTGGATTGCTGGGGCTGGAACAGCATCATTGCTATCCCTGCATTCCCTCATTCCAGCAAGGAACAGCATTGAATGCTGAACAGCAGCACTGTCTGCGAGGGCAAGGCTGGAGCAGGATGGGATGCATGCTCTGGTGTTTAGGATGGCTTTGCCACAAAGACAGGAAAATTACAATTAAAAGCCTGTGCACAGCTCTCTACCTGTGTCTGCATGTCCAGAATCCTCCCAGGGCACTGGGAGAGGGTTCACCTGCCTTGCACTTGCCCTGTCTAGTGCCACTTGAGGTGTCTTAGTGCACTCGGCACCACCTGTGCCTTCGTAGGGTATCCGAGCCATCCCCATGGGGATGGATGGTGGATACAACCCAGGGTGAGCTGCAGATCCTTGCCTTCTGCAGGAACACCTGTGACCCAGCAGGACAGCCTGAGATCTCTAAAATGTCTCTGCATGCCTCTGCTTAGGCAATGGAGCCCTGCCTGGGAGTCCCACTGGAGCACAGTGCCTGTCTCTGCTCAGCTGACTCTCCGGCAGCACTGGAGAGGTGCTGACAGCAGCAGAGCTGGGCTCCAGTGAGTGAGGGGGTGGGCCACCCTTCAGTCAGGTGAAGGTGGCTGCAGTGTCCCCTCACTTCCCTGTCTCTGCTCTCCTCTCCTTCCAGACAACACCGTGTTCTCTCTGCAATTCCTTTGGCCCACTCAGCTTCCACTCCCCAGACCTTTCTGTAGCAGCCTCACGGCTTCAAATCAAGTCACAGAATTATGGAGTGTTAAGGGTTGGAAGGGACCTTCCAGATCAGTTCATCCCAACCTCTGCCATGGGTAATTATGGAGTGTTAAGGGTTGGAAGGGACCTTCAAGATCAGTTCATCCCAACCTCTGCCATGGGCAGGGACATCTCCCACTATCCCAGGCTGCTCCAAGCCCCATCCAACTTGGCTTTGGACACTGCCAGGGATGGGGCAGCCACAGCTGCTCTGGGCAACCTGTGCCAGGGCCTTCCCACCCTCACAGGGAAGAATTTCTTCCTGCTGTCTAGCCTAAATTTCCCCTCTTTTGGGTTGTACCCATTACTCCTTGTCCTGTCACTCCAGTTCCTGACAAAGAGTCCCTCTCCAGCTTCCCTGTAGCCCCTTCAGACACTGGAAGTTGCTCTGAGGTGTCCTCACAACCTTCTCTTCTCCAGGCTGAGCAGACACATCTTTCTCAGCCTGTCTTCTTTGTGGAGGTGCTCCAGTCCTCTTACCAGCTTTGTGTCCCTTCTCTGGACTTGCTCCAACAGTCCCATGTCCTTCCTATTTTGGGGGCACCAGAACTGTACTCAGTTACAGTTCCCTATAATCTCTTTCCTTGACGCCCATCTCCTGACTCAGCCTTTCCACACCCCCCTGCTCTGCTCCAGCCCCCCTCCCCAGTGATCCCCACCCATATGGATGTGCTGTCCTCTCCTCTCTACCCCTGTGGGGTGCTCCCAGCCCCTCACTAAACCCCTGCACCCTGCTCTGCCCGAGGACCTGCCTTGATCCCCAAACACCCCCTCGAATTTCACATGTCTATATGGCACAACTCAGCTCTCACAAATACAGGCAAAACCCCGTGTGGCACAGGAGGAGCGAAGTGACACCAGAGGTGGAGGAACAGGGCAATCCCAGACCTCCATCTGCTCGTGGATCCAGTCCAGGAAGGAAGTGGTTCGGCTGTAGACGCCTGGCTTGTTCTTCTCTGCACAGCCCACTCCAAAGCTGGTGGTCCCCACCAGCTTCCAGATACTCATATCTTCACATGCTAAAGGCCCCCCACTATCTCCCTGAGGGAAAAAGAATGAAAATAAATGTCAAGGTCCCAGAAAAGGAGGGAAATGTCTATTTGGGGAGGTAGGGGAAGAGACACAGTCCAATAATTCAAGAGTCTTTTCTCTGCCCTCTTCTGGGTCCTGGGAAAAGCACATTATAGCAGGACTTGGAGACTTCTGAGACGTGTATTAGATTATATTTTTATTTTCCTGGCTCCTGGCTATTGAGCTGAGCTGAGCCCAAGGCTGCAACACCAAGCTCACATCTCACCTCCTTCCCTGCCTGCTCCTGCCTGCTTCTCCAGCCCTTCCCAGACACTTTGCTAAGCAGACTCAACTCAATGGACTCACATCTAAGTACTGAAAACTCCCCATTTCTTTTTTGCTGGGCGGTTTCCTGCCCTACGAGCATCAAAGCCAGCACAACAACTGGAAAAAAGGGAATTTGGAACAGGCCAGTCCCACTGGTGAGCAGGGCTCCTCCTGTCACGTGGAGCTGTGTGCTGAGCACGCTGCCTTGGGCAGCTCTCCCGGGCAGAGATGGTGCCAGCTGCCTTTTTGGGGGGGTTGTGTGCAAAAAGGGGATGAAATGCAGATTTAGGCACCCACTGCCTTTGCTTTATTTTGTCCCAGGTGTGGATGGGATGGAGCAAGTCTGGAAACATGAAGTCCACAGAATCCCAGAGAGGTTTGGGTTGGAAGGGACATTGAAGTTCATGATCCAAGCCCCCTGCTTGGAACAGGGACACCTTCCACTAGGAATTCCTCCCCAGCCTTAGCTGGCTGCTTTTCACCATGGGCTTTCTGCACCTTTCAGGTCTCTGGAGCTGCTCACAGTGCAGGGAAACGCAATTCAGTGCAGTGCAGAGGCCACAGCCAAGGCAGAGAAAGGATGGCACCGTGCTGCAGCACATGCAGCAAATCAAAATATGCCTTAAGCAAATTTGGCTTCAGAAGTAACAGATAAGGTCCAGAGAAGAAGTATAAAAAGGAAATTGTAGCGTGTGAATGCACGTGGTCTGTGATTGATAATCGTGGTGAGCAGAATAAATGGCACAAACCCAAATGTTTGCCCAAGAAAAGCTTGGGTGTGCTTTCTGATAAGTTATCACTCATGTTTTTCCATTTCCAGTGAGCACAGCTGCAGTTTGGAAACTTCCATACCTGGCAGGTGTCCACCCCTCCCTTTAGGAAACCAGCACAAAGCATTGAAGAAGTTATGATCCCACCGTAGACATCCCTGTGATTGCAAATTGCATTGGAAATCAGAGGAACACCTGCATAATTCATGGTGTCGGATGTATCACCTGTTAAAAAACCAGAAAAAATGGAAAAAAAACCAGAAAAACCAGAAAAAACCAGAAAAAACACAGAAAAACCCAGAAAAAAACCCCCAGAAAAAAAACAGAAAAAACCTTCCTGTCCTTGAAAATAATCTCCATTTATAAACAGAGAATGTTTTATATGTAAGGAATTGGCAAGGAAGGATGAAAGAAAGAAGGTTAAATGACAAGACAAAAGTAAGGCAATGTGGTGTCTCATCACTTACAGAACACAGTAATTATCCACTCTGTAGAGATGTGGATTATCACAGTGTATAAAACAACAATAAAATCTAGACATTGTATGTTTCCACTTCAAACTAGACAATCAATGACACTAATGAACTAAAAAACTTGTTGAACATTGTGTTCAATACTAGTGCCAAAAACCTGTTCTGAATTTATCACCTGCTCTGTTAGTCAACAAATCATCTGCAAATATCTGATTTACTTTATAAATATTTATTTTATTTCATTCAGAGCCTGAATGGATCCCTTCTACAAATGGGAGTATTTGCACACTGCCTATTGTCAATTTAGGGCTGTTTTTTTTTTTTTTTAATGTGGCAAACCTTGCTTTCATTTTCTCCCCACCTTGGGCTGTTATCTGTGGGTCAGGTAACGTTCTGATCTTGTTCTCTGAACAAAAAGAACACGTTCAATGACATGAATGAGGAGTGATAAAAAACAATTACCTGACAATTCACACATTTTCACATGAAGGTGGTTCAGTTTATATTATTGATTAACATGACCTGTGAGTCATGGTAAAAAAAAAAAAAAATTAAACATTTCCCTTTTCTTTCCGATGTTGTTTCATCCAATTTCTACATCACCCAACCTGCCTGAAAATACACATATGCTGTCTCTAAAAAAAAGGGATGGTTAAGTGTTGCATTCATACTGTGCTTTCTATGCTTGGAGTTCTAAAGGGCACAGCCTTTTTGACTGAGGCTGAGTACAACACTGTGGGCACTTTATATGTGTAATTTTCAACTGTTTCAGAGGATACCATCCATTCCTTGTGATAAGAGTTGGCACACCACTTTTGGAGTTCAGTTTGTGCATAAAATTCAGTAATATATCTTCTTTCCTCCTCCAGGTATTCCAGAAAATTTAGTGTTCAACAGTGCCCCAACCAAACCCTGTATTCACTGTATGTAAGATGTGTGCATGCAGTGAAATCATCAGCAGACTATTTAAAATACCTCCTTCCACAGTTGCTCCCCATCCTGATACCCAGCACATTTTCCCTGCTGGGAAATGTTCACCAAAATTGGGCAGACAGATCGGTTCAATGTGACCTATTTTAAAAAAAAAAGAAAAAAGGAAAAAAAAAAGAGAGATAAGACAGGATCAAAATTTAGCAAAAAAAGTTTATGTGTCTCAGAAAAACTTAAAGATTTGGCTCACAGTGAACTTGTGATGAACACCACCCACTCCCCACATAAATAGCCTGGCAGTTTTCTGCAGGTTTTTGTCTTGTGGGCAACACCGAGGGTTTGAGACAACTCCCACAGCAGCGTTTTGGGAATGAAGCCACAGAAGGATGTGTCAGCAGGTCAATAAATTGAAGAATGAGCAAACAAGAAATGCAGCTGAAGGGCAGATCAGAGGTCCCAGGGCTTCTGGGTGAGACAAGGAGCTGGGTGTGCACGTCCCTGAAAGGACAACAAGATTCCTGGAGGGCTCTTTGCTTCCCTTCCATCAGCTCACAGAGTTTCAGCGCCTCTGTGCTCTGGGACATGGAATTTCATGTGATAAAATCAATGTTTGATGCTTGCAGGGACAAACTGGTGCTGAGTAAAAGGAGGGAAAATGCAAAATATAACTGGGCAGTTCCCAGTGGCTCTGTTCTCCACAGTGCAGTGATCCCAGCTCTAAGCCCCCATCCCTCCACAGTGGGATCTTGCTCAGGTGCAGAGCCACTAGTGTTCCTTACAGCTTCCCAAAGTTATTCATAAGCAAAATAAAACAGCAGCAGTTGAGATACAAATCAGAACAGTATCAAGCTTAATTTTCATTAAAAGTGAAAGTTTAAACCATTACAAGAGAATTGACTGAAGAATTGACCGTCTAGATGTGTCAGAGATTGCCAGCTTCCCTTTGCAGTCAGCTCACAGTGATTAGGAGGCATTGGCAGGTGAGCATTTCAATTAATACAATATTATTATATGTTATTTCAACCCATTGTATCAACTGCAGGTAGCATCTTACCAAGAAAATAAAAGTAGTTTTCATCTAAATCATCGTTATATTCAAATTGCCTTTTTTTCCCTTGGAAATTTAAGGTTGATTTTCAGCTTTGGACACTGCTGAATCCCCCAATATTCACGGAAAGGACATGATAAAAATCTCTGTGACTTCCAAGCAGAGCAAGGCAGGGTGTTTATTTTAGATAGGAAGAATATTTAGAAAGAATAAAGTTAATGTTTGCCTATTAATAAATGCCTGCAGTAAATCAATACCAGCGCGGACTGGGAACATTTTGCAGCACGTTGTGGCTGTCCATGCCTGGATGTGGAGTGCAGAGGAGGTGCTCACACTGAGGCTGGGTGGTTTCTGCTGGTGTTTCAGCTGGGAAAGGTGAGGAAGCCAAGTGAAAGCTCACAGAGATAAATTACCATTGAGAGCAAGAGGTGCTGCCAGTTTCACCAGCGCTATATCATTCCCCATTGTCTTGGGTTTGTAATTCCGGTGGTATATGATTTTTTCCACGGAGTGTGGGTGAGCCTGGGTGTCCTGCTGGGTCACAAAACCGACCTGAACGCTCCATGAGCTTGGCAAGTACAGGCTGGAACAAAGGGGTAGAGGAGAGTGTCAAACCTCCAGGAAAACCCTCAGGTTTTTCTAATTGTCCTCTGAGCTTATGGACCACATAAACTCTACAGGCCAATAACTCCAATCTGCTGTACTGGCTTACCTCTCTGTTAATAATGGCTATGTTCTGCATCTAATCTTTTCAAAATGTAGAAAAGGTGATTAATCTTATTAACAGATTGGGTCACTGATATATTATCTGTGCAATTATCTGTATCTTTCTACAAATATGTGAGAGTTTTTCATCAGCCCAGCTGTCTGTGCCCCTATGAGACCCCACAGCTACTGCCTGGCACATCTGCACTCAGCCAGACCTCAGTGGCACTTGTGACAAGGCATTTTCAAGGAGAAGCTGCCCTTCTGGAAGGTGTTTCTGCCCCAGTTCACGAGCTGGCACATCCTTCAGCCTCCAGAACATGAGCAGCTCCTCTCCTTTTGCCCTCACTCCCCTGGGAAAAAGTTCCAGGGATGTGGGTTGTGTTACCTGCTCCCATCCCCATCACCCTTCAAACACACCACAACCACCTTGGTTGGGGGGGACAAAGTCAAGGACAAAAGTTCTAAAATGCTGAATTCCTAAGTAATTATTTTTATGGCAACACAGGGCTCTAAATAGGAACTAGGAGTGGGGTTTTTCTGTCCCACCTCTTCTCTCTACTGGGTATAAAAGCATTGTACAGAATTTACTCAGAAAAAGGCATCCATGTTGTGGATGCTTGAAAGTGATCAGAAAAATCCCATTTTAGCTGTCGAAATGTCTTTGGTGAAAGTGGCCTGGAGTTTATAAGAGCAAGAGGAGCTCTCCTGCACTATTAGCATCAAGCAAGACTGCAAAACCAGACAGCTCATTATAAATAAGAGAGAGGGCTATGTTTGTAATTACACAAAGAAGAGTTTAAATAACAATTTAGCATCTATTTACAGCTCGAAGACCTCTTCAACTGCATAAAAAGGAGCAGTGAGTAAGTGGCAAAGGGCACAAAGCACTGTACAACTGACCAATAACCACTGATTGATCCTGTCAACTTGAAAGGGATCCTGTGACTTATTTTGAAGCTCCAGTGGATCAGAGAAGCCAAATAAAAATTCTGTACATGCAACATACAGAAATTACAGATCGGGATACCTAAAATCTAGCACTTAAGTGTTGTTTTAGGCTGATTTCCCAGGAAGCTGGGAGTGCTCAGGACATCTGGAAACTGGGGCCCTGCATTTGGACAATGTCTCGGGGAAGATTTTTTTCAATAGAGCCCCATGCAAGAAGAGAGAGAAACAGGTGAAATATTACGGATGAGGCATGAGAGTGTCCTGCAGCTTATTTTTAAGAGCAAGCAGAGGGGCCCCTGAGCAGGGGGGGATTTGGGGACTCACTCATAGACGCAGTGGGCGGCCGTGATGATCCAGCGTGGGCTGATGACGGAGCCCCCGCAGAGGTGGTGGCCCTGGAACTGCAGGCTGACCTGCCAGGGCCACTGCCGGGGCGACGACGCGTTGCCCCCCACGATCCGCGGCCCGTAGCTGGCCCGAGTGCCACAGGCTGCCAGGAAGCAAAGCTTACAGTCCAGAGAGGAAACACAGCCCTGGTTTGGGTCACCTCCAGCCCCTTTTCTCACAGCAGCAGGACCATGCCCATGGTCACATCCCAGGATGTGACAGCTCCCAGAGGTTTCTCCTGCTCTCTCCCACCCCTGCAGGATCGTTCATGGACTGGGGGCTGTGGGGCTCATGTCTCTCCCCTGCAGGTGCAGTGCTCAGGTGAGCTGTAAAACCCCCCTGCTCTGCCCTCCTTCATCCTCAGCGTCCCACACAGGCAGGCTCAAGCATCTCCTCTCCCCTTGTGATGATTTTGCTGTTGTATTTTGATTTTTTTGTATCCCAATCAGAAAACTAGCTGGCATGGGGAAGTGGGGGATGAAAATTCAATTAAGGCAGAATTTTCCTTTTCCTGCCAAGATGCCAAAGAGTTGGAATTACAGTGTGAGCCCATGGACTCAACACACAGTCCTTAAATATACACTTCCTACTGGGATTCTCACTGAAATGCTCCTGCTATCTGACACTCCCAATCTGCCCTCCCAGCCTATTTTCACTTTCTGAAATTCTTTCATATTTTACACAAAAATTACAATTTTTCTTTGGTGTGATAAACTGATAGTATAATATGCCCTGAGTACACAGTTGCTCCCACCTCTTGCCATGCAGTGTATGAAGAAGGGTAGTTTCTGATTTTATTTTTACTTTTCCTGATTCTTACCCAAACACTTTAAGATGATCACATTGCCAGAAGTGCATTCCTCCCTGAGATGAGAAGACAGTGCATCATTAGTCCCAATTCACAAATAGTGCAGTTTTTTTCAATATTGTATCATTTTCCTGTGCACATAAATGAAAGTAACTCATATATTGAAAGAGGCACAAAGGCATGAACTCCTCCAATCTAATTAGGGCCTTTAACTGAAATACTGACGTCAGGAGCTTGGCCACCATCAGGAGGCTGCAGCCCATATGCCACCCTGCTGAGGAGGGGTTCACTTTTCCATGAGGGAAGGCTCATCAGCAGGTCTGAAGTCTCCTTGGAACCACTGCTCCCTTCTCAGTGGAAGGTAACTAAGAAAAACAAGCACTCATCAGGAGGAATAAATGGGCCATAAAGGGCTCATAAACCCACTGGGAAACATGTAAGGATCTGCAAACTGAAACAAACTGCTTCACAATGGAAAAATGTAAGTGCCTGGTGTCTATCCATTTGCAAAAAAAATGGCATCATGGGACAAACAGTCATTTGAAACGGCTCATTTGAAAGCCTTTGTTGATTTTAACAGGTCCTGGATCAGACTCTTGGTTCATATTCCAGCAAGACTGCTGCTGAACTTTTTTTTATAAAGTACTACATGCCTGAAAAAACAGCAACAATCCCAAACTATCAGGAATTCCCCTTCCATTGATTGGTCTCTTTCTGTCAGGATGAAGCAGCTGAGGCATACCTGAGGTTGGTGGCATTGTGCAGGGATGTCACTTGATCAGCTGAGAACCAGTGGCTGAGGGATACGAAATGTCTTTGGAACTGCTTTTCGACTGCAGCCACGGGCAGGTAACCTGAACTCACATAACTGCAAATAAACCATCAGCACAGCTTCCCCAGACAGCATTGCAGCAATCTGCTTAAATAATTCACTAATGAAAACCACAATAATCAGGTTCTGCTAATGAAAACCACAATAATCAGATTCTGGCACTCGATAAAAGTAATTCTATCCTCCCCCTATGCTCCTTACCACATGCATGTATTTTTGACATAATCATGCGTGGAAGCCACACATGCTGAGTTACATTTAACTGGCAGAGAAAGTAAATTTTAATTGTAATATTACAATGAAGGTTTTCATTGTAAGTGGTTGGCACATTTCCTGAGGCACTAACAAGCTCATTGTCTCCTTTCTCTACAGTTATGTTTTGCAGCAGGGAGGATGATTGATTTTTAATTTTTTCTTCTCTTCTTTGTTGAAAAATTGAGATCCATTTTATCCTAAAGGCAACAAGAACTTATTCAAAGAGGCTTTATACTGCTAACCATAACAGAAATCAGAATGATGCCATTGTAAAATGACAGAGCATCATGGCAAATCACAACTTCAAATCTTTCTCAATTTTGTGAAACTTTGTGAAAGAAATGGTGCTTTTTCAGGAATGGGGTCAATCCAGCAAGAACTGCCTTGCCATGTTCTTCTCTAATCGGGAGGTGGACCTTAAATGCTAACAGATGTCATGACATGAATTGTATATACAATTTACCTACAGAGGAAGTAAAGACATGGAAAATGTTCATGTTTTTCGTGCCTCTCTGACAGGCTACTAGAGTGACAAATAGGATTTGGGTACCTGTACCACACAGGGAAGATTTAGCCAAGGAATTGTATTTAGCCATCATGCAGGATTTATAGCAGTAATGAAAGGAATTTGCCATGTACAAGTACTCAGAGCTATTTCCCACATCATCTCAAATCTCCTCAATCATATCACTCACAAAAGTGGATTGTTAAGTCATTTTTAAAGCACAAACTAACACAAGGCTTCATTGAAAACTTCAGAGTTTGTTCAGAAGGCCAAACAAAGTTTCTGGCTTTGGTGTCCATACCTTGAGAAGCCCAGGTGTTTGCAGGTTGTGTTGCCATACTCTGCTCTCCAGTCGTCGGAGCAGACCGTTCGCCAGGACCCAAAGGTGAACACTTGCAGCACTGCCCTCTTCCCACTCAGCCTGACTTTGAGATTCAGGACAAGAAAAGCCTCAGTGAGCTGTGAAGATGAACATCAGGCACACAACAGGCACACAACAGTGCCAAGGCATCGCTGTGGTGTCTGTGTTTTCTGGCTCGCTGAGTTTTGGCTACTTGTCTTTTTCATCACTTGGATTCTTTGACAGAATTTTTGTGTGCCTTTTTTTTTTTTTTTTTTCCCCCTCCCATTAAAGAAGGGAACGGAGGTACTCTGAGCTAGGACAGCCAGGAGAAAAATATCTTTACTCAAGGGAATGTCAGCTCTAATACAGGCAGCCAGGCTGCCTGGCCCTCCAGAGAGCTTTAAGCAAGTCCTGCTGATTGCAGTGAGTTGGAGCTGCAGATGCTTTGCCCCAAGGAAACCTGTGGTCAAGGTAAGGGGTGGAAGGTGGCTGGCACCTCCTGTGTCAGAGAGGTGGATGCATTTGTGCCCAGCTGCCCTGGACCTGGGAAAGGGCACATCTGTGTGGTGGTTCCAGGGAGAAGGGAGGCCATGCACGTGGTCACTGCTGAACAGGGCTTTCCCACACGTGCCCACGAGCCAGTGTTATGGAATTGCAAAGGAAGACCAGAAAAGCAGAGGCTTTCCTGTTGCCACAGGCTGCACAGAGGCCTTGAGCCTTCCTGGGGAAAACTCTCCAAACGCTGAACACACTGTGCAGGGTTAACTGGGGCCAAAAGCTCGTGGTTCTTGTCATTCCTCCTATTGCACAGATGGAAAGCTGTGCTCCCTCCTTACCTGTGGGTACAGGAGCCAGGATTACAAGTGCACTGACCTAAATACCAGTTATTCTGTTTATTAATTTTAGAGTCTTTTCCCTCCAGTGGCCGTGAACACCACAGTCACCTTCCACTGCGCAGGACAGGGAGGGAGCATTTAAAACCTCCCCGTGATTCCCAAAACCACCACAGAGAGACATTCAGACAGAGCTTATACATTTCACACGTGAAGCAGCAAACTCTGCAGCACTAAATGCGCAAAATGCTGATTTCTCCCATTCCTACATCCTTTAAGATAGTACCAGGCTTTTGCAATCATCAAAACTGACACAGCAGAACAGTGTGCCAGTGAATAGAGAGTTCTCTATTTACACACCACAAGGCAGTGAGGTTATACCTTGCAGGCAGAGGAAATGTGAGCAGTCAAAAAGCATCTGGGCTTCTAATGGAGAAAGATGATCGATATGGCAGCAACAATATTCAGCAATCATCACATTTATCTAAAGAGCAGTTTGATTTCTCATAAACTGTAAATCAGTACCTCAGAGGGATTGTTCCTCTGAAGTGCTGATTCAGATAATCCATTGGTCTCTGTCTTTCTTGCCTCACCCAAACTCTTTACAACAAGCATTCCTTGATAACTTGCCAATTCTACGGGAGGAGGTAGGAGGCATTTAAAATCAAATTTAAATTACCACATCTGTACTCATCCTCCCCTTCTTTACAGTTGAAGACACCATTGCACCTGGCTGATTTCTGGATACACTTAAAGGATGATCGACAGTGAAACTTCCCAATGCAGTTGTACTGGACTAAAAGGAATGAAAGAAAACAGGGCAATGAAAACACACTTGGAGATTAATTTAACACTTCTGAATTCCACTATCTGGCCAGATTTCAGTCTTGCTAAGGAAAAGCCATCTCCTGTATTCCAGGAACATTTGAAATACAACCTAGAGGCTGCTCCATGGTGCTGCTAAAACTCATTTATTAGTAATGACTCGTAGGAGGAGTCAGCCTTGCTGTGAGTGCTGTGTGTGCTGACTCCTTCCCAGCTCCCTCTACCCAGTTTAAGTTTCACCTGAGAGCAAGTTCCTGCCTGGTACCTCAGACCCTCAGCAACAAATTAGGGAGACCCTTGGAAAACACATCCGGTACTCGCTCTTCCCAAGGGGATGCCTCAAATTCCCACAAACTGATCCCTGTTTCAGGTATGAAGACACAACATATTTGGCCCCCGGACCTGGGCAGGTCACACTTGCCAGCCACAACTAAACTCATTCTGCATTTTCTTTTCCTTTGTAAAAGTTGTTTTTGATAGGGGGAAAGTTCTTTAACTCTTTGAAGACAAACTTAGAGAAGTGAATTATAAGACAAAAATACCGTGTGGGCTACCTGCAGGGTTTTTTTTACCCCCGGTTTCTAAACTCAGCTCATTGCCTGAGGGGAGCTAACAACATTTTACTAGAGAAAGGTTTCCTGAAGCTGCAGGTTCCCCAGTGTTGTAAATATTACACCAATCCTCTCAGGAGTGCCAGACCTATTTTATTCCTACATGTAAATAAAATTTAAAGCCATCACATCAACAAGATTTTTTACTTCCGCAAACAAGCCACAGTAGCAGTTTAATTCTATTCTCAGTAAAAAGCTCATGAAAAATTAAGCATTTGAATGGTTAAGTGAGAACTTAATGAATAACTAATGGTACTCACCACCCAGGCCAACGGCAACTGCTAGGATTACTGCAAGGAATAAACCACAGATATAGGGGAAGTATTTTAGGGAGACAAGAGCATGGCACATTGAAGGTGGTTCAATATCTCCTGGAAACCAAACAGAGGAAACAGCTTCTGTGAGGTTAAACCAGCTGAGTTTGCAATGAAAAAAGATTTATCTAACATTAAATTAGATGTCATCAATAACTCCTGGATATACTTTATGAGCTGACCTCACCTGAAGGGATTTGGATCTGCTCTTTCAGGGAATGAGAAAGCTCCAAGAGCTTTGGGGCTGTTGCTGCTCTCAGATATCCCTTGAGCATTTGCCTTGGAAGGGTCTGAATTGTGTCCCTGCAGAGCACCTGGCCTGTCCTCAATGCAATCAACAATATGAGCTCCAAATTTTCATTTTCATGGGCTACATCACACTGGGAGCTTTTCAAGTATATGAGCACCTCTGCTGAAAACGTGAGTCCTGGGATAAAAATGAAATTCAGACCTGTTTTGCCTGTGTAATCAAACTTGTGTGCAGCTCATAAATAGAAGCTCAAGACAAGACGGAGGAAAGTCACTTGTCCTTCTGGACTTGGAAGCAAGGTTAACTGAAAATTATAAAAAGCTAAATTTGAAAAAAAGCAGGATCCTCTAACTAGTCCCGAAAACTGTGAAAAAGTGATCTGCTCCAAGTTTTGCTATAAAGGCAAGAAGAGAACTGAGCAATGGCTCGAGGCTGAGTCTTGAGTTTTCAGGTAGATGCATCTAAAGTTAAAATATACATCAGTAGTAATTGCTGAATACATTTCATGAGCTGGACCTGTTCAACAACCACTGACCTCCAGAGCTGACCTCTCCTTAGTGGTATTGCTGGTCTGGAAGACAACAAGTGATTCTGCTGAAATTAATGAATGGTTCACTTGTTTCAAATGTATTTTGATATACAAAGGGCAAACTGTGGGGATAAAGAGAACACAGCTGGGTCATGGGTGCACACAGGAACTGACGGACCCTTGTCTTTAATTTTAGTTCATACAACTCTTCACTTCCCCATTCCTCAGGCTTTGAAATTGAGATTGTCAGATACAATCAGTCAAGGATAAGGAGTGACTCCGAGGGTTTATAGACTCTCTACTAAATCCCAGCTTCCTCAGACTCCCAGCAGCAGATGAATAACTGGTTTTGGCAATGGAAGTGGTGTCTGGTATGCCAAAGATCTTACACAGCTGTAGCAGCTAATGGACTAGAAAATTAAATTGCTCTATTTTCATTCTGGAAGCTCGGTCTGTCTCTGTTGGAGCCCATGGTTGTTTTGAAACCTATGGGAAGCAGCAAACAGAGATGCTAATCCTCCAAGGCTGCTGCATTGTATATTCAGGTTTTTTAATGGACCAATTTCCAGGCTGAAAAAATTTCAAACAAACCATTCAAAAATGTGTCTGAAAAGCGTGGGGAAACGTTTGTTTATGTGTGAATAACCTGGCTGTGAGAAATACTTGTGTCTGCAAGTCAACACAAGATGTCATCATGTTACTGAGCTGGCAAACCTCACCTGGGGGAGGGAGGTCGTGTTTCTTCCTCCTCAGTGTGATTGCTTGCTCTGAGTGGGCAAGCACAGTTTGGCACACAGTGGCCATTTGGATTGCAAAGGTCAAAGGGCTCTGGGTTGTCCTTACCAGATCCATCTGCACTCGGGTCCACTCTTGCTTGTGGTATGAAGAAAAATCTTTTGAAGGTAAACTGAATTGGTGGTACTGGCGGTTCATCTTCTGTAACAGAGATGATTTCAAGACTTCCAGTAGTGGGATTTGTCTCTTGTACCTGACTCAACAAGAGGAGAAAAAAAAAGAAAAAAGAAAGAAAATAATCATTATAACGTTGTCATAGAGTCACAGAATGGTTTGGGTTGGAAAGGACCTTAAGATCATCCAGTTCCTTCCCCCACCATGGGCAGGGACACCTTCCACTATCCCACGTTGCTCCAAGCCCCATCCAACTTGGCCTTGAACCTTTCCAGGGATGGGGCAGCTACAGCTTCTCTGGGCACCCTGTGCCAGGGCCTCACCACCCTCAAAGTGAAGAATTTCTTCCAAATATCTCATCTAAACCTTTTTGTAGCCCCCTTTGGGTACTGGAAGGCCACAACAAGGTCTCTTTGGAGCCTTCTCTTCTCCAGGATGAACACCAACTGTCTCAACCTTTCCTCATAGCAGAGGGGCTCCAGCCCTCTGAGCATCTTCCTGGCCTCCTCTGGACTCACTCCAGCAAGGTTCATGTCCTTCCTGTGTTGGGGACCTCAGAGCTGGACATAATACATGGTTATAGACTTAATTTTCATGAGAGAAGCACTTATAATTAATTTACCAGCAAACTACTGAGGTTATTTTCTGTTCATATCTGTCTAAGCACCGTAGCTACTTTAAATAACTCACGCTGAGGGTGTGAATCCACCCCCTCCTCTATAATCTCAGTAGGAAACAAGAGAAAGACTAAAACGCGTAGGACACCAGCACAGCACCTGACAGGATCCTCATTCAGGGGAATTTTAGTCCAGTAAACTTTTGATGATTTACTACACAGGGAAAAAAATAAGGTTAGCTAGACCAGAATCTGGGGCAAATAGATTTGAAACGGTGATTTCTGATTCTGGTTCTGCACAATGGAGAAAGGAATCAGATTTTTGAACTCACAGTGGTGTGAAATAGGTCCAGGTTTGTTAAAGACAGTGGAGCTGGTAAGCTGTAAAAGCAGCATGTTTGCAGGGTCAGTCCAAGAAAATGCTTACAATGACACATTTTAGGCAAAGAATACATGTTTTATCTGTGACATTATACCTATAATGGAATATAACCTGGAATATTTTTGCACCTTTCAGCAATAAGGTTTACGGTCTTTCATTTGGTAAAATTTCACCTACATTTCAATGAACATAAATCAAACTTTGTAGAGAATCTGCCAGCATGATCGTTAAATATTAAAACCAAAAAGCCTTCTAGCTGGTGCATAATTTGCCCATCAGGAAACAAAACAGCATTGTGAAGTAAATTACCTGCAAGCTGAACACTGACATTTTGCTTATTCAGAGGCTATCACATGCTCCCGAAGCTTCACTCACCTCTTCCTGAGAAGTCATAGCTAAAAACAAAACTGTTTTCCTTCTTCATTATCGAAAGCAACCCAAAGGAAATTCGGAGTTTGCTGAGCCACCCTGCTCCGGGAGGGTTTCCAGCCGGCCGTTGCGCGCGGCATCGCGGCCGCAGCCCGTGTAACCCAACCTGGAGAGGGGTATCAGGTGGCCCCGGATGGCATGGCTACGGAAAGGGGGAGATAAAAATTCAACACGCTGTCTAATTATCCTAAGAACTCCAGGCAACATCGGAGCATTTGCAAACCTTCCCGCAACCCCTCAGCAAAGGAGCCCCAGGAACGCCACATGAGCGCTGGCTCATCCTCTGTCAAAGCTGAGGGGCCTGAATGCCAAGGGCTGTGGGTGGCAGAGGGCAGCAGCCCCAGGGCTTCACCTCTTCAGCACACAAAGCTCACAGACTCACCTTGCTCCTCCTTCACTTGGTTTAGCCTTCGCTGTGTGCCTGCACAGGGTTTTTGAAAAAAGCATCTCATGTTGCTGAGGTATCAACTCAGTTGTACTCTGGGATTTAGAAAATGGAAATGGATGTTCAGCTGCAAGGAATGCTCAAGAGGAGTAATAATTTGGCTGGGTTGTTTTCACTAAGAAGAGAGATTCCTGACAGAGGGAAGGGTGGAGGGAAGAAGGAGAAGGAAGGATGATGCAAACAAACCACCAGAGTGTAAGTGAAACAAGGCTCCCGAGAGGCCAGGGAGGAAATTAAAGTTTTCCAGGATAAAACCCATGTCCCTGGAACATGGCTGAGATGAGAGAAGCTCTTCAGTCCCTTTTCTGTGCACAATGGAAACTAGCACTTCCAAAGGAGAGGACATCACATCACGATCCTGTTAACTTAGGCTGTGACTTCAAGAATTCTTCGTCCTCTCCTGTGTCACTTTCAGCAGCCCTCCCTGGAAATGGGAACGCTCTCCCCACCAGGCTTCAGGTAGCTCAGATGGTTCTCCAAATGGCTGGAGAACCAGCTCAAGCTGGCCAGGTACCCCAAGGGGAACTTTAGCCAAAGTGGGGAAAACGTGAGGGCTCATTTCAGGAGACCAGCAGCTCAGGTGATCCTTTCAGTCTACGGGGTGAGGTGTCCTGTCCTCCACAGGGAAGACTGATAACCTGCAATGAGGACAGAAGATACTGTCTCCAACCAATTCACCCACTCTGGCCATGCTGGAAAGGCTGGGGACCAGCCAGGGCAGCTCTGCAAAGGCTCCCACAGTGGGACTGGCACCCCTGGAAAGGACAAGATCTTCTCCCTGCTTCCACTCTGAGCTGCTCCAAGCTCAGTCTCAGGGTGTGATGTCTAGATGGGACATTGGGTTTAATCTTCCACAGTGGGGTTGTTCATTGATTTTGGCTGAGAAGACCAGAGCAGGAGCCGTGTATGATACAGACAGAAGGACATGAAACTGAGCCCAAAAGGAAAGAATTTGGCCTCCAGGCTAACTTCCTACATGCTGCAGGACAGCCCCGCTTGTTCCCCCCTGGTGCAGTTGCAGCTGAGGTGGATTTCTTGGCTTTCACAAGACAGTTTAAAGTGAAAAGCTAAAAGATTCCACCTCAGCCCCTTCAGCAAGTCCCCTCTGATGGTGGTGGTTACCTGTGGGCTTCTCATCTTGTTCTGCCAGGGCAGATGGGAAAAGCTTTTTCTTTTTCAGCCACCCTCCAACAAAAATTCAGAGGCGCAGATTCTATGAAAACAGGATGTCAGCTTTTGTCAGAAAAGATCACAAGGGCTGTGAGGTTTGGTTTTTTTTTTTACTTTATCTGCCTCTTTCTCTCTTTCATTTTCTGACTCCCTCCCTCCCTCCCTCCTTCGCACCCTCCTCCCACCTCCCAGTTTCTGTCAGCACCGAGCACACGGAGAGGGGAGGACAGGGAGGAGATGGCGGTGGCTGAGGCACAGCTGTATGCAAAGGTGTCCAACAAGCACCGGAGCAGGAGCACCTCTGCACTCCTCGAGCCTCTCCTCGCCAAAGGATTCCCGGCTCATATCGCGTGAGTAGTTTGCTCAGCTGCCTTTGCAGAGGGAGATTTATTTAAGGTATGAGGTGTTTCCCATAGAATCCCGATAAAGGCACCTCGGTTTTTTGATCAGGAGAATGTGCTGCTCCTGGGGTGATGGCCCTGTGCAGGGATCAGACCTGTCTTGCTCTGAATTTCATACAGAGCAGTGTGTATTGCCCATATAGCAAAAGCAATCTGCTCAATGTCCCACTTTCTAAATTACTGTGTAAATCCAAAGATTCACACCCTTCCACATCCAGAATTTGAGAGGCTTTTCAATGCATTGAGAAGTTGACCATAGTTTGCTCTTGAGATACATCATCTTTCATCTTTTTCTGCTTATCACTCTTATTATAAGGGAATTAAACACTCTTATTATAAGGGAATTAAATATAGATGTAATTTCTAGCTGAAGTTTTCTTTTAGGCCCGGCAAAAGTCTCCTGCTGGATGGTGTCACTGGAAACTGCTTTAAAAGCTTTCCTTAACAAGATGCCCCATAAGTCTGTCAATTTTTCTTCCTGTCTTGAATCAGGATCGTGTTCCAAAAATCATGTCCTGCCTAGAAAATACAGTAGTAAGAACGAAGCCCTATTCTTGGCAACTCCAGTACATGAAAGAATAACTGGTAGCAGGTAAACAAGTTAATGCAAAAGAAAAGTGCTGGCCACTCCTCCCCCAAACATCTCTCCTGGTGGACAGGCAAGTTTTGGGGAGGATTTTCCAACTTCTGAAGGGCAAGTATGGACATTTTTGGTTCAAACTGTTCAAAAAGTAAATATTATTATTTAAATATTAGAGAACCCCTCATAAAAAGTATTTTAGAAAGAAGAGCAATATCTCTCTCCCTTTTGATTGAAAATTAAGCAAGTGGAAGAGGCTCCATTTTTAAGTGTTGTGTTGTTTTTTGGGAGCAGCTGTGGAAGCAATCAATGTCAGACATGATGGGCACAGCTCACAAGGGAACTGTGAGTCCCTTGTTCCCAGTGATGCACAGTGGAATTTTAGCTGTGGGCTGAAAACATGGCTCGTCATTTCTCTATTAATATTTTAAGTTTGGTCACCCCAAAGTAGTGGCTACTTTTTGAATTTTTTTCTGCTTTATGTGATGTTTTTCCAATCCCCTTTAAAACCCTTCCTGCTGTTACTGAGATGACTTTGTGCTTCCCAGTTCAAAATCAAGAAGCAGCAGCAGAAATACTGTGCAAATCAACAAAAGGCCCAAAAGCAATTTTTAAAAATTTTATTTTCTTTTTTTGACTTTAGGACCTTCAAAATTTCGACTGCATTTTTATAAAACCTTTTAGCTGTCTCTGCTGTCCCTCAATTAAACCATGAATGAAAGCACTGAAAAGTTTCTTTGGTATGTCCTAGCCTGAGAAATATGAGGTGGGGTGGAAGTATTACAAAATCTTTCACCATGTAGAACCAATAGGCCAAAGCAACATTTCCCCAATGAACAAAACTCAAATATGTGAGGGTCAAGTCTAGCGTAAGATCAACAAATTTATACAAGAAATGCTGCCTGCAGCTTCTTTTTTAGGGAAGAGCCAGCTTATTCTCACTGTAGATTTATTTTTAATCTACTTTCAGTACAGATTTTCAATGTTTTTTTCCTACTGTTTATCTGAGAGACATTGGTACATGCAGAATTTATTCTTTGCATTATTTTTCAATTTTCACTTCTCATGATGGAAGTGTAGGATTAGTCACAGCCTAATGCAACCCTAGTGCTATGGGAATCATCCTACAGCCAACTTATGAGATGAGACCAAAAGTGGGAACAGGTATTGAGAGGGGCACAAGGGAACAATGAGACAGGAGTGAGCAGGATGGCAGTTCATGGCCTCAGGTCTCCCTTGTCTTATTATCTTTAATTTTGAATGCCCCATGGTAAAGAAAAGCTGAAGCCAAACGCTGTTTTGGCTCCAGGGCTGTTTGCACAGAGCTTGTCCTCAGGTGGGAGGAGCAGCACTGCATGAAGTGGTAAAACACTCACTTGGAGGTGCAATGAGGGGTTATGAAGTGGTTGTTTGTGTTTGGTGTGATGGAGAAGGAGGACTCAGCAAAGGCACAGAAAGGGAACGTGCAGTGTTCCATCACAGAGGGCACAGGCTGGCTTTGGACCTCGTGGCTGTGCATTGATCTGGCCACAGGAGTTGATGCACTTTACGGAAAAGGAAGGTAGAAGGTAAAGTCTGAGCTCACGTTTGTCCTTATCCATGTCAAGCCTCACTAAGGAGCCAGGCATGGTTGCATACAAATGTTATTAAAAAGCCCAAGGGTAGTTTTTACACTAAAGAGAAGACAGAAGACTGGGAGGGAACATAAGGATGAACCTGAGTCCTGCAGCTCAATGCACACACTGCTCATGTGTGTTCGGGTGTCACGGGGATGGGTGAAGAACAAAAATGGGAGGAGACAACAAAATTCAATGCCCTCAGAAGCCAGTGGCCAGAAAGGGTGGCCTCAAGAGAGAAGGAAAGACATCAGCAGATGGCAAGGGATTCAGTAGATGCCAAGAAATTCAGTAGTTTTTTCCAGTGTCCACTGTCTCTACGTCCCCTTCGTGTTTCTTCTGAGAAGTTTGTAGGTGCATTTCACGGATGGAAATGGGGCTCATAGGTGCAGCTGCTGTTTGAACACTGGAATCCTTCCCCCATCACCCAGTATTTAGGCACAAAGATTTGCTCATGTGAAACACATGGCTGGCTTTTTGAAAACTCTAGTAAGAAAAGGAAATGTGAATCAAATCCAACCCCAGAGAACGGAAGTTGCATCAACAGAGAGAAACGAGAGGTTTTGTCCCTCATCTTGGACTGAGCTGCTGGCTTAGACCTGGCTCTCTGCTGGCTGTGGGTGAACCTCAACCCGGATTTCAAACCCCAATATAAGTGTGTTTTGCTTAGTTTTAATGTATGGGCTTGGGCCTGGCATCTTGAATCAGAACCTTTTTCCTATGAACCAAGAAAACTCTGTTCTTGCAGTGGATGGATGGTTTATCTGACCCCAAGGAAATACATGTATTTGGTAGGGCTTCTAAGGAAACACCTCCAGAACACAAAGGCAGGCATCTAATGGGGAGGACAGGTTACCAATCTTCCTACCAAGAACAAAACTATCTGGAAAGTTTCAAGAACATTAACATTTGCTAGGGAAAAACTTCTTACTAAAAGTCCTGCCTGTGCTGCAAAATAGACTTGGTGACCACAGTCACTAAATGCCTTTACTTTATAAAAGTTTTCTTTCTGCTGTTCTGAGGAATCAATTTTGTGCTTTCTCTAGGCAAAAGGCCTTGGTTGCTACTGGACAAAAGACAGTAGAAGATGCAGCAAAATGGTAAGTACCTGTGATTTCTAAGGTGGGCCTTCATATTAAACCTGCCTAAAAATCCCTGTTGATGTGCTCATTCTGTCACTGAAGTTACCTGCCATAAAAAAACCAAACCTGAATTTGAGATTTTTTTTTTAATTTATTTCACTCAGAGAGAGAAATATTTGTATTTGTACTTATTCTGGGACTCAAGGTTACTTGTGGAAGGTCCAGGCAAATTAAAAAGAAGCAGCTACTTTTACCAATAAGCCAGTTCATGGAACCAGCTGGTCTGGTCAGAAAATCCTCCTCAACTTTAAGCCTCCTGAGGGAAAGGAACAAGGAAACAGGGAAAATTTATGCAAACCCATCACTGCTCTTACAAATACATGCAGAAACACCAGCTGAAGGGGAACAGAAAGGCTCACCACAAAGGGAAAGGCTGATGGTCAGAGGGAGGTATTACTACAATTAAAATCACTTCTCAATTTTGAACCCCACAAAGTTTTCTCCTCCCTACCAAGACTCTCCCAGAGTATTTATATGTCATTCATGTGCTGATAATTGATTTTTTTTTTTTTTTTGCTTTAACTCACCTTCACATTAAATCCAGTCTTTCCTTGCACTTTTTTCGGGGTTTTGTTTTGCTTCACTTTTTCCCCCCTCCTTGGTTCGATTTTCTTCTTTTTTCTTCTTTTTTCTTTTCTTTAGTGAAAAGCCAGAGGAGATATTTGAGAATGGCATGTTCTTTCCAAATAATTTTTTTCAGGGATGCTACCACACTTCCCAACAACCATTCCCAATCCAACAGCTGCAAAGACAAACATACAGCATGTGAAGGACATGCTAAAGGACATAATCACATGGCATATGAGTTTCTGCCCTTTGCTTGTGAATTTTCTGATTTGTCTTTCTTGCTTTTCTTAGGGCTGAATAAAAAGGCTCTTTTCAAGTGTTTTTTTAATCTTCAGTTAATTTTAATTTTGTCATTCTTCAACATGTTCCACCCACTGTCTTTTTTCTTCCTCCAGTCCTCTGTTCCAGTCATGAAAAGGGGGGAAAAAAACCCCAAACCCCTAAAAAAGTGGTTTTTGTTTTCTGTCATTTTCAGACACTGACAGAAGTGAAGACACATGATAAAATGTAAAGCACTCAAAAAATAAGCAGACAAAAAAAGAAGTCTCCATTATTTAGTGTTTCAGAGAGAAAAAGGAGCTTTTATTTCAGCTTTTCATTTGTAAGAAAATACTAAAATTGTATTTCTTTTTTCTGATCTCTGCTATGGAGGCCTTCAGCCACAGGAAACAAGAGCCAGTGGTGCACACCCTCACTCTCAGGGGTATGCTCTTGATTTCAGGCTGCATTCCCATTGCAACGACCCCTCCCTGGATGACCCAATCCCTCAGGAATACGCTCTGTACCTGTGCCCCACGGGCCACCTGCACAGCCGCCTGCAGGACTTCTGGAAGGAGAGCAAGCGCCAGTGCGGGAAGAACAGAGCCCACGAGGTTTTCCCACACGTCACCCTCTGCGACTTCTTCACGGTGAGGCACGGGAGAGTGCAAGGGTCAAAATTCTGCTGGGTGATATTTGGTGAAACTGGGCCACCTGCTGCTGTCTGACACCAGAACTTGCTGGTGATCAAACGACACGACCCAGGTCCAGGCACGTTGCTTCATGTCTGAGTGATGCTTAATGTCTGAGTGATGCTTTATGTCTGAGTGATGCTTAATTTCTGAGTGATGCTTTATGTCTGAGTGATGCTTTATGTCTGAGTGATGCTTAATGTCTGAGTGATGCTTTATGTTTGAGTGGGACGTTTCACGGTAGCTGATCCATCTAGAGCAGCCCTGTGCAGTCCAGCTGCTGTCAGGCTTCCACGTGTCCACTGCTGCATGGATTTAGGATGATAAACCTTCCCAGCCAAGGCAGCAGTGGCTGCCATCAGCCAGCTGTGCAGAAGGGACAGGGTTACCATAAGATGCAGACAACATCGGTACCAAGCCTGTGGGAATGTCAGGGAAAGCTCTGCCTTCCCCACAGAACCACATCAGCAGCTCACTGCTATGGTGGTGTGTCCCAGATTTTACCCTTTCCACTGAAGATTTTGTGAAATCATTTGAGAAGTCCAGCAAAGAGTCACATGTCTGAAAAAACTCTGGAGACACTTGGAATCCAATTTTAGCATGTTGGTGGTGCAACACATGATCATCAGCTGTATCTGGGATGTGCTGAAACAGGCTTGGGCTAGAGCAGCTGGATAAAAATTACTTTGTTCATCATACTTTTGTGTTAAACCATCAAGAGCTTCCTTCCCCCTAAGGGTGGGTCATCACAACCATGCCAAAAAGTAGACACAGTGAAAGTAAGATTATTTTGTTGCAAAACACAGAATGGTGCTCTGTGGCCATTAAACACAATTATACAGAACAAAATCATTAATTAATAATGAATGCCATGCTCTCGGGAAGCATCAAGTTTAAAGGCCTGTCTGGAAGAGACAACTGCATTGTAACCCTCACCTTGCACATCTCAGCAAAGGATTGTAGGATAACAGTAACACAAATCCTTACTTAGAACTGAAGAGGGAAATCATGATCCCTGCCTCATTTCAGACAGGTTACTGCACACCTGTCAGGTGGTAAAATACTTTGGCTTTTTCCTACCCAGGCTACCTTGGGTTAAAGGCTCCATCTCCTGTTATAGAACCAGGACACTGTGCTGATCCAGCTGCCCACTATAACTGGTTTTAATGCCAGGAATTTCAGGCAAATTCCCAGGGTTTTTTTTGTTTCTCAGGAAGTTTGTAGCCCCACAGTTTTCTGGCAGTGCTGTGTGACAGAGGCTACAACACTGGCTGTGAGCTGGTGGGTAAAGCCTGCTCCTCCTCTGTTTTCTTTCAGTGTGAAGACCAGAAAGTGGAATTATTGTATGACATCTTAAAGCGAGTTGGTGACAGCTTTTCCCAGAGCTTTCCACCATCCATTTCCCTAACACTACATGCATCTCCCAGCTACCTTGGCTTCTTCATTGATGACAGACAGGCAAATGTCCTCAAAGAGTTTGCTGTGGCATTCTCATCAGAGGCTTCAGCTCTGGCAGGTAGGACCAACATCAGAGGGCAAATGGGTGGGTTGGAGCACAAATGTGTAGCCACAGTACTGAAAATATGACCTGTGTCTCCAGGGGAGCTTGGCTGATATATTCCTGCCAGCAAGCACCCTTTCCTTCTACACATTTGCAGGCAGAGAGGCCAGAGGAGCATGTTTTAGTCTTTGAAGACACCACACTTTTGTCTAAAAGCTGAAATGATCCTGTGTGCAACTTGGCAGGCCATTGATCAGGATATCCAAGATGGGCAGGGACGTAACACTCCCCAGATTCCCAGCTCCATGGTGCTGTGGCCCAGCTTGATGGCCTGACTGCATCCCTGGGAATAGGGCCTAATCCCCTTTCCAAGGGAAACTGCATCACCAGTGGAGACTGAAGGGGCACAGCCCCACCACAGCTTTGTCTGGGAGAAATGAGTTCAACACATCTCAGGCTGAGAGAGGAAATCAAACCCTGATCATTTTTTTTCCCTCGCAGATGAAGCCAGGAAGCAAATCCAGTCCACATTTGTGAATGATTTTGGCATGATTAGAACCATGACACCCTTCAAAACCATTGTTCAGTAGATCTACTCTACCACTAGTTACTGTGATATTTCCTGCATCAAGCAAAGCATGTAGGATAAAACAAGAGGAGCTTTAAATGCCCTTTGTTTCTGTGTTGTGATGTGATTGTTTCATCCCTAGACTGCCACGTGAAGCCCTCCTTGAAGCAGTTCCACCTTACCTTGGCCCACAGGTTTTATCCTCACCATCAGAAGACTTTGGAACAACTGGCCAAATGCATTAACCCAGGGGAACCCTGCCAGTGGGTGGCTGCTCTCTATTCACGGGACATGCGTTTTGTGCATTACCAGGTACTGGAATCAGATTTATTTCATTTCCTGAGCCCTTGATTTTCTTTGGTACACTTACCTTGCCTTTTCCATCCTTAAGAAAATTTCTGCCTGCTCAGCACACTGTTTCAAAGAGCTTGGTTGTTTCCAGTGCCATTTTGGGTTGAAAAACTGCACTCCTGAATCAGTAGATAATACTTTTATTATGGTAGGTTGCTTGACCTGCGTGTCTCAAAATCTAATTCCAAACCCCAGCGGAAAAAAAAACTAATCTTACCATGACATGAGAAAATAAAAGAGACAGGAAATCATCATCCTTTAATGTTTGCTAGGATTTGTCGGTTTACAGTTTTGCAGTAAAATTCCATTCAGCAAAATTAGTTTTCTTGATTGTTCCAGCCATGATGAAAATTGCAGCAGTGAGCAAGGCACAGCTCTCACTGATGATTTTCTGCTTAGCAGACTCTTCGTTGAAACCTGTCAACATTGTTTCAGTTCTCATTTCCAAATTTAAATTATGGAATGATCAACAGTTTTTTGTCAGATCAGTAAATCACTTTGTCACAAGTCTCACATTGGATTTTAGTCACACTCAGGAGAGCTGCAAGCAATTCACAAAAATAGGTCAGATCTATGCTTGCTTTCAAATAAGTCTGTACCAGCAACAGGAGAAAAAAAGTATTTTTGTGAAAACCAAGTGCCTGTTTTTACACATATTGTAAATGTGGTAGAGTCTTCCTTTTCCTCTCCTGGAATGCCACCAAAGAGCACGTTGCAGAGTGGAAAACAGAACTGGTTCTGTGTCCAGGAGAGGGGAACAACCATCCCCTGAGCTGCTGCAGCACAGAGAACATCCTGACCCTGCTGTGTGTCCCCCCAGAGGCTGAGGGCCCTCTTCCAGTACAAGCCCCAGAACATTGATGAGCTCATGATCAACGCTGGGGACTTGATCTACGTGGACCCCACGCAGCAGTGCGACGTGAGTGAGGGCTGGGTTATCGGCATCTCGCACCGCACCGGCTGCAGGGGCTTCCTCCCAGAAAACTACACCGAGAAAGCCCACGAGTCAGACACGTGGGTCAAGCACAGGTAACTTGGGAATGGCAGCTTCTCCCTGCTGGGACCTGTGGGCAGAGGGGGAATCCTGAGGGTCTGGGCGGGATGCTGGGACACCTTCTGAGAGAAAAGGGAGAGGACACACACTCACAGACACCCAGAGTTCATAAGTTCAGCTGCTCGAGGGATGACCCCTGCTTGCTCTTGAAAAACCTGAACGCCCTAATGAATTTTGAAAGAGCACATTTTGCCAGGGCAGGCTGAGCCTTCAGCATGGCTGTCTGCTCTCTTCTTTTTTCTCATTTCAAGGGCTCATAGAGTTAACTTGAAATGAAACCACACAAAGGTTGCTCCAGCAGCTTGGCACCACCCTTATCTTGTTGATGTGCCCTGTATCAGAAGGCACCTGCCTGGCTTCCTGCACTTCATTCTGCAGCTGACAGCACAGCTGATGCTACTTGTAGATTAGAGCTGACTTTTCTAGGCAGGGAAATTTTGGTGCACTTCTTGATGTCTCAGAGAAAGGGAGGAGGCCACCAGGTAGTATTTCCTGCTTGAATGTCCCACTTTAGCAGGGTTACACCCAACATACACTATCAGTTCCTAATATTTTAACCACATTTTTATGGGGCATATTCTAAATGAACAGCAAAGTGATGAGGTGGATTGCAAGTGTGCAAAAAGTATTGAATGGAACATGAATCCCGACTTACTGATCCTGTAAAAAATACCATGACTCAAAAGTCTCTTCTATTTGTGTGTGTGCCTGTATGTTTGTGTATGTGTGTGTGTTGCTTCTGCTTTTTCTACAGGGAATATCTTTTTGAGACAGCTTCAAGATCCTTCACCAAAACTGAAAAGGAACCCAATGTAAAGCTGAATGGGGAGGGCCATAATCCCAGTATGTCAAGGAGCGTAACCAATGTACTTTCTCTTCAGGTAATTGTTTTTTCCATTTCTTATCTTTGCCACATGCTTTGGCAGATATGCTATTAATTAATGGCATTTAGTAAATTTAATAGTATTTTCGTCTTCCTCCCTCACATTTTCATGTTTTGTTGTACATTTACACATGTTGTTTCGTTTATTTATTATGTTGTAGGTTTATATGTACATACCCACTCATACTGTATTGTATAACATCTCATACTTTTTTTGTAATGCATATTATATATATTACACTTGCTTTTCATAAATTTCCTTATTCCTGTCATAATAGCACAAAACATGAGTTCTCTGCTCAGGTTTCTCTGAGCACAGCCTCAGTGGATATGGAGATAAGTCTGACAGGTGAGACACAGGCATGACCTCCCCTGACTTCCACGTGGCTTCAGCCAGAGTAACTATATCAGAATTAGGCTCACCATTCATGGCTGCTCTTATGTCCAGATTCTGTGGATGTCATCTTGGAGGTTCCCATGGTCCCAGATCCCATTTAAATGTTCCATTTTCTTTTTTATTTTTAGATATGTAGGTAGTGCAGATAAGTGCACAGAACAGCTAGCTGGACTGGTTAATAGCACTGGTAGGATCACGTTTTTGTCCCACGTTCAAAATCAACAGGTATCAATTTTTCCTGTGTTTTCCACTGATCTTCTGGTAGGAAGAGCAAAACAAATAAAGACTCTGATTTTTTCCAACAGCAGATTTTCATCTGCATTGCCTTTTTGGCTCTGTCAGGGATGCCAAGACTCGTTTTCAGCACAGACATGCCTCAGAAACCTCTTTGGCTTGCTGGCCCCACAGCCTCTCTTCCTGCTGTGCTGGGCAATAACCCTGGGCTGGTTTGTGTCAACATCAGAGAAACTGAGGGCACCTTGAGGGAACTTCCATCCTGGGGCCTCCAGGACACCGTGTATATGACTGTAAGAAATTTCTGCACAAGTCACACATCCTTCCTCTGGCTCTTGGCTGCTCTTGGCCTCTCTTATCCAGGTCAGATCTGTGGCAGAGCTGAGGCTTGGCCTGAGGAATGTGTTTTGCAAATGGGCAGTTCTCCAGTGTACAGTTTCCCTGGCCTCTGGGTTCCTCTCAAGCAGAATAGGAAGACCACAAAACCTTGGGTTTATACTCTGATCTTGTGGCAGTTGATGGGCGTTTCATGGCAGAAATGCAAGTGTTTAACAGAATGCATGAATATCAACCTCAAACCACTTCTTAAGAGTTCCCTTCTCTGTTGCTGAAGATGCAGAGCACTTAACTCAGTGCTGCAGCAGTAACACTGTTTTAAAGTTTTAAAACCTTTGACCTGTTCCTCCTTATCTTCTTCTCATTTGTATTTAATGTGCATTGTATACTAACCCCAAACTACTTCAAATTTATTTGTAATTCCATGCAGTCTGAGTTTAAAGAGTGGCCTTGTAGGAGATCTGGGTTCACTTTTGATTTGGCCACACAGTTATGAAAATGCAGAAGTAGTATTTTCATTAGGAAAAGCAGAAGCTTGGTGTTAGTGCTGGTGTAGAAAAGGGCATTACCACTTAAATCTTAGCTGGTTTTCCATTTTTTGTTTATATCAACCATAGGATATAAATTAAAGTTATGATTCCTTCCCACACTGAGATTAAAAGATCTGTTACCAGCACTGTCTTCCACTAGTGCTAACACAGAAACAAAACCTGCAGCCCATGAGGGTCAGGGATGACACCTTTGACAGGACAAGGGAAGGTGGCCTTAAACTCCACCAGGGGAGGTTCTGGCTGGATATCAGGAAGAATTTTTCCATTGAAAGGAAGCTCAAGCATTGAACAGACTGCCCAGGGAGGTGTGGAGTGACCAAACCTGGAGGTGTGCAAGAAACAACTGCATGTGGCGCTCAGTGCTGTGGTTGAGTTGACGACGTGGTGATCGGTCAAAGGTTGGACTCGATGATCTTGGAGGACTTTTCCAACCTTAATGATTTTATCTTTCTATCTCTTTCATTCGCCTTTGGTGGAGAACCAGTCGGGATTATCACTGTCCTAAAGACAGGCATCTGTTATACTGTCTCTTCTCCAGGAATCCAGGCTTTTCCTGAAGGTTATAGATAACATTCTCATGAAACCTCCTTTTCCCCAGCTGTCTCAGAACACCTCCCTGCGGAGAGGGGTGCTGGTGATGCGCCACGGGGAAACAGTGGATCAGGTCTTTGGCAAATCTTGGCTTCAGCAGTGCCTGACTGCAGATGGTGAGTAAGGTAATTGGAGGACCTGCAAAAACCAGGACCAAACCAAATTAATCCCAGTAATGGGTAGAAGAGATTCAGTGCAAACTCTGCAGATAAACAAAACTCTTGTGCTACTGAGGAATACTGTCTCGCTGATACATGAACAAATCACAGGAGCACACTCACCACCTCTCATTATGCAAGGTGGTGGTTGTCAGACCCCTCCACCTTTCTGTGCCTGAGTCAGAATCATGAGCTGTTGATCAGAGGCACACTATGTCACTAGTCCAACCTGGGCAATCTGTGGTGGAAATGAAACGTCAGCACTGACCTAAATTAAAATCTGAATTTCCTCTCTCTCTCAAAAAAAAAAAAAAAAAAAAAAAAGAAAAAAGTATGGTTTTAGGTGAAGAAAACTGACCCAAAACAGGGAAATGTGAACTTCTACCTTCTTGTTCCCTTCCTTCCTCCTGACACAGAAGTGAGAGCTTTATGCTGAAAGTCTGCCTTGCTGTGCTGGAGATTCCCTATGTTCAGTATGTGAGATTCACACCAGATAAGGAGAGTGGTACCTTCTGGCTGCATAATCAATGCATTGGTCTCATTTTGATTCAGTGGAAATGGTTTTTTTGGTCATTTTGGCAATAGTAAAAGAGTAAAGATAGGGAGTAGATTTTTGTTTTTCTGGAGCCCCACAAAGCCAAATTCTCATGATTTCCTCTTCTTTCTCTCCTCCTCCCCATTTGCTCCTTCTGAGCTTACAGAAGAGGTGCTATTCTGTTAGGACAGGTGATTTCCCAAGTCAGTGTTGTAACCTTAAAATGTGACCCCTTCAAGGTAATAGCACTGGCTGTTTTTCATCAGTGACACTGACTGTCTGTAACATGAACATAACACAGCTGCTGCCTCCCTTGTGCCACAGAAAAATGTCCTGCTTTGTTTCAGGAAAATACTACAGAGCGGATCTGAACTTCCCCTCCTCCCTGCCAAGGCGGAAAGACGGCATGAAGCAGTTTGAATGTGATCCTCCTTTATCTTGCTGTGGTATTTTCCAGTCAAGGCTTATAGGTAAGCTGGATATTATCCTCCTGCAAATGTAAGGGTTTGGGAAGACGGCTGTCATCATCTGCCAAAGCTCATGCTGGCTTTATAGCAGAAAAATTTCCTACCAGCACTCAATGTTGGCCACAATTCTCCGTGGGCAACCACTGCAAGATCTTCTTAAATAGCAAAATAGAGAACACAGCTGTTTACTTGTCTTTGAGACCAACTCTGCCAGTTCCTGGCAGAGAAAGCCAAAAGGAAGAAGCCAGAATATTACCTGTGCCCTGCTGCTTGTCTGCAAGGGATTAATGTCTTACGCAGTTGTCCCTGAATGGGCAGTGAGGAGTGAAGGGGCTGGCCAGAGGAAGCAGCTCCATGGTCAGCAGAGTGTGGTCACCTCGCTGCAGGAGGATGGGTGGTGTGGGTTAGGCTGACTCAATTCACTCACCAGATGAAGTTGTTTGTGCTCCCTGAGCAAGATGCGTGACTGTGACAGTGCTGGTCTGCTGCAAATGCTTGTCTCTGATGGTTCAGATATATGGAGACAGCCAAATGCCTAACTGCTGTTTGCAGATTTGGAGTGAATCTTCTGTAATTATCTTTCCAACACTCCTTTTAGAATTGATGTTTCCACCAGAATGAGCTTTCTAATGAGCCCAATCAGCAGACAGTGTGAAAAAAATGAATAGAAAGGGACTGTCAATGTATCCCATGTTGATAAAATTGCAAAGCTCTGAGCTGGCTTTTTGCAGGAAGTATTTTGTAGTTGTTTCTCATCTGTCACACTCTGCTGTTGCCATCCAGGGGAAGCTCTGCTGGACCAGGAGGTGACAGTCAGCTCCGCGTACTCGTCCCCCGCCCTCCGCTGCATGCAGACAGCTCAGCACGTGCTGCGGGGTAAGGCAGCAACACCTGCCAGGTGCTTCTGCCACACTGGAAGCATCATCAAACTTCTATGAAGTCTCTGACATGAGCAATTAAGAAGATGTACAGCTTTGTGGTTATTTGTGGTTCTCTTTAAGCAGGGAAGATGAGGTGGTTTTGATTAGCTGGTAATGCAGGCAGCAACAAACCTGCTGGTGTGTGTACAGTCTGTGGGATAGGATGACATTAACACTAGTCCTTGATAGCTAAAGTGGAACCTAATGTTACATGAAACATTCATGTATTGAATTCAGCATTAGTAGATGTTCACCAAATCACCACTGCCATCTCTTCCAGAAAATATTTTGAGGCAAAAATCAGCTATTTCCAGGGCTCTGAAGGATCTGAATGTGAATCATGGATGACTGCTTTCATGTTTTCTTTTGCAAGCTGAACTACTTTAATCCTTCATATTGCAGAACCTCTTCCCTTTCCTTTCCTCTCCCTCTTTTCTTTTTTTACCTCCTGTCCCCTTCAGCAGGTTCACAGTTCATTATCATGTTTACATTAGAATGCATTCACTGCCAGTCAGTAACCTCTCTTGAAAACACTCAAAAAATAATGTTTCTTTTGACAAGAGAATTCCATTTCTAATACTGGACAGTTTGGAAAATTTACTGCCCCACTGATGAACACTGAGCAAAATGCTGTAAAAAAATGGTAAAAGCATTTCCTGTCTGAAGTTTATTCAGATTGCAACATTACTGAGGTTTTTCCTTCTAGCAGAGCATCACAAGAGAGCTTCAAATATTATGATTATGATAATAATGATGATAATAAGTTGCAGTCCCTTTACACTACTCAGACAAGAATATGATGGTGGCTTCCTTTAATCAATTGACAATAAGTAATTAATTTTCATTAATGAAAGTACAACAGCAAACAAGGCAGAATGTATAGCCTGAATGCAGCACTTCGAGTGTACCTTTCCCCTAAGATCTGTTTCTTGTTCTTTCAGGGCTTAAATTAAATCAAAGAGTCAAAATCAGGGTGGAACCAGGGCTGTTTGAATGGACCAAGTGGGAAGCAAGCAGAGCAATCCCTAACTTCATGACTGTGGCAGAACTGGTAGAGGCATCTTACGACATAGACACAAGTTATAGGTAATGGCTCTGCGTCTGGCTGATAAAGCTATGGGGTTTTTCCCTGAGGTATCTTATCCTTTTATGTGTCATAAATCATTAAAAACACTGCAGAGGTGGGGTGATTCTGGTCAAAGTCAAATCAAAATAAGATATCAAAATAAGATCTGTTGTCACCAGCACATGGGTGCACTCACACAAACCTCTTGTGCATGGGACCAGCCCTGCTCTGGTGTTGCCTTGAGAGCTGCTGGCTCAGGCCCACAGCTGGACATGTACCATCACAGCTGCATTATGGGCATTAATGCCAGGTGCCAGGAGCTTTGCTTTTATCTTTGGTTCATGTGAAAACACTTTGGGAATGTGAGGAATAATCTGATTTTCAGTGACAAAGAAATGTGACGTTAGATAAGGTCGGCCAGCCCTTGGCTGAGGATCCGCAGGGCAGCAGCAAGAGGTTTTGGGGACAGGCAAGATAAGAGCACTTCACTTTAACTGATGATTGTGGCATCATTTTAAGTTGCTCAAAGATTACTACTGTGCTCAGCAAGGACTTTTTGGAGCCCTCATAACTTGGTGGGGTGAGGGGTGATGCCTTTTCTGCGCACTTGCAAACCACAGCCCAGCAGGAAATGAAAAGCCTCCAATTCAATCTAGCTCCTCATCTTTGCTCTCAAAGCAGGCTGCTCAGTGTTTGCAGTGCTCAGCCAGATCCAGGAAATTACTCAGCTGTCTCTGGGATTTCCCACATATTCAAGAAAGGGGGGAAGGAAACATCTCATGTATTAATGGTTTCCTTACAGCCAAGGAAGTATCTTTGTTTGAGACTGCATAAAGTCTCCAAAATCCTTCTTTTTCTGGAGTGCAGAGCTTTCTGGTATGTTTTTCACTAACAGACTGTTTTCTCTAGGGTTTTTTGGTACAAAATCACTTGCCTCAAAAGAAACTGCAAATGCACAGCAGCGAGAGGTTCAGAGAGGAGGCTCTAAGGCAATGTTAACTACAGTGTTCAGGCCCCTCACAGCTCACTCAGGTCCAGGCAAAAATAGGGTGGATGAACTATAAATTTGCACATAGAATGCCAGTTTCTTCCCATCACATTCAGGGCTAAAAAATCCTTGGGTGCCAGGTGTTACAAACGTGTGTTTGCGATCACTTAGAGAATCACTGGCAAGAGTGTCAATAAAAATCAGATATAATATTAAGTGCCAGCACAACAAAATTCATTGGCAAGGTTCACTCTGCTACTGACTAGATGGTTAAGGCACACCAGGGGAAAAAAAACCCAACAAACAAAATGCAGTCAATCAATCCAAACAGAAATAAAACAAGAGCTCTGTGTGTGTGTGTGTCAAAAGGAACAACATTTAGCAGCATTTACCTTAGTTTACAACTTTAATTAAGCTTACTTACAGTAAGCTTAGGTATCTAAAGTACCTGAACATCTAAGACAGCAGCATTGCTGGTGTATTTGCTGTAGCACATGCACATGTGTGGACACGCAGACAGAAAGAGTCAGTGCAAGGTACCTGTGAAAAATTCCTCTCAAAAGCAGTGAAATACTCACTTTGGATGTCTTTGCATGCCCTCAAAGGGAAAAGGGTTGAGCCTCGAAGAGTGGGGGGATCAGCCCAGGATCCATCATTATTTGGGGATCCTACAAGTGCAGCAAATGGGAGATTCCCAGCTTGGAGAGGTCCCACTCACAGGGAAGTTCTGGTCACTGCTGTGGTCCAGGAAAACTCCAAGGGTCTCATTTTGGGCTGCTGTTTATAGGGCCCCAAGAAATGGGCTTTAGTCATAGCAAGGTTTCATCCTGGCCCCACTTTGGCTTGGCACTTTCTTTGAAAGTGTGAGAACAAGAACATCATGCCATTCAGGGAAAAAAAAAAATTCCAAGGCTGCTCATAAAAAAAAGCAGGAGCTCATTGGACAGCAGCAGTTCCTGGGAGCAGACTAGCAGATTATTTCTGATAAACTCCAGAGGAGCTGAGCCCAGGGGCTGCTCATCAAGGCTGAGGCTTAATGAGCATTTCACAGATCACAGTGTGGCCTGAAAAGGGTGGGGGGGTGTAGGAGCTTGGGTGGGTCGGACGGTCGGGACGGACGGAGACGAGAGATCTCTGAAGTCAGATCTTGGAACATGCGGTTTATTGCAAAGGGCGTGGGTATAGGGGCACTGCTTAGAGCTGCAGCTGGCAGCTCTGAGCAGGCCCAAGAGAGCAAGAGAGTAAGCGGGTAAGGGAGTAAGTAGAGTGGATGTGCAGAAGTCCTCGTTACAATACAATAAATCATCTTCTGTACTGAATATTCTGATTGTCACTAACCAGTCTAATACAAGATACGAATCCTATAGCATTTACATACAGCCTATAAGAATTGTTATATTACCATAGAGTGTTACATCTTAACTCCTAAAAACTACTCTTTGGACCCCTTCTGCTGAGCTAGTAGGGTCTGCTCTGACCCTTGGACCTGCCTGCAAGCAGAGGGTATTGTTCAATCAAGAGGGGATTACCTTCAGTCGGCCATACCATTGTTTTCCAGTTGTTCAGTAACTAAGACTTGGTATTTCAAAGGTGGCTTTCATTTCAATGTCGCCTGTAGTTTTCATATTCCCAAAATCTTTTGTCAGGCAATCATATTTATAAGGCTTTCCTGTTTCATCTTCCCCAACAGGGGGGAAAGATGCACCACCATACCAGGGTCTGGTTTTACCATATTCACCCACTGCAAATGGGGGCATGTTGTCCAGCACTCAAGGCCCACCAGAGCTTTGAGGCTGCCCTGATTTACAACAGTGTGAAGGTCTGGCTCTTAGTTTTTTTGGGTGCCTGAAAGGCCCTGGTATATAAAAGAAAGAAGAAAGCCTCAGCAGAAGTGCTAAATCATCAGAGTGATGCATTGTGATTACTGTCCCTGGAAACACCTTTTTTTGAACTCTAGCAGTGACAGTCTTTACTATCCATTTGACCAACAATGCAGATAAGCCTCGTTTGTTGTACATTTTTTCACTTGGTATATTGAGGAGATTAATGCTGAGGGACCAAATCTTGCAAACATTCATGTCATCAGTGTCTCTCCTTTGTTTGAACTCAGTCAGGATTGGAAGACCCAGGCAGCTCTGCTGCCCGTGTCTGGGCAGTGGTCCCTGCTGGCAGAATTGCTCAAAGCTTTCCTTAGGCATAAATCCTGCTTTAAATAATCTCCACTGTAAACTATAAGTTTTACTGAACCTGGTTTTGCCTGCATCTGGTGCTTTATGAGCTGTGAGACTTAGCCATGAGATTTAATGGAAATTACTCAGAGAGAAGCTAATGCTCCAGAGAAGCAGAGGTAACAGTGTGCCAGCCAAATCAGTAGATAAACCTTTTAACTAGCTGCCTTTTCTCTGGTGTAGTCATTCAATGGTGCTAAGAATGTCCTAGTATTCACCTAGATTAACACACAGTTGTGATTTTATTGTCAGGGGTAACTTCCCACTCTCTTCTCTGGTGCCATCGGAAAGTTATGAAGACTATGTCAGCAGAAGCTCTGCGGTTATAAAACAGATCATCACTGCCTGCCCCAGCAAAGGTAAAGGTTTCAGGTCTTTGTATATTCTGTCAGACAGTTGCAGTAACAGGAACTGGCAGAGACTTGCCAACAGAAGCACATTTAATGTGCTGTTGGCACTGCACAGAGCTTAAGGCAGACTCAGTGCTTGTCCTGGGATACGCTGAAGTAACACAAATGCAATTTATGGGACAGAAATGAAAAAAGTAATATAGAACTGAGACAGTAGAGTACTAAATTGCAAAAGTATATGCTTTTCTTGGTCTTTCTCCATCAGGGTGTA
>NW_008237240.1:0-8321 GCF_000691975.1 Corvus brachyrhynchos | reverse complement strand
TCTTTCCCTCGCAAATGCCTTCTCTCACTAGCTGGCAAGCTCAACTCACCAGATACTTTCTGCTCATCACAACATGCTTTGCCACATTATCAAAAAGGTCTGCAAAGATGGACAGCCCCCCCATCTGCTGGGGGGGAATGTGGCAGTGCTGCAGCTCCCTCACCACCATTCTTTGCTTTTCCTGGTGTGCCAGGTGTCATCCTCATCGTGGGCCACGGCTCCTCCTTGGCACCTCTCACCCGAGCGCTCACAGGGCTCCCCAACAGAGACAGTAGAGACCTTGCCCAGATGGTACGGAAGGTAAGAGGATTTTATTTCATCAGGGAGCTTTTGGGTTGTTTCATTATACTTTTAATAAGGAGACTGATCATGCAGCAAGCACGTGTGTAACAGCGTGCCAACACCAATGACATCAACTTTCTCATTCCAAAGGGAATCTCATGCAGTTTTAGCAAAGTGCTGGAGGTAAAGAGAAGGATTTTATTCTGGGAGCATTGTATGTGACTAGCAGCTAAATCTTTGAAGAAGGTTTTCATCTGGAAAGCCAATGCCATGTAATGCCTACAGACACGAGGCACATTTGGAAATCTCTCCACTTGGAGCTAGTCTCCTTCCTTTCAAAGTGGAAAAGAGAAGGCTTTGGGGTGACCTAATTGCAGCCTTGCAGTGCCTGAAGGGAGCCTACAAGAAAGATGGAGAGACACTTTACAAGAGCCTGGAGTTACAGGACAAGGGGAAATGGCTTCAAACTGACAGAGAGTAGGTTTAGATTGGATATTAGGACGAAATTCTTTACTGTCAGGGAGGGTGAGGCACAGGAACAGGTTGCCCAGGTATGGACGTGGAGTGATGACACAAGTTCAGCTTTCACCCCTCAGGCCTCGAGCCTGGTTTTAGTTCATTTCAGAAGTGACAGAATATCAGGGGCTGCTCTTTTCTGTAGCAAAGCCCCCGCTTCATGTCAAAGCAATGACCCTGCTGGTAACTTCCTTCCCAGATCCCTTCCCTGGGCATGTGTTTCTGTGAAGAACTGAAAGAGGAGAACAAATGGCAGATGGTCAACCCACCAGTGAAGACATTAACTCATGGAGCAAATGCAGCATTTAACTGGAGAAATACTATCATGGAAGATTAAAAGGTCATCTCTGCCTTTGCAGTTGTCAAAAAGGAGCCAAAGGCAGGTTATGGTTCGTCACAGTCCAGTGATTCGTCCCGAAGACACACAGAGGGTGGGAAATGCACAGAAAAACACTTCAGAGTTTGGTGCCTGAATTTTGATTTTATTTTGGTGACTGAGAAGAAAGAACTCATGAACTGGTGTTTAAGTGAGAAATAACACTTCTGGTGGTGGTGAGGAAAGTATCTTTTAACATTTTCTGAGAGTACAAATGTTTAATAAACAAGGATGTAACTACCTGATTATAAACTTCACTCCAAGAGGCACTGAAGTAGATAATGTTGTATTTTTAAGACCGGACTACATCCAGCAAGAATTCCTTTTTTTTTTTTCTTCAGTCACTTGGATATTTTCAGACAACAGAAAAACTGGGACTGAAAGAAGTCAAATCCTACCTGAAGAGGGGACCAGCTCTAGCTAAAGCCACTGTGTTTCCTGTTCACTCCATCAGTTCTGTGAGAGCAAATACCACACTGACTCTTTATTTACCTCTTCTACGAAGGGAGTCCATTTTCTGTCACACCAGCTCCTCATCCAGCAATTCTCAAGTGATGCATATTGCAAAAGGGTCTAAATTATTCCTTTTTGAAGGAATCTGAAGTGATTGATTTACTGTTTCTGGGACAAAGAAAGATGCCCTGTGTTACTGTACTGGTGACAAAACTGTGACATGAGTAACTCTAACTCTGAACCCTTCACGAGATGGCCCTTGCAGTTCAACAGCTTTGCTTTGTGCTGGTTTGTGCCAAATTTATTAATGGTGACCCATCTTTCCAGTGGGTCACCTGAAAGGTTTCTGTAGCTCTTCTCTAGGTGATGTGTTTAATTAAGGGAATGTAGCCCTGAAGTTTTATGCAGAAACAGGAACATACCTTTGCACAGTCTTTCTTCCTCTTTTCCTTCCTGGTTATCAGATAACTACCTCCAGGAAAGTACAAGTGTTTCTTTCAATGAAAGGAAAAAATGAAAATGTTTCTCTCAGTGCATGACTAAAAATGTTTTCATTTTCGTTCCTCAGTACCTGCTCCTATGTGACATCTCCCTGCATGCCATTAGCCACTGGGCCATGCAGCAGAGCCCATCCAACATTCCAGCTTTGGGGTTGACAAGCACCTTTATCTGTGGGTGTAGAGATTTTGTTATCTCAGTTGTGCAGCTGCAATGATTCATTCTGACTTTCCAGCTATGGTGGAGTTGTTTGAGCTCTCAGTTTTCTGACAGTGATGCAATTTTACAGTGGAAGTCAAATGCCCCAGGGCCAAGACAGGAGCTCTTTAACGAGCAAGGGCATAAGACTCAAGCTCAAGAGACAGGTGGCTACAGCTGCAGTCCCAGAAAAAGATAAAAACACCAAATGTCACCACAACCTTTTCTTAATCAGGGGAAGCAGGATGCCACTGCAGCGCTGAGAGCACTGCGGCTTGGCTACTTCTCTACATCTCACCCCAGCACACACTTGCTGTCAGCCAGGAGAGGCAGCTGTGGTGAGGGATGATTTTGCTCTGAGCTCAGGCCAGGCTCCTCTGTGGTCAGCAGGGAGGGCACTGACCCACAGGTCTGGCTGAGAAAGGGCTGTATGATACAAAAAAATCAGCAAAGCCACTTAAAAGACTGATCATTTTTAAAGCATTAGGGATATAAAATTTCATTACAAATTTTCCTCTACCTTTTCAGAAATAACGTAATTTTTTCCCAATAATGCTCTTACACATTAATCCTAGACTGTGCTGCAAACAACCAGTTTGGGTTAAGAATCTGTGTCTTCCTTTAAAATACCAAAATAAAATACCGAGTGAGATATCTCCCTTCACCCAATGGCATCAGATATATTTGTCAGGGTGGGTCTGTTGTGAAAAATAACCTGTAAGAACAGCATCACCTTCTTTCTTTAGCAGCTTTATGCTGCTGCCACGGCATACAACATAGCAATGAAATACTTCTCTTTGCTTTTCAGTCCTTCTGGTCTGCAGAAATAATGTTGCTAAAAGCCAGTTAATGGCACTCTGATCTCTTATTGTCCATCCAGCTCCTATCCTTAATGAGTGTGTGCAGCTCCCAAGAGGCAGGTGACAGGAGGGGAGAAAGACACGCCTGGGGGAAGTGTCTGTCTGTCTGTCTCTTATAGAGGAAGGATTTAACTGCTCCACCCGATCTTGGCATCTAATCAGATGCCCACAGGGCATGGACAACACTATTGACAAGCTAAATATACTTAATGGGCAGATTCCTAAAATGAATCAAATTCCTAACTTGAACCAAAATCCCACTGTGCTTTTCTTTTATCCTCAATACAGATGCACTCCAATGAATTTCAGTTCAGTGAGAGCAATGAATTAAACTTCAGAGCATGTTTAAAAGAGGGTTTGGGGACTTAAGTTTTCTCTTGGGGTGGTTTCTAATCCAGACACCGCAGTGCTAAGCAGGTGAGGACAAATGCTTAGTCACAAAAAACTGTATTAAAGTTATAAAGACTTCTCCATGTCTGCTGTTTGATTCAACTGTACAGAAAGAACATGAACAGAAGGAACAGGCAGCACACACAGGAACCCATTAAAACTGTCTCAGTCTTAATAATGGAAGGGCAAGGACAAGCCCTTCTATTCATAAGGACCCTGCTTTTGGCTTTCCTGGGACCCCATGAGCACAGATTCACCTCTAAACACTTTTTAAGACCAGAGCTGAAATGATGTCTTCGACATACAAGGTTTCTTGGTTGTACAACCTGGTACTTAGGAGAGAGGGAATTCCTAATGTGGTGTTTACACAGCATGAGACTAATCACTAAACACAGGTGAAATGAAGAAAATGTCCTTGGAAGCTTCCAAGCTGGTTTTGTAGTAAGCAAAAGAAATAGGAAATCCTTTTCCAGTATCTTGTTTTGTTGGTTTTTTATGCAACTTCTAAAATTAGTTGTTGCTTTACTCCATTGCAGTTTTCTTTGACTGGATCCATTTCATTACAAAGTTATGTACTCAATAGATGCTTTTAGTACTGCCTTGAGAATAGGAATGTTTTCTTTATATCTTAAAAAGTGAGAACATAAATTCTTTTGATGAATACTTGCAGTGAAGCTAATCTGTGGTGACCCCTTGTGGGAAAACACAGCCTCAGGCTAACATGGCTAAATCAGATCTGGTGTGATTGAGGGATGAGGAGGAAGAGCAGCAATTTTTTTTTTAACTATCATGCTTCCTCCATACCCTTTGGAAGGATATTAACATCAAAATTTATAATGTTTGGGACTACTTTTAGGTAAAGGAGCTTGGAGAGACACTTGAGTCAATTTCTTCTGAAAAGTGAGATAAGACAGGCTATGAATGTTGTGATCCTGATTTATCCAAAGCTTTTTCCTTGTGCCAGCATTAATACTGGTGCAAGGAATATGCACAGTTCTGCTGACTCAAAGAAGTAGATATTTCTATTCTTTGCACAATTTTAAGTCACAGGTGAGGAATAAAACAGCTGAGTGGATTTTTTGACTTCTCCAACAAAAACACTGGGGGTCTCCAAAAGGAGCAAGTCCTGTTCTCAGGAGCAACCTGTAACACATTAGACATTTCCTGATGTTCTTAGCTTTCCTTGATTGTATTCCAGACAGGAGGGTTTTTATTTTTTCAGGAATGCAACTGGAGGTCACTCATGTACTAACAAACAGTGCTGCAGGGGAAAAAAAGTAAGTTAAAGCAATCAAGAATGAACTCAGCTTGACTTGAAGGTGACCTTAAAATGGAAGTGAGTTTGGAAATATGTGGTGCAGATATTCCTCAAATTTACAGTAGACTATAATAAAAGTAGCAAATAAACCAATTATCTTAATTTTCTTATAAAAAGACAAAAAAAAAACCCTCACAACATTAGCAAACTAATGTTAACTTTGATCTAGCTACAGTAATAATAGAAATGCAGCACAACTCTGTCAGAAAAAGCAAAAAGAGGAAAAGAGAACCCATTTAAAAATGCTCACTGGGGTCACATCCCTTGACAAGAAATTGCAAACAAAGTATAAGATAGGAGAGGAAAAACTACATGGGAGTTTTCTCATTATGATATTTCTGATAGCAGAAAATTTGCAAGGAAGAAGTAATAAGCTCTATTTATTTCATATTACTTATTTCCCTATCTCCACTCTCTCGATCCATTTTATCACTAACTTTCAAATTTTTGGATATATTTTTGCTGGAGTCCTGAGTTGTAGAGAAAGGGAAATTGCTAAAATGTTTTTCCTCTTTCTGCTAAACTGAAATTTTAATAACTGATTTCCTGCTCTGAGGTGAAGAATTAGGAAATGCATGTCCTGTTTCAGCCATATCAGTACAATATCTCATCCCAAATGGGCCCAAACTGGTTGTTTTACTTCAACAGCAAACTGCTACTGGCTAGCAATTCTCTGCCTCAGGCTCCAGGCCCATCAATATTCATACTAAAATTCCCACAGTAGGAGAGAGCCAATTAAAACCTGACAGATATATGTAATAATCAAGGTATTGCTTTCAAATTATCAGGGAAGAAAAGTTTCAGAGCAGCTTTATTCACCTGCAGAAAGAGAGAAAAAGACCTGTCAGTGGCATTTAGAGCTTGTACAACACTTTGTACAGCTCTGCCTTGCTCTGTACTTTTAATTTACTGTTTACATCCTTCCATTTGATTCTGGAAGCTTCTAGGAGGGTTCTGCAGCTGCTGTGTCCTGCCAGCCACTTCCTGATTGACAGGTGTTTGATTTCAAAGTAGCTGCATGTTCAGTAATTATGTGCCTGCTGATGGGGGGTGCTGGACCGGGTTTGTCTGCTCTGTAAGGACGCTTCTTCCACTGGGAGATGGGAGCAGAGCAAACAGAGCTTTTGGTAATTTCTGTGGGTGCTGGGAAATGGCAGAAACTCTCCTCCAAGCAGTGGGGCTGTGCAACACCAAGGCTGATGAACCACTGGGCCTGACCTCCAGCACCCTGGAGAAATTTCCCTTGGCATGACGGTGGTGACAGCCTAGACAGGGCTTGGCCAGGGGCATGTTGTGTCCGAGCCTCTCCCAGGGCTGTGGGCAGTGGGAGGTGTGTGGCGGTCCAGGTGCCATGTCCATGGAAGGAGGAGGTGTGCAGATTATTCCCTGTTCAGGAGGGACAATGGGATATCAGCTGGAACTCCTCAGAGGTGAGAGCCTGAACCTGAGGTGGAGGGATGTCAGGGGCTGTGCTGGGTGGAGCAGTGGAGGACACCCTTGAGGGGAGTTGCTGAAGTTCATGATTTCTGACAGCAGCAGTAATGTTCCTCGTCCCTGCTCAGACCTAAGTGCACAGTGTGTCAGCATGCAGGGCTACGTGTGAGCGTGCAGGACACTGCTGGGAGCTTTGGGTGTACTGGAGGTGCGGGAATGTCCAGAGCTGCTGGTGGTGATGGCACCAAAGAGTCCCTGGGGAAGGACTGAAGGACAAACAAATGAAGCAGAATCGCAGACTTCACAAGAAGAATTTTAATTAACCCCCTAGCAGTCAGCAATTCAGTTTGCACATCTGACAGCTTTACAACACAGACTGGAGAATTGCATCAAACTACAGATATTTACATGGCAATTGCTATGGTCATGAGTTCAGGTTTTTGGGTTGTTCAAAAAGTCAGTGATCTTGTACAGAAAGCAGGAAATGTAAAGGTGCTCCTGCCCTGAAGATTCAACTGTTCCATGTAATCACATCCAGTGGATGGATGTTGTGTTCAGACCAGAAGTTAACTTAAGAGCATCCCTCAACAGAGATGATAGAGGTTCTAATATCATCTAAAATAATCCATCCCAGGAGTGGGTGGGAGGACAGCAAGTAGAGAAAGGAGAAAGGGAGGAAGTTGCGGTGTGTTCTGTAGTGCTGCCTCTCACGATCACAGAAATAAGGGCAGCCATGGGACCATGTGCCCTCTCCATAGCTGAGCTGGGCCCATGTCTGGTTGTGAAGAAGAAAGCCCACCTGGTTTCTCAGTTGGGATGTTTATCTGTAGTAAATCTAACATCCTGAGCCTTTAAAATAATGGATATTCTAGAGATGATGAAGAGAAAGTAAAGTATATAACATGTCCCATATGCCAGTTCAGCATGGAATATTGCATCAAAATTACTTCATCCAAAAGTGACATTTCTTTACCTAAAGTGACTGTACTTCTGGACATCTGTTAGAGAATATTGTGCATTATCATTGTGGGAGGCTGCTCTTGGCCACCCAGCCAGGACGACGGCACCGACAAATGATTCTTTAAGGAACCAAGGGACACCTCCAAACCATCCGCCCTTGTCCTTGGGAGGGAATTCCACTTGCTGGCTGTTCACTGGGAACACCCCACAGCTGGTCCAAACAGCTCCAGGAGGTTCCCCAAACACCTGGACGACAGCCTCTTGGTACAGGGACTCGAGGAGCCGGCTCGGACAGGTGCCCTCTGTGATTTGTTGCTCGTTCCCAGAGAGGCTCTCGTGGCTGACGTGGGATTGTCTTGGCCACAGCAGCCGCCGGGTTTCAGATCTCTGCTGCTTTGCCTAAAGCAGCATCTTTTATTAATGTGTCCACGGCAAAGCTGTTGTCCCAAAAAGGATTCTTTCACCCAGTGTGCAAGAAGCCAATCCCCACACAGAGTTCAAGTATTTCCTTTATTTAACAGTTCTGCACAGAAAGAGGTGCTGGGTGGCAAATGCGCAAAGCTACCACAGCAACTATCAAACTTTTCACTATTTATACATTTTAGCAAAAACGGGATTAATGTTCATTGGCTACCAATTATGTGGCTCTCTTATTAATTTAATATAGTATTTCTTTTTAAAATTATATTTTTATAGTATCTTGTCTAAACATTTAGATGTTACATTTATAGTATATGTAATCTGTAATGCTCCATATATTACATATAGATATGATATTATCTTACAATATTCATAATATATTATTTCTCAATATTTATTATATATTGACATTATAAATATTAAATAATACACAATATTTACATTTGTATTTTAATAGTGTTTTGTTTTGGTATGTATTAAATATTAATATAATCTTTTATCATATTATTGAATAATATTGATTAGCAATAACTTATTAATAATTAATATTAGTATCTTGACATTAGTATCTTAATATTTTTCTTCTACTGGTTAAAAGATTTCCTTGCTCCTTATG
>NW_008237239.1:23687596-23690953 GCF_000691975.1 Corvus brachyrhynchos | reverse complement strand
ACAGAGAAGGCCAAGAAGATAATCAATGAGAGACGATGTTCTGGACACAAGCGGAGGATGTTCTTGTTATGGGACATTAAGAGTGTACAAGGAAGAACTTGTGGATAATATGTAGCAACTCTACCTTTGCTTGTATAGCTAATTGTTTTACTGCCTGAATGGTCATTGTTTGTTAGACAGCCTTGTTGTTTGCTAAGCAGCCAATCTTATTTAGGCCACAGCATTTGTGAGGACGTTTAAGAATAGCAATAGAAAAAATAAAAAATCTTTCTACTTCTCTCAACTATGGATTACGACTAGCGTGTCCTTTTATGTCCACCTCGACAACAGCCACATATGGTGACCCCAAGACGTGATCCAAAGAGCCTGCCTGGAGAGCAAGAAGCCTCCACGGAGAACAGGGGAGGCGGATTCAACGGGAAGGAGAGTAGCAAGGAGAGCTACCAAGATTCAGATCGGACTGCAACCTTTTAAAGGTGAGCCTGTTGATGACAGAATGGGAGCAACTACATCCCAAGAGGAAAATTCAATAGTTAGTATATGGACATCAATGTTAAAATGACGTGGCATAAATTATGATGAGCTGATATTGCAAAGACTGTTACTTTGGAGCAAAATCAAGGAATTGAGACCACATGTGTCAACGCTTTTAGTAGACAGACATGGGAAGCAGTAGTATGGAATATTTTGGACCTTGCTTCTCAGGGGGATGATACTGTTAAAGAATTTATGATGACAAGGAGGTTAGTTTTAGACACTTTGAAAGAACTGAAAAAAGAGCAAGACGCTGCAGCAGCTGGCCCGGCAGAGAGAACAGACACAGATAGTGCTGGTGAGACTGGTAACATTGCAGCGGGAGGGGGTGGCAGGGCACAGGCTGGCAAAGACAGACCTGTATTGTTTCCAATACCCAAGCTGTGGAGGGCTTTGCCTCCTCCCTTTGCAGATTCTGCTTCTCGCTCCGCTTCTCCCCCCCCATCCCTACAAAACCCTTTGATCTATCTTTACCACCCGCCAGGAGGGGTGACATTGATGGAAAAGGTGAAAATGAGAGTGTGCCATCAGCACCCCCGCTGCCAGCTGCTGCATCCCCGCTGTTTGCTGCTACTAATCCTTTTGTACAAGGAACAAAAGAATCCGTGCCAGAAAATCCAAATGATAGCTTGCTTTATAGAGATACTTTAACTTTGCCACCCTTATCTGTAGCTCGGGGTATGCGAGATTCTGCCACTGTTTGAAGAGATATCAGACTCCAAGTGTTATCTGATAGAGATTTTGAAGCAGCAGAAAAGATCATTCGGCAGTTGCCAGAGTCAAAAGAGCCATAAGACTCTGTAATTTCTGCTTTCCCGGTTATCAGAGGCAGGGGTCAAGTGCCCAATCAGCATGTTCCATTTAACTGGCAGGTATTATCTGAGCTACGCCAACTTGCTACTAACTACAGTTTGGGATCCCCTGCTGTGACGAAAATGCTGAAATTCATGACAAGTGAAGAGTTAACTCCCTTTGATTTAAAGCAGATTGCTAGATTGGTTTGCATGCCAGTTCAGTATATGGTGTTTGAGACTGAGTGGAGGGCTTCTTGTGAAGAGACTGCTCTAAATAATAAGCGATTGCCAATGGCTGATCCTCAGTTTGGCGCAGGTTTGCCTCAATTAATGGGGTTGCACCCTGTGGAGGAGCCTCAGCTGCAGGCTCGCCTGCACCCTTTGATCCTAGCGCAATCCCGTGATCATGCTTTGCAAGCTTTGTTTAAAGTAGTGAGTATGTCAGCTTCTGGGAAAAGCTACACAACTATTAAACAGAGCCCTAATGAGACTTTTATAGCCTTTTTAGACCGCCTTCAGGATGCGATAGAAAAACAAATTGTAGATGCAGATGTAAAAGAAGCTTTAATTTTGCAAATGGTACAAGACAATGCAAATGAGGAATGCAGGAAAGTCCTCATCCTATGAAAAAGTCCTCATTGAATGATACGATTAATGCACGTGCAAAACTTGGGACTACACCACATCAAATGGCTACGCTAACCGAGTCTGTTACTACAGCTGTCACAGCAGCTATTAAAATGACACATAACTGTTATAGCTGTGGACAGCTGGGCCATTTTAAATCTCAGCGTCCACACAGAACTCCATCCTCCAGAGCAACTGCAACTAACAACAACAAAGTAGCTCCGGGAGCAGTTCTGTGTAACCGGTGTGGTAAACCAGGACATTATGCGAAACAACGTAAATCTCATTTCCAAGCCAATGGGCAGCCTCTCAAAAATCAGGGAAACTGCCAACGGAACACAAGGGGACAGCGCGTGCAGACAAAAATGCTTCCCCAGGAACCGCTGCGCCCAGCACAGGTTTATGTGACAGACCTGCCAGCGGAACAAAAGGCTCAGCAGGGATGGATGTTTGCACCGCCAGCACAGTGATTATAGACTCTCCTGCAGTTCTTAAAGTGCCTTTGGATGCACATGGACCTATAGGGCAAAACTTAAGTGCTTTACTAATAGGAAGATCCAGTGCTACTTTGCAAGGGATTTTTGTGCATCCGGGAGTAACTGATGCAGACTTTACAGGACAAATATGTGCAATGGTTTCTACACCCACTCCTCCTGCAGTCAGGTCTGCTCATACTCGTATTGCTCAACTTGTGCCTTTCAAGTCTTGTGTTCCCAGGACTGGACTTACAGAGAGAGGAGACCCAAGGCTTCGGTTCTACTGGCGCGCCTCAGGTTTTCTGGACTCAACAACTTTCCGAGCAGAGACCGCAACTGATTTGTGAGCTAACACTGAAAGGGGCACAGCCACAGACTGTTAAGATCAAGGGGTTGCTTGATACAGGACCAGATGCCACAGTGATCTCATTTCACAACTGGCCAAACTCATGGCCTGTCACTGCAGTGGGAAATTCAATTGCAGGTCTTGGGGGAATGACACAAAGTTATTTAAGTACACATTTTGTGCTTATAAAAAGTCCAGACAACCAGGTTGCTACAGTTCGCCATGTATGGGGACGTGATGTTTTGGCCACTTGGGGAGTTACAACTGGACAAATTTTTAATAGGGGTCATTGTGCAGGGCGGTTGCCACCCAGTAACACCTCTACAATGGTTAACTGACCGATCTCTGTGGCAGGCACAATGGCCTTTAACACAACAGAAACTTGCCGTCCTGAACGATTTAGTTGATGAGCAGTTATCACAAGGGTACACAGAGCCATCTGTCAGCCCTTGGAATACTTCTGTATTTGTGTGTAGATACAAAAATGCTGCTAGCAAGGATTTTCTTGCTATTTTCTAAGTCTGTGAGAGACTTTTCTCTCTCACAGAAGAGGTAGCAGAGTTATGTAAACACTCAAGCT
>NW_008237239.1:23686581-23686962 GCF_000691975.1 Corvus brachyrhynchos | reverse complement strand
GTGCCTTATGGCAGGAACTTGGCTGTGCTGTCCAACACGAGCTCCCGTCTGGGAACCCAGCAGCGTTAGAATTATACCAGACCCGGCGTTCATTATATATGCTGCTGGCAGACCTCGACTGTAGCAGCAGAGCTGGCTCGCCTATTTCGGTGGTAAGTGACAGAGGACTGTCCGAGGGGGACCCCGCGGACTGGGCTTCCGGGGTGAATGATGGTGGATTCGGAAAAACCCCCCCGGCTCCACAGGCAGAGCCCGCACCGGCTCACCCTGCACAATCACCGGACTCCGCAGCCCCCAGGGACCCCGCGCCGCCAGAGGTGGGGGGTGTCAGGGCAGCGAGAGGGCGCACAGCCTGCCTTGCCGTTCGGCTGGGCGGCCGCC
>NW_008237239.1:23685199-23685919 GCF_000691975.1 Corvus brachyrhynchos | reverse complement strand
GGGACTGGCCGAGACGGCATCCCGTAAAGAAGCTGCTGTTCAAACTGCAGCGCAGCCAACTGCAGTCTGTGCTGTCCTGCCTCTAGCGAACTTAGCCAAAGTGCCCCTCCCTGTCCATCTGTGTTCGCTCCCAGCATCTCAGAGTTGCCTTTGCCTGATGACTCACTGTCAGGCAGTGAGGCAGATGAGGTTCTGGCCCCAGGTCGTCAGGCGGCTGTAGCCGCGTGGTGAAGAAAAAGGCTGCGCCGGTCTCACCCTTGGACCTTTCAGGACTGCACGGTAACAGTGCATCTGACCCACTACAGGCACTTCTTAGAGTCAGTTAAGATGCGCGCATTGGAGGAGGGTGACTGGAGGTTGTTGGAAACACTTGGAATGCCAAATAGATTTGAGGATTCTGGGCGTAACCGGGAAGCTGTTACACTTCATCCACAGGCTATGCCAGAAGTTCAGGATGGTAGTGATTCCCCAAAAGGGGAGATCCAAGCTTTCCCAGTGTATAAGGCTCTCCCAAATTCAGGCGAGCTTGATAAGCATGAGGTGATTGCTTGGAAAGTTGCCCAGGACCTGCAATCCAAGGTGGCACAATATGGACTAGGTTCTGCTGAGGTTATGCAGATAATAAGGGTGATAAATACAGATTTGCTTTCTCCATTTGATATCAGACACCTAGGCCAAATTCTATTTCAACCTGTACAATTTACAGTTTTTGAGAAAACC
>NW_008237239.1:23684261-23684864 GCF_000691975.1 Corvus brachyrhynchos | reverse complement strand
CACCGATCCCCCAGTGCAAGAGGTGTGTCAGACCAGGGCATTGCTCGGACAATTGTAGATCCCAGACTCATGCCGATGGTCAGCCTTTGTCGGGAAACTTTCGCCGGGGTGCAAGGAGGGGGAACTGCTCTCCGATGCAGTCGCTTCCCCAGAGAGTGGCACAGGTACAGGCACAAGCCTACCCAGCCACCCTAGAGACAGCACCCAGGGATCAGATGGTTTTGACATACACACCGCAGCCACAGTCATCTTATTTATAAGGTTCCCTTGGACGCACATGGACCCTTAGCCCAGGGATCCAGTGCAATGCTGATGGGAAAACCTGACATTGCCCATCAAGGAATCTTAGTGCACTCAGGAGTTATTGATGCTGACTTTAAAGGTCAGATTTGCGCTATGGTCTCCATGCAAAAACCCCCTGTAACTATTCCTGAAAAGACCTGCCTTGCTAAATTGGTGCCTTTTAAGTCTTGTGTCCCCAGGATAGAGCAACAAACTCACGAAGATAACGGCAGTGGATCTACGGGACTTCCGCAGGCCTTCTGGACTGCAGACATCTCTGACCAAAGGCCACAGATGACATGTACCCTGATCCTGCCGAAC
>NW_008237239.1:23679979-23684050 GCF_000691975.1 Corvus brachyrhynchos | reverse complement strand
GTCACCACTGCAGGATTCCGTCTCCTGCTGCCTTTCTTCTACCGTGAGTGCAGCTCTGTTCGTAAGAGCGGCCGTTGCATTGGAACCTTCTTAACAGTTTACCTTCACTAAAAGAGGGACTCTTCACCATCTGCTCGGGTGCCTCAGGTGAGAAACCCCGGGATCCCGAGCCTGCCTTTCCCTGCCCCGCTCAGAGCCGGGCCGCTGCTGCCCCGCCCCCCCCCCTTCTTTGCCACTCCTCCGAGTTTTCTATTCTATAGGAATAAAATCCCATATAAACACATGAATAGATTGAAGAGATTGACTGATAATATGGGTTTATTTACAAGCCTGATTGGCGTATTTAAGGCCTGATTGCCATACTACTCACAAACTACTATTAAATGTAACTCACTTTCAAATTTCTAAGAGTAAAACACGTATTTGCACTGTATTCAAAACTGCATGGCAAATTATTTCAGATATTACGGACAAAATGATGCGATAATCATCACATAATAAGAATTTGAAAAGTCAAGTAGGCAAGAGAAAACTGGTGGGTTTTTGTCTGCCCGCATTCTGGACCACGGCTGTGTGAAAATGGTCTGTGAGCCAGGTGCAAAGGTGCACAGCAGGAACAGCACTGTCACCTAATAAACACCCCAGGTTTCTTTATTAATGACTCCCAGGAGTAGAAGAATGTGTCAAGTTTCCTACAGAGATCCATTTGGAGAGGAGAAATGTTTGGAGAGGAGCAAAATCACAGGAGTTCCCACTGTAGGCTATATCCCCGTTTCCTTGTATTCTTTCACTGCAGAAACCCATCTGATCCTGACTATTTGAATTCCAAGGACACACCAAACCACTTGCACGCACATCTGCTCACTGAGCCTGAGAAATGTGTTCTAGAGAAAAGGAAATGAGAAGGACCAGTGTAGATACAAAAATGCTGCTAGCGAGGATTTTCTTGCTATTTTCTAAGTCCGTGAGAGACTTTTCTCTCTCACAGAAGAGGGAGCAGAGTATGGAAACGACCAAGCCACCTGCAACCTTGAAAAGTCTTGTTTATGGTATAGTAGAAAAATATTTTGACAATGGATGTTTTAGGATTTTAGCCAATCACCCCAAGGGGTGGCTGATCCTTTGTCCAATTAGACTATGAAGAAAAAAGTCTATAAAAGAGTCTGTAAAATAATTAAATAAATCAATCTTGCTGCACAATTCCTGCCTGCTGGATCTTCTCTCCTCCTCCTCCCTATGGCTGCAGGACATGGTGATATACCCTAGGGCCTAGGCCTGCGGTAATATTTGTGATTCAAAAGAAATCAGGCAAATGGAGATTGGTGCACGATCTGAGACACATTAATGCAGTCATGGAAAGTATGGGTGCACTGCAACCAGGCGTGCCATCTCCTACTATGATTCCTGCAACATGGGACATTTTAGTTGTTGATTTGAAAGACTGCTTCTTTACAATTCCCTTACATCCTGATGATAGACCAAAATTTGCATTTTCAGTACCAGCTGTTAACAATGCTGAACCTGTAAAATGATATCAATGGAAAGTTTTACTACAAGGTATGAAAACCAGTCCAACTATCTGTCAAATGTATGTGGCCCAAGCTCGATTGCCTATCAGAGAACAATTCCCTAACAGTTATTGCTATCACTATGTGAATGACATATTGATAACATGTCCTTGCAAACAGGATTTGCAATACATACAGGCAGAGCTTTTAAAGGCTCTGTGCAAATATGGATTACAGATTGCACCTTAAAAAATCCAAACAGAAGCACCCTGGAAATATTTGGGATCAAAAATATTTGAACATACCATATGCCCTCAAACTGTTCAATTTGACACTACAGTGCACACTCTAAATGACGCACAGAAATTGTTAGGAACCATTAATTGGCTGCGTCCCTATTTAGGACTCACTACTGCACAACTTTCTCCTCTGTTTAATATATTAGCAGGAGATTCAAATTTAAACTCACAAAGACAGATTACCCCTGAAGCTCAACAAGCCTTAGATAAGGTGCAACAAACTATTTCCAATCGCCATGTGTACCACCATGTGGACCCTGGCATTGATATCGTTGTTTTTGTTGTAACTCCAGAATTTCATCCAACAGGTATTATTGCACAGTGGTCTGATCATTGGTCCCCTGATCCATTGCATATTCTCGAATGGATGTTTTTACCTCACAAACCTAAAAATTTTTGAATTGATTGCTCAGTTAATTATTAAGTGTAGACACTGATGCCTGCAAATTGCTGCCAAAGATCCTGCTATTCCTATTCAGCAAGATTACTTTGAGTGGTCCTTGGCCTGCAGAGCTACACAGGACAAATTGATTACCATTTTCCTAGTCATAGATTATTACAATCACTGAATACCACCCCATTATCAGCAAAACCTAAATTAAGTCTTACTCCTGTAGATGGACCTACAGTATTTACAGACAGGTCAAGAAAAACAAAAACAGCAATTGTCACCTGGAAAAATAAGGACGGATGGCAGACTTTGCAGGGTCAGGGTACTGGATCCGCACAATTGGTCAAATTAAAAGCAGTAACTAAGGCCTTTCATCATTTTAATGAACCTTTTAACCTAATTGTTGACTCAGCTTATTTTGCAGATGTTGTACAACAAGTAGATTGTTCCCTTTTAAAAGAAGTTAATAATGCTGATTTGTTTCTTTTGCTAAAGGCTTTATGGACAGCTGTTTTGGAACGCATGTATCCCTTTTATGTTTTGCATATTAGAAGCCATACAAACCTACCAGGATTTCTTGCAGAAGGTAATGCCCATGCTGATGCATTAGCTGATCCTGTTTGGGCAGTTCCTTAGCCAGATAAACTAGCCCAGGCTAAAGCATCTCATACCTTTTTTCATCAAAATGCGTGCACATTGTGTAAACAGTTTTCATTAACGCCTACAGAAGCTCGTGCTATTGTTAGTGCTTGCCCAGATTGTCATAACTTTAGTGGACCTTTACCCTTAGGAGTAAATCCCCGTGGTCTTTTGGCCCTACAGCTTTGGCAGACTGATGTTACACACATTTCAGAATTTGGTCGTTTTAAATATGTACATGTATCTATTGACACCTTTGCCTCTGTTATATGGGCTTCTGCTCATGTTGGAGAAAAGGCCCGTGATGCAATTTTGCACTGGCAGCAAGCCTTTCCTGCTTTGGGCATACCTGCCTTTGTGAAAATTGACAATGGGCCAGCCTACGCCTCTCAGAAAGTTAGGAATTTTTTATGCTTGTGGGGTGTCTCTCACAAATTTGGTATTCCTCATTCTCCCACTGGTCAGGCTGTCGTGGAATGTGCTCATCACACACTTAAAACTGTTTTAGAAAAAACAAAAAGGGAGAATGAAAGGGGAAACCCCACTTTTGAAAGCTGTATATACCATAAATCACTTGACCATACCGGCTCATTCAAACAATCCCTCAATTTTAAATCATTTTTATTCCTTGCAGTCCACCAGTGAAACACAATTGCCTCGAGCTAAAGTATGGGTAAGGAATTTGCTTACCAGCCAGTGGGAAGGGCCCTGGGACCTTGTCACTTAGGGGCGTGGATACGCTTGTGTTTCCACAGGTACTGGAGCACGGTGGGTGCCAGCAAGGTGTGTGCGTCCTGATTTGGGGCGTGTATACGCTTGTGTTTCCACAGATACTGGACCTCGGTGAGTGCCAGCAAGGTGTGTGCATCCTGATTTGCGGCAGAATATCCCACCACCTGTTCGGCCAGATCTTGAGGATAACAGCAACACAGGCTGATGACATTGGCAGCATAGTTTGAGCTACCTCTGACCAGAGAAAGCATCGAGCACCCGTGACCAAGGAGGACTCTATTGCACTGTATATCCCTGTGATCAAGGGGTATTGGCTTGCATTGGGATGTACTAGAGTGCAAACGGCAACGAATAACAGAAAAATGCAGGTGCCAATATGGTACTTGTCATTTTGCTGAGCTTAGTGCCTGCTATTTCTGCTTGGCCTGTTAGTCAGCCCAAATGTGGGTTACCCTGGCCAATGCGACAGGGCAAGATACTCTCTGCCTATCCACTGCTACTC
>NW_008237239.1:23676935-23679833 GCF_000691975.1 Corvus brachyrhynchos | reverse complement strand
CTTGCACAAAATCCGTGCCTCTAACATGTGTGCTGAGTTTGGACCTAAGCTGTGACCCCCAGGCACTGCAGGCTTCCACCTCAAAACTTTCCAAGAGCAAAGCAAGAATTCTGTGAGGACAAAACAAACCCATCCCCTGAAACAGCATTTGCCACCATTTTTCCTAAAGGATCAGAGCTGTCCCTGAGCTTCCAAGAGAGGAGCCAGCTTGGGAACTTTTAGCCCCTCCCTTTCCTGGAGGCGGCTTCTGAGATGCCCCCGTGAGAGCTTCGCCCCGAGGCCGAGTGCCGCCCCCATCTCAGATGCTGCACACCTCTGCAGCAGCCAGGGAAAACCTGCCCAATACACCTTCCATGGGTATTGGGCAGGAGGGACAAGCTCAGCACCTCCTGATTTGGAGGAGCCACTCTAGTGTCTATTCACTGGCATTCCCTGTAAATTCTGCCTCGGAAGACCTCTTGCCTTAGAAGGGGAGGCCATACCTGAGAGATGCTCTGTGACATCCAGCAGAGCTTGGCCCTTCAGTTCACTCCTGCGGTGGCTGAACTCTTTCATCAGGGATACTTTATCTACAAGGGAAACACATGTTTCTGCTCTCTCTTCCGAGGTCATAAGAGAAAGGACAGTGGGGAGGGAAAGGGCAGGGGCAACTACATTTTGTAAAAGAAAGGAAATTCCTGTTGATTTTTGAATCCTTTTCTTCTTTCCTTCCAGCCTACTTGGGAGGATTTTAAATTCCAAAAGAAAAGCTCTCCTTTCACATTTTAAATCCAAAGTTGTCTGCTGTACCAGGAGCTATGTTAAACATTTTACATCAGGGACCTCAAGACTTCAATCACACGTAAGCAGTGAAAAGGTTTTGCATCCCAGAGCTTTGCAGAAGTGCTCTTCTCTCTCCCCTATGGAAAAGGGTGAGAAGGCTCCAAAATTCCCACCTCCATTCCCACCTGAAGGATAAGCTGTTTTTAAATTGTCAGGTTACCTGTGTGGATCTAGGGACAAGACTCCAAGTTACTCATACAAGAGCTATTACTGCTCAGTGCCTCAGTAGCCTGTGGGTTTCTGTAACATCTGTGAAATCAGATCTTGGCAGAGAGACTGGAAAATGAACTGATTTCCCAATACTTGACCGGCGTATGTATTTTGGTTTTCCTTGTGCCTATCTGTTGCGGTTTTGGGGGTCTGAATTTGCTGTTGCCTGCATTGGCCTACAAGCCTCCAGTCCTACCACTCTAATAAGCCAAGGCAAGCTTTTCCTGGAGACAGAACGTGTGTGGGATGAAGTTTGGTCCCTCACAGGGTCACCAGGGCTGGCAGTGACAAAGCAGGCAATCTGCTTCATTGGGAAACACTACAGAGCTACACCCCAGTGTGGGTTTCAGTAGCAGGGTATTATTAAGAGCTCCTTTCCTGCATGAGATACAAAAAGGAGGTCCCAAATGATCTTCATGCAAGCATGCAGTAAAGAACTGATCCTGCTGTCCTAATGAAGCTAATGCCTATAATGTGGAGCCTTCCAGGAGGCTGCTCTGCAGAGGTTCTGATGCACCAGTGTCCCTTCATGCCAACAGCAAAGCTATTCATTTGGGAAGTCAGCTGGGGCCCAGGCAAACTCCAAAAATTCCAGCAAAGCTGTAGTCCAGCACTTCCTCTTCAGACAAGCAGCACAGAGCCAAGGGCTCCTGGGACTTTTGGGAAATGCTGATGCACATTCAAGCCTGGTGGGGGACTGGTGCGTAAGGACTGCACCTGCACAGCTTCTGGTGGATGTCAGCTGGAGGTTTCCACAGACAACAACAGCTGTCAAGGCACTCAGCGTTCTCTTGACTCGCAGAGGCAGAGACACACTTGAGGAGAGTCCATGCCAGGGCTCAGCCTTACCTAAGTGAGCCATGGATTCTTCCAGCGCTTTCACAGCTGCGGCATAAACCCCGGGGTCCTTTGAGTTTAGGTTGTTTGTTATTCCTTCAACCAGACAGATGATCACCGGGTTTAAGCCATCTTTCAGGATGCCTACGATTTCAGCCAGCACGTCCAGCGCCTTCTGCTTCACTTTCTTGTGCATATCACCAAGTCTCGGGACAAAATCAATGTTGGTATGGACTCAGAGGCTGCCCAGAGCTTGGTGCCCTTCATGAAGCCTTTGCCTTCTTTCTCTGGGTCATTGATGCAGACTCCGAAGAAGCTGTAGAGAGTGCACAGAGCCTGTTGCACTCCATGAACCACTTGACTTCTTCCTCTGAGTTCCTGATAGGGAATCAGAAGTTATAGATCAGGTAAAAGGGAAGAAGTGAACAGGGTGAACTGATACCTTTACAATCAACCCATGCTGGTTGAGGCATTCACCAGCAGAGAGCAGCAAGTCCAGGTGCCTGTGGCCGGGAGTGATCTGCTGCCTCCCAAAATTGCAAATGGCACAGGATTTCTCCCAGACCAAAGCTACCAGCAACTAGGACTCTGGCTGCCCTTGGAGTGCCAGACACCACATCCAAAATGACATCAACAAACTTGGGAGCTGAGTTTGGTTTCCCATGGAAAAGGGCCAGCACTTGCCTCCAGGTGCCTTTGGCCGGTCCAGGTGCCTGTGGCTGGGAATGGGGTGCCACCTCCTAAATATATGAATGGCGCAGGATTTCTCCTAGACCAAAGCTGCCAGCAACTAGGACTCTGGCTGCCCTTGGAGTGCCGGATGCCATCTCCGAACTGACATCAAGAAGGTGGGGGGATGAGGTTTTTTCTCCCATGGAAAAGGGCCAGCGTTTGCCTCCAGATGCCTGTGGTGGGGAGTGGCGTCCCACCTCCTGAAATTGCAAATGGCATAGGATTTCTCCCAGACCAAAGCTGCCAGCAACTCGACTCTGGCTGCCCTTGGAATGCCAAACATCACCTCCAAACTGA
>NW_008237239.1:23670817-23676914 GCF_000691975.1 Corvus brachyrhynchos | reverse complement strand
AAAGAAAACAATTGTAATTGATGGAACAAAGAGTATTTAGTTAGAAAGAAAAGACTTTTTAGTTGGGGCAGGAGAGATGCAACAAAGTTTTAAAAAATGTAACAAGTAGCAGGTGCACACTAGTTTGTAGCAAGAATCATTATATAAGCATTTATCTATGAGAGAAAAGTCTGATGTTGCTGTTCAGGGAATTGATCATGAGTATTTGTGGTTAGCAAGCTTGTTAACAATTCTACTATTCGCTATCCAGGCTCATGCTATTCTAACCCAATGGCAAAAATACTACAAAAGCTATGTACACTTTTAATAAACGTCTCTGGTTATACCACGACTGGGGACCGTGTTTCTTTTATGCACGTGCAAATGGCTCCCTGAACAGGGACAAACAATCTCCTGGGCAATCCTGGACCTGCAGCATATCTCGACTGTAGCAACGGTGAGCTTCAAGGATCGCCGAGGATGTCCTTTTAATCGCTGGCCAGGAAACACGTTAGCTTGTGACATGGTTTGGCAATCCCCACATAAAATGAACAACAATATATCTAAATTAGAAGCTTTCCATAAAGACTGCTTATTACATACAGCAAAAGAGCAAAATCATAAAATTCAGGAAAAGAAACTAATACAACTCCTTATATGGTTGAAAACCTATTGTCCCTGGTACCCCCCTGACAGCTCCTATGACCTCGATCACTGGGAGTGGGGGATGCTTTAAAAGTACATCAAACAGAGATGCCTGAGATTAACTCAGATGAATTTTTAACATGGAAAATTATATATTCTGCATTACAAGCTTTTCACAATTCAGAAGACATAGTACTCCCAGCTGTAAATTCTCCTGCAGTCACTTCCCCCGCACTCACAGCACCACTTTCTTGTTCCAATTCACTTGCTTTGTGTGTGGAGGAGGGGACCCACGGAGAGGAAAAAGAAGGTGAACTTACAGAAAAAGTCTGTGACTCAGATTCTAAAATAGCGCCGCAACAGCTAAAAATTATGGCTGCAGCACCATCTACTGACACAAAGGTGCTAAAGCAGCCCTTCGTGACTGACGGTGAATTTTCGCTGCTCCCTGAGCCAAGAGACTTTTTAGATACATGTAGAAAAACAGCTTTGCTTCAAGGGGATGTTGAATTGCTCTGTGCTTTGCCTGTGATCTATCAAGGCAATCAGCCTCATCATGAGCAAATTTCTTATGAAATGGCTAAAGAATTAAGAAAATCTATGAAAGAGAATGGTTTGAAATCTTCCTATACATTGAGACTCATAGAAGCTATCGCAGAAAGCTATGTTATGTTACCTGCTGACTGGAAAGCTTTATGTAAATCAAATATGACAGCAGCACAATATTCTATATGGTGGATAGAGTATGGTGGACTTTGTGAAAATCAAGCACAGGCTAACATAAATACTGCTAATGCTGTGATAACAAGGGATCATTTGACAGAGCTCAGACAATGATAAGAGAACAGTTAAGGATGCCCCCAGAAGCTTTTAACCAAGCAAGGGAGCTGGCCATAAGAGCTCTGAAAAGAGTACCCGATGTTAATAAAACTTAACCTGGCTTCTCTGCTATAAGGCAGGGACCTCAAGGGCCCTACATTACTTCTATTGATTGTCTGCAAAAGCTGTGACAAGGCAAATTGATTTATCAGCTGCAACAGAAGTTTTACTGAAATCCTTAGCTTATGAAAATGCTCATCCTGACTGTTGTAAGGCACTTGATCAAGACAGAAACAAACCTGTTGTTTCCTTAAATGATTTTATCAAAGCTTGTGCACATGTTGGTACAGAACAGTACAAAGCCGATTTATTAGCAACTGCCTTAGCTCAACAGCTACAGGTTGCTAAGGCAACAGTCAAATTTGGACAGGAGAGGAAGGTCATATGAGAAAGCAATGCTCAAAGAATAAACAAGGGAAGAAAAAAACTAGTAAACTGTATCCCAGATGCCAGAAAGGGTACCACTGGAGTAATGAATGTCATTCTAAATATGACAAAGATGGTAAACCTCTGCCACAGCAGGGAAACTCGAAGAGGGGCTCTGGATCTTGTGCCCCACAACAAAACAGGATCCAGCCACAGCAAACCCACACAGCTCAAGCTCAAGGTGCATCGGGGGACCCCAGGCAGTGCCGGGATGGATTTGGCAGTTTCCACCACAACAACAATAAATGACACATCGGCTCATCTAATCTCTACAGGTTTAAATGGATCCCTTCCTTTTAAATGTCATGTATTGTTCCTCTGGCGATCATCATCATCTAAAAGCGGAGTTTTTATTTTACCAGGAATCATTGACTCTGATTCTAGGGGTGAAATAAAAATCATGTCTTGGACTCCTAATCCACCTTGTACTATTCCAGCACGATCATGCATTGCTCAACTAATACCACTCCCTATATTACTGGACACGCAGTTGATACCATCTGTCAGTGCTGACAGAGAAATTGGAGGTTTTGGGATCACAGGCACTCCTAACATTTATTGGTCTAAACTTATTTCCGTACGGCACCCTTTCTAACTTGTGTTATAGATGGCAAGTCTTTTAGAGGATTGACAGATACCAGAGCTGACCATCATCAGTGAATGTGAATGGCCATCTACTTGGCTCTTGACAACTCTATCAGCGATTGTCACAGGCATCGGAGGTCAGCAGATGCCACAGCAGTCAGCTAAAGAACTCACGGTATACAGGCCAGAAGGGAAACAAACATGTCTTAAACCATATGTACTTTCTACTGCATTCACACTGAGGGGAAGAGATCTGTTATCACAGTGGGGACTGACACTGACAACAAATTTTTAAAAGGGGTCACTGATGTGCAGCTGAGACTTAAACCCACATGGAACACAAATACTCCTGTGTGGGTGGATCAGTTGCCCCTCAGAGGGGAACGGCTGCAACAAGCACAAAAGCAGCTCAAAGAACAATTAGATCTGAGAAATGTAGTTCCTTCTACAAGCCCGTGGAACACCCCAATATTTGTGATTCCAAAAAAGATTGCCAAAATGAAGACTCTCACAAGATCTGAGAGCCATCAATGCACTAATAGCCCCGATGGGCGCTCAGCAACCCAGAATTCCTAATCCAGCAATGATTCCTGAAACACGGGAATTGTTAATCATTGACTTAAAAGATTGTTTTTTCTCACAATTGCATTACACCCTGATGATGAACCTCATTTTGCTTTTTCATTACCATACTTGAGCAACAGTGAACCCATGCAAAGGTATCACTGGGTTGTGTTACCACAAGGGATGAAAAACAGTCCTACAATATGCCAATTTGTGGTAGCATGTGCTTTACAACCAGTGTGGCTACAATTTTCAAAGGTTTTGTTCTATCATTACATGGATGAGATACTGCTAGCAGCAGATGATCCTGTTGTATTGCAAAACTGGTTTGCCTTTTTGTGACTTTCTCTTGACAGATTTGGTCTTTGTATTGCAGCAGACAAGGTTCAAACTGTCCCACCATGGAAATACCTAGGGTTTCTATTATTTGAAATTATTCCTCAGCCCATTGTGCTGAAGACTTCTATTAAAACACTAAATGATTTGCAAAAATTATTAGGAACTATTAATTGGCTCAGACCTACCCTTGGTATTTCCACTGAGGAATTGTCATCCTTGTTTAATTTACTTAAGGGAGACACATTTCAACTTAATATCAGATTCTTTGTATGTAGTAGTTATTTTAAATCGTATAGAACATTCCTTTTTAAAGCAAGTACACAACAAGGATTTGTTTATGCTGTTATCTACTCTCTATGATTATGGTCAATGCCGATCTCACTGTTTTTATGTTATGCATCTCAGGTCTCAGTCATCTTTGCCTGGACCTCTGGTGGAAGGCAATGCTGATGCTCTGACAGTGATGTCAACAGTTCCAAATCAAATTACACAAGCAAAATTGTCACACTATTTTTATCACCAGAATGCAAAAGCTTTGAGTAAACAATTTGATCTTACCCTTTCTCAAGCCAGAAAAATTGTTCATTCTTGCCCTTGTGCAAGATTAACACCCTTTTGTGCTCGTTTAACGCCCTTACCTACTACAGTAGGTACAAACCCAAGAGGTTTGGGTGTCAATGAAGTCTGGCAGATGGATGTTACACACATTTTCTCTTTTGGCACTTTAAAATATGTGCATGTATCAGTTGACACATATTCCAATTTTTTTGTTGCCTCTGCTCATAAAGGGGAAAAGACAATACATGTCATTAAACACATGTTGCGAGCTATCGCTATCTTAGGTGTCCCAAAAGTAGTGAAAACTGATAATGGTCCAGCGTATGTTTCACAACCAATGAAACCTTTTTTCATTCTTGGGGTATACATCACTTAACTGGTATACCTCATTCCTCAACAGCTCAAGCTGTTGTGGAACAAACACATGCCCTTTTAAAGAATATGCATCTTAAACAAAAGAGGGGGAATCCCCTTGCTATAACACCTCCGGAACAATTGGACAAGGCAACATTTGTTTTAAATTTTTTAAATATTCCCAGATTTGATAACAAAACAGCAAGAGAAAAAGGCTTTCTCATTATATCTTAACAGATTCTCAGCCACCTGTCTATTATAAAGACTTGCAGAGTGGACAATGGCTAGGCCCTATGCCTTTGCTAACATGGGGACATGGTTATGGCTGTGTTTCTCTATCCACAGGACCCTATTGGTTACCTGCAAAGAACATCAAGCCCACCACAGAAGGGATGAAGACTTGAAGGCATCACAATTTTAGTTTGGTAATCAGTTGCAATGGGTTCGGGCACAACTTTTTGTCATCCTCAGCGTATTCTCGATGAATATGAACAAAGTATGGGTCCCACGACCAAAGATCAATGCTTGGCTCACATTGGCCAAAGCAATTAACCAATCTACCCTTTGTCTATCCATGACCAGTCCCAGTGATCCATTTCAGACGTCTGGTCAGCATTCCTTTGTCAGAGGATGAATGGAACAAATTATACAATACTGTTGTACAAGATTGTACAATTTTAGGTAAGTGTAGATCGCCGTGGTCATGTTTGGGGTCACAGCAATCTAATGCTGGCCAATCTGTGGGATGGTATATGGGCAATACTGATGGAAGCACGAAAAAAGTAAGTAACTTCCCTGCTCTCTCACTGCAGCCCCAAGAGTTGGACATTTTAGGCTCTATAAGAGCTTCTGTGTGTTTTTACTTTAGTTATGCTAATGATCCCAAGGCAGTCAACACAGGAGTTGATGTAAGTGGCACTGGCATTTATTGTAATGCTTCTGCCTGACGCAATTTTACTACTCCCTCACAAATCACAACAGAGATCAATGCAATAAGCCTGCCTGATAACATATTTTTAATATGTGGCAACAGAGCATGGAAAGGCATTCCAAGTAATGCAGTGGGACGTCCATGTAGTTTTGGTTGTTTAACTGTGTTTCATCCCAGTCTCGAAACTTTAACTAATGACATTATGTCATAGGCAAAATAAACGTGATGCTAAGTCATTTGGTCCTGACTGCAATTCAGAGGTTGATTTCTGGAATCCTGCAAAGATTTTTTAGTTCCTTAGTTGCCTCTACTGGTACTGCACACTCCTTGAACACAATTAATGAACTAGGTTGTTGGCTTGCAAAAGAAAGTAATGCTACTAGTAATGTGTTAACAGGATTGTTAACAGATGTCAACTCAGTACGTCATGCAACACTGCAAAATAGAGCAGCAATAGACTTTTTACTGTTAGCCCAAGGACATGGATGTGAAGACTTTGACGGAATATGCTATATGAACCTGAGTGACCACTCCAAATCCATTCACAAAAGCATCCAGGAACTGAAGGAGCTGTTTGGAAAACTGCAGCAAAACCAGGGATGGGATCCTTTCGGCCTGTTCTCCTGGCTGGGAAGATTTAATTTTGGACGTTGGGTCAAACACATAGTTGGTTTCGCTGTAGTAGGATTCATAGCACTTTTAATGATTATATCTACTATGTGTATTTTCTTGTATTCAACGGCTTATCAATCTGAATATAAAGCAGGTAATGCTTGCACAGACACACTGTACTCGCTTTGCAATGCTTAGTAAAAAAGAAAGGGGGAGATGTAGGGA
>NW_008237239.1:23655140-23670805 GCF_000691975.1 Corvus brachyrhynchos | reverse complement strand
TTGTAATTGATAGAACAAGGAGTATTTAGTTAGAAAGAAAAGACTTTTTAGTTGGGGCAGGAGAGATGCAACAAAGTTTTTAAAAATGTAACAAGTAGCAGGTGCACACTAGTTTGTAGAAAAAACTATTATATAAGCATTTATCTATGAGAGGAAAGTCTGATATTGCTGTTTAGAGAATTGATCATAAATATTATTGGTAGCAAGCTTATTAACAATTATACTATTGGCTATCAGGCAGACGATTCCAGTGACCAATCACTCTTTCAGTGAACAATTTTTTCCTGATGTCTAACCTAAACTTCCCCTGGCACAGCTTAAGACTGTGTCCTCTTCTTCTGTCAGTGGTTGCCTGGGAGAAGAAATGGACCCCCACCTGACCACAACCTCATTTCAGGTAGTTGCAGTGAATGATGAGGTCTCCCCTGAGCCTCCTTTTTTCCAGGCTAAACAACCCCAGTTCCCTCAACTGTTCTTCATAGGGCTTGTGTTCCAGGCCCTTCACCAGTCTTGTTGCCGTCCTCTGGATGTGTTCAAGCATCTCAACGTCCTTCCTAAATTGAGGGGCTCAGAACTGGACACAGTACTTGTGGTGCTGCCTCACCAGTGCTGAGCACAGGGGAAGAATGATTTGCCTGGTCCTGCTGGTCACACTATTTCTGATACAGGCCAGCATGCCATTGGCCTTCTTGGTCACCTGGGCACACTGCTGGCTCATGTTCAGTCAGCTGTCAACCAGTGACCCCAAGTGCCTCCCTTTCTGCCTGGCCACTGTCCAGCCACTCTGTCCCCAGCCTGTTGCACTGCAGGGGGTTGTTGTGGCTGAAGTGTAGGACTCCACACTTGAATTTGTTGAACCTCATATTGTTGGACTCGGCCCACCTAGCCTGTCCAGGTCCCTGTGCAGAGGCCTCCTACCCTCCAGCAGATGGACACACACTCCCAGCTTGGTGTTATCTGCAAATTTACTGATGGGGGACTCAGTCCCCTTATCCAGATCATCAATAAAGATGTTAAACAGGACTGGCCCCAGCACAGATCCCTGGGGGACACCACTAGTGACTGGCCACCAACTGGATGCAGCACCATTCGCCACCACTCCCTGGGCCCAGCCATCCAGCCAGTTCTTAACCCAGCAAAGAGTGCCCCTGTCCAAGCTGTGGGCTGCCAGCTCTTCCAGGAGGATGCTGTGGGAGACCATGTCAAAGGCCTTGCTGAAGTTCAGGTAGGCAATATCCACAGCCTTCCCTGAAGTCACCAGGTGGGTCACTTAGTCATAAAAGGAGATCAGGTTGGCCAGGCATGACCTGCCTCTCCTAAACCCATGCTGCCTGGGTCTGATCCCCTGGCCATCCTGTAGGTGCCGTGTGATGGCACTCAATATGATCTGTTCCATAATCTTACCGGGCACTGAGGTCAGGCTGACAGGCCTGTAGCTTCCCAGATCCTCTTTCCGGCCCTTCTTGTGGATGGGTGTCACATTGGCCAGCTTCCAGTCATCTTGGACCTCCCCAGTGAGCCAAGACTGATGAAATGAGGTACAGCAGATTTGCAAGCTCATCTGCCAGCTCCCTCATCACCCTAGGATGGACTCCATCTGGTACCATAGACTTGTGAGCATCTAAGTGGCTCAGCAGGTCTCTGACTGCTTCCTCCTGGATAACAGGGGGCTATTCTGCTCCATGGCACCATCTACCAGCCCAGGAGGCCAGTTGTCCTGAGGACAACCTGTCTTTCTGTTGAAAATTGAGGCAAAGAAGGTGTTAAGTACCTCTGCCTTTTCCTCATCTTCAGTTACTGAATTCCCTCCTGCATCTAATAGAGAATGCCATTAACGTATTTATAAAAATATTTATTATCCTTCACAGAAGTGTCCAGATTGAGTTCTAATTGGGCTTTTTCTTCTCTATTTTTTTTCCTACGTGCCCTAGTAACTCCCTTAAACATTTCCTGAGATACCTGACCCTGCTTCCAAAGGTAATACACCCTCTTTTTTTTTCCTTAGTTGCTTCAAAAGTTCCTTGCCTACCCGGTCATTTTCCTCCTCAGCTCATCTTTCAGCACATAGGGACAGTCTGTGTCTGTGCCTTCAAGATTTCTGTTTTGAAGCAAGCCCATCCTTCCTGGACTCCTTTGTTTTTAAGGCCTGCTTCCCAAGGTAGTCTCCGAATTAGTCTCTTGAATAGGCCAGAGTCTGCCCTCCGGAAATCCAGCGTGGAAGTTTTATTGATGCTCCTCCTTGTTTCATCAAATATTGAAAACTCTGTAATTTCATGATCACTGTGCCCCAGCCAGCCTCCAACCACCACATCTCCCACCAGCCCTTCTCTGTTTGCAAACAGCAGGTCTAGCGTAATCCCTCCCCTGGTAGGCTCACTCACCAGCTGTGACAAGAAGCTGTCCTCCATACTCTCTAAGAACCTCCTAGACCGCCTCTTCTCTGCTGTGCTGAGGGTACCCAGAGGGTATCTGGCAGGTTAAAGTTACCTACAAGAACAAGGGCTGTTGATCTTGAAACATCCTCCAGCTGCTTGTAGAATAAGTCATCCACCTCTTTATCCTGGTTGGGTGGTCTATAACAGACTTCCATCAGGGTGTCAGCCTTGTTGGCCTTCCCCCTGATTCTTACCCCTAGGCAATCGACCTTATCATCATTAATCTCAATTTCCATGGCATCAACAGCCTCCCTAACATACACAGCCACCCCTCCACCTTTTCTCCCTCACCTGTCTCTTCTGAAGAGTTTGTAGCCATCCAGTTCTGCGAGTTATCCCACCTCCTTTCCACAATGGCAACTACGTCATTGCTTTCTTGCTGTACCATAGCTTCCAGCTCTTGTTTGTTACCCATGCTGTGTGCATTAGTGTACATGCACTTCAGCAGGGCTACAGATTTCACCCCTGACTCTGGCTTAACCCCCTTGGGCTTGTTTCTGGAGAGCCTACCTGCACCCCCTTCAAACCTAGTTTAAAGCCCTCTCAATCAGCTCACACATGGGCTAGAATCCTTTATGCCCTTATTAGTTAGATGGAGCCTGTCTGGCTCCAGCAAGCCAGGTGCCACGAAAATTGCCCCATCATCAAAGAACCCAAAGTTCTGCCAATGGCACCAGCCCATAATCCACTTGTCAATAATGTGGGTTCTCCTGTTCCTTTCATCATTTATCCCTGCTACTGAAGAGACTGAGCAGAACAGCACCTGTGCTCCTGCCCCATCAACCAATCAACCCAGAGCTCTGAAATCCCTTTTAATTGCCCTGGTACTCTTCTTTTCAATCCCATCACTGCCAGCCTGGTGTATCAGCAGTGGGTAATCATCAGAGGGCTGAATCAGCTCAGGGAGTCTCCTGGTGATATCCCATACCCAGGCTCCAGGGAGGCAGTAGACTTCCCTATGGGATGGGTTTAGTTGACATATGGGCCCCTCTGTTTCCCTCAGAAGGGAGTCACCTACTACAACTACCCTCCTTTTCTTTTTAATGCTAGAGGTAGTGACCTGTGTTGGGGAAGATGAAACAGGAAAGCCTTGGAAATATGATTGCCTGACAAAAGATTTTGGGAATATGAAAACTACAGGCAACATCGAAATGAAAGCCACTTTTGAAATACCAGGTCTTAGTTACTAAACAACTAGAAAACAATGGTATGGCCACTGAAGTAATCCCCTTTTGATTGAACAATACCCTCTGCTAGCAGGCAGGTCCAAGGGTCAGAGCAGACCCTACTAGCTCAGCAGAAGGGGTCCAAAGAGTAGTTTTTAGAAGTTAAGATGTAACACTCTATGGTAATATAAGAACTCTTATAGGCTGTATGTAAATGCTATAGGATTTGTATCTTGTATTAGATTGGTTAGTGACAATTAGAATATTCAGTACAGAAGATGATTTATTGTATTGTAACCAGGACTTCACCACTCCACTCTACTTACTCCCTTACCCACTTACTCTCTTACTTACCTCCTCTTCGCTTACTCCAGCTCTGAGCAGTGCCCCAATACCCACGCCCTTTACAATAAACCGGCTGTGTCCCGAGACCTGCCTATAGAGAGCTCTCGTCTCCATCCGTTACCATCTACGTCCGGCCGTCCCGACTGGACCTCAGACCTGTCTGACAAAGTGTAATTGGGAGGCTCTATGGGCAGATTGTTTTCTTCTGTGTCATCTGGCTGACCCTCTGGATCCAGGGCCTCATACCTATTCTGAAGGTAGGTGATGGGGGTCAGGAAGAATTTTTTATTAACTCCCCAAGTAGGGATGGTAGGAAGGTCTCATCCTTCTGCCTGATGGCAGGAGGCATGGGAGTCCTCTGACTCCTGGTGGGCTTCTCTCAGGGATGGAAAGGTGAAACTCCACCAGTCTATTTCCCTTTCACTTTCCCTAATATTCCTTAGTCTTTCTACTTTCTCCTTAAGCTTTCCACCAGACAGAGGAGATCATTCACCTGTCCGCACCACACGCAGGCATCTTTTGCACCATCCCCTGGTACTACTGACAGCCTCAAACACTCCTTACAGGCAGGGATCCAGACAGACACACCTTCTTGGGGGGTTCTGTTTTACTAGCTATAGCTTTTGATCACTTGGAGACCACTGCTGAAAAAAAACCCAAAAACAAACAAACAAACCCCCATCACAAAATAAAAACCTCACAACCAGGAGAATGACTGTAACCCAGCCTGCTTACCCTGGCTGTGTAAACTGCCATGCCACAACCCTATATGCCCACTCCTGGTCACTGCACTTCCCAGAGCCTTCTTTAAAGCACCTCCCTGTGCCTGAGTGGCTAACAAGAGGATGAGAACCGCCTGCTCAGTCCCTTTTGAAAACACCTCTGATGGCATGGATTGGGATGAAATGAGGTGCAGTGAAAAGCATAGAACTTTGCAAAAGTTATACTCATTGAAATCAAGGAATGAAGTGAAGAGACAGGAGTAGTAATTGAGGAAATGAAAATGTGTTAATGCACCTCTCTGGTTGCCTGGGAAATATTATACTTAGATTAAATGAGGTGAGAGATCTAGCACTGAAACAGTTCTAAGGCCACAGAAAATGGGACCTTGAAGACAAGTAATTTTGCTAAATTTGGAATAGTATGTTTAAACAAAACACAGGGAACTGAAGAGAGCCAAATATAGGAAAAGTCCTATACAATTCTTTGAGGACACATGGGATATTAAGAGAAGTATCTGGAAGCATCCATTGTTTTGTGCAAATTTACAGTGTGAGGAAATGGTTGTGGTACTTGTGCTCAAAAATATAACTTATTTTCTTTTTAGTCCTGGTTCTCCCTTTTATAGTTGAATAGATGGAACTGGATACTTTAAGTTCTGAATATTTTCAGGATTACTCGTAGCTGTAAATAATAGGAAAAGACAGTAAGCCTGTAGTAAGTCCCTTTTCTAAGAGTAAGTCTCTGAGTCTACCACCACAGCACCTCTTTTTCTGTGCTGACAGTAAGAACCAGCATCAACATTTAACCACGTTTGCCCCCAGTTCACACGCCACAAACATCTGTTTGATGTAGATATTTATAATCCTGTTGTTGCAGCTTGTTGATGCAGGTGGGAAGCACCTCAGTTTTTGTGGATCCTGTCACCTTGGGCCTTCAACTGTTTGCCCATATACCTAAAAGGCTGATATATTTTATATTGAAGTTACTAAAACAAGGTCTGGAATGCTGTGACTGTTTAGGTGCCAGCTAAGCCAGTTTCAATTTGTGAATAAAAAACTTCAGATGTGGCTGAAGCAGCAGATAAGCAGGACTTTTATCCTTTCATGGCTACAGTTTTTTGAGAATCTTTTTGTTTAATACATAAGGTACATTTCAGCATGGAAGCAATGTATTCACTGCTGCTTGCTCTACACTCACCTGCTGCTAGCAAGTGGTCATGAATTTACAGGAATGTTTCTTTGCAAAATCTCTTGCTAAGTTACAGTTGCAAATCCAACCTGTAACTTTTTGGGGGTTGGTGCTTCGGCTGATTTGTCACTGAACAAGGCTTGCACACCATTACTACAACTGAAGACTTACTTCTGGATTAAAGCTCTTTGACCCAGTTATTAAAAACCTCCAGGCTTCACATGCATAAATCACAGGAGTCCATAATAAAGATGCCAAAGTATTCAGCCACTGTGGTTGTTCTCTGAGAGAAAAGAAACAGCCAAGTTGTTTGTTAATGCAGCTGTATTTTCTCTAGCAGTGTGCTGACACCTATCAGTGCCTTCTAGCACAGAGGAAGTAATGCAATTCCAAATGATGCAGATGAGCATGTCCTGCATGTTACATTTTGATGACAAAAGGCACACCTACACAGCCCTCTCATGCTGTTCTGTCACTTGAAAGACACGATGGAAACTGAAACAAAAGTTGTCTTCCTGCCAAGGTGTCTGTGTGTAAGCACAGCCATGTTTCTTGCTCCTCCCTTGTCTTATGCAAGTCACATACACACGGTGAGCTAGACACCTAGCAGGCACCAAAAGGGATTAGGACGGAGGGGGAAAAGAAAATATGTCCTCTCTAATATGCACAGGAAAACACCAAAAATTAGGAACAATTAGTTACAGAATTTTACTGTCTCCTAGATTTATGCAGCTTCTTGAAATTAAGAACTGAGAGACCTAATTTTAAGCATGTTACTAATTTCAAGAAAATATCATATATGAAGGTTCATTTATAAAAGATCACTAAATGCTCTAACAGGTTTTATAGTCATTTGTCTCACTTTTTGATAAAGACTGCAACAGGTTAATAGGCTGTTTATTGCCATGGTTTATCACCAGCTATGATGTCTTCTACTGACATACTTGTAACATTTCCAGTGTATCCCACACCATTTTAAGCATGTTAATAAAATACATTAATAACATGCAATCTTTATAAGCCCCCTCAAAAAATGCAGCCAGGATATAGTCTTTATTGAAATAAGACCCAAATAGGTGCTCTCTCTTGTATTTAATGGAGTGGATTTAATACAGAAAAAATTATGCTTCCAGCCAAAACCAGCCCCCTGTGTGTGCTGCTTGTGCAAATGACATTTGCCAGTTGTAATGTACTCAGCCTGTGAAATTCTAATAGCCACAGAAGGTTATCTATGGCGAGTGACTAATACCTTCTAAATTAAGGCCTGTAATTGCACTCCAGTGATTAATGCATTAAATTACCCATTTCTTATATGTACGACACTTACCAAATGTGCATCTTATTGTACCTCTGAGATCACCTATAATGTACAATAGGCAGGTGAAATACATGAGCATTTCCCCCAGGCTCCTTCTAAACCAGACTTCCACCCACACAAGATCAACTCTGTAATAAGGTCATTATTTCTGGAGACACACATTCTCAGATCTTGCATAGGTAATGCCATTAAGTTCCTTTACCTTATGAGTCCCAGTTAAAATTACCATAATAAATGCCAAGAATGATTTGATTTTTTTTCCCCTATGGATTTCACAACTAACATAGGAAAATCTATAATCTCTTTAATAAACCTCTAACTTAAAAAAAAAAAGGACAGGGGGAAAAAAACCCCAGTATTTTGGGAATAATTAAAGTGTTCTAGAGAAAGATTTTTATCAAAGCAGTGAACTCAGCAGTTTGTCCATATAATGGAGAGAATAAGAAAGGATAAAATTCTACATGTACAAAGTTAATTATTCTCTCTTTATGACCGTAGAAGAATCCAAAATGAGCCTCTGCAAATGAATTTTTTCCTGGGTTAGGTAGCATTGATTTTGATCTCAATCTGCTTCTGTGAGCTTTTTTCTTAGTGAGACTAAAGACTTTGGAGAGGCAGGTTTTTGCATTCATCTGCCTTTATAGCCTTGGCTACCACTGAGCTCAGTTACAAATACGACTGTGTTAATTTGAGCGAAGGATAGAAAAGCAAGATCAATAAAGGCTAACTGAGAAAAGCCTGATCAACTGAATAAAGTGCTCTATCCATCTCAACATAAGAATAATTCAACATATTACATTTTAGCTTGAAAATTATGATACTTTCATTTTAGCACACACTGAAACCGAAGTTTCTCTGTTGAAATTAACACAGTCAGATCTTGGCAAAAAGAAACCCTCAGAGCTGTGCTTACCCTGCTTTAGATTCTTAAACCCAAAGTAAAAATAAGCAAAAGGATTGTGATGGAGAACTGATTCAGCTTGCTCTGCTTCTCTCTCAGATCTGAGTAGGCTGTAGGAGAAAAATGTACTCCCACAGTTTAATATGGATAAAATACAGCCCTGGGTTGTCTGACCTCCACAGCTGTATAGGACAAATCCCTGTTTTGGGCCTTGCTATCAAGCTAGCCAGATGCAGCAGCAGCAGCAGTTTCTCCCCGAGGCCACTTGGAGTAGAAGGAGACCTTTGTTCAGGCAGCGTCCACCAGCCAGCTGTTCCCTATATCCTGCAAAAAAAGGCTGACTGGAGCTGAAACCTGGTTTCACTCTAACGTAAATACCTTTCAAATGTTGGGGCTGTAGCAAAATGACCTGTGACAGCTTTTGTGTTACTGAGTTGTCTGGCATCGGGATGTGAGTGTACACATGAAGCATTTTTGCAAGCTCAGGTTCTGCCATGGAAACCCCCTGGGAATCACACAGTGCATGTGGGATCGGGAAAGACAGGAGAGAGCCTCAAGACATAAGTTTGTGCAGTGTTAACAAAAAGGGGAGATAAAGGCAAAACAAAATCCACTGGTAACACCGTAAGGAATGTCCCATGAAATTGAAAACTGTACATGCTGACAATATGCCAGAATTGTGCATGCAGGTGGGATATAAAAGCTAGCACATCCATGACAGCCTTGTGTCCTTGTGACTCCAGTGGCACTCGAGACATCTGTCAGTTAATTGCATACTCACCCAGGATAGCGGCCTTGCTCCATCCTGGCCACTTCTCCAAATGTAAAAATGACACATGAATTGCGACATGTCATGTTGTGCCACTCAAAAACACAACAGATGAGGGGAGCGTAAAACCAGCACATCACTTCTTGCACTCCCAGAACATTATTCTTCTAAGGATCTTCAGAGTGCTTCAGTAGCAAAGCACGTAACATCCTAGAGAAAAAGTCCTTAACATTTTTTCACATGGAAAGACTCCGGCAGGCATTAGAATAATAACCTGAAGTCTCAACACCAGATCACATTTTTGCCAAGAAGCAGGTGGAAGTAATCTTCTGTTCAAGAGGAAGGACTGCTGGGTGGCCACGTGAATTCCCAAGCTGGGAGGCAACCTGTCAGGGTTTGATGCTATTCACTCATTTTCCTCTGCTATAGCTAAGCAGAGGAGGGGAAATTAAAATGAAAGCTTCATGAGTTGAGATAAGGATTGGAGGAAAAACATTTTAAGGGAAAAACAGGCTCAAAATTTAAACAGCATAAAGAAAATTTATTATTAACAAAATTAAAAGTAAAAAGGGTAATGAGAACTAAAATAAAACTTTAGAACACCTATTTTCTTCCCAGCCCCTGTCTCTTTTTCCACCAACCACACAAGGAGACAAACCATGGAGTTTTTAGTCAAGTTTGTCACTTCTAAAAATCTTTCTTCAGTTCACTTAGGGAAAAGAGTTTATTTTTTATGCTATTCTGTGGGATCCTTCCCACAGGAGATAGTTCTCTGCAAACTTTTCCGGAGTGATTTTAACTTTCACAAACAGCAGCCCACCTGACCTGCTGTAACGTGAGTTCCTCCCATGAACGGTGCAGTCTTCCCAAAACTGCCTAGCCTGGGTCATTTTAGTTCATGAGGTTTAGTCTCTTAAGGATAAGCTGTTCTAGCTTGGAAGCAAGGCTTCTCTTTCTCTGTCTCTGGAAGCAAGGCTCTTCTCTCTCTGAGTTCCTCACTAGATTTCAGCTTTTCAGCATCCACCTGCTCCAGCGTGAGCACTCTTTCTCATGGGCTGTGAGTGATCTCTGCATCCCCCCACGCACCTCATGAATTACAGGGAAAGAATTCGTTGTGTTATAGTCCTCACCACAGCTTGCAGAGAGATCTCCACTCCGATGCTTGGAGCACCTCCTCCCTCTCCTTCTTTTCTGACCTCAGTGCTGCTATGTTGGTTCTCCTCACGTGTCCTCCCTTTTTTTCCATTTCTCTGACTCGGAAGAAAATTGTTGTCCGTAGGTATTATTGTTCTCAAGTTCTGTTAATTGAAAAGTCCTAATAGAGCTTCACTGCACTGAAAAGGTTGATCTCGTCTGTGTTCTGTGTCGGGCAATTGTTCACCATGTTTTCGTTGCTGGCCATGTGGTCCCTACTGGCACCGCACAGGCTGCACTGGCCACTGGCTCCACTCAGTGCCTCTTCTCATGCGGGGTGCTGAAAAGGAAAAGCTGCTGCTGCCCCTGCCCTTCTGCCTGCAGCACAGCTGGTTAAAAACAGCTGAGTACAGTTCATTGAGAGCCTTGCTGAGATGGCAGCGGCCATGCCGCCCCGGCACTGGTCTCGGCCGCGTGGCTGCTTGCGGCGCTCGATGGCCCAGCGGCCCCCGCGCCACCCCTCGGAGGGTAGCAAGACAGAGAACTTCCTACACTTTTTCCTTTCTTAAATTTGTCATCACAGAGGCGTTACCAACTTCTCTAATTGGGCCAGCCAATATGTCCATCGTTAGAGCTTTCAGGGATTGGCTCTGCTGGACATAGTGGAAGTTTCGAGGAGCTTCTCTCTCCGAAGTAGCCTCCGTGTCTTCCTCTGCCCCCACTACAAGTCCAGGTTGTGTTAAACTAACACACAGTCCCTTTGCTGCTGCTGCCTCTGGCTCACCAGAGAGCTGTGCCGGAGGCTGTGCTTCCCATGGCCACCATAGCCCTCTCCAGAGCCCATCCACTCCAGCTCCTGCCCCACAGCAGGGAATCACATTGATGGGGTGAATACAGAATAGAAAAATACAGCAATTGTGCTGCAGTGCCTTCCACCTCACCCAGTGCTCGGTTTAGCCAAACTCCACTAAGTGGTGCTTTGCCCTCCTGCTCTTGTGCCAACAGCACCTGCCAGTCAGGAGTAACTGAAAAAAGTGCTTGGAGCAGGATGCCACATCACTTCTGGTTTCGTCCACACCTGAAAGTCCAACCTTTCAGGCATGAAATGTGTTTCACTTTTGTATGGCCTCTTCCTGTGTTTTTTCTGCCTGTTTTGATGTGACAGCAGTTTCTGCTCATTTTGTGCTATCAGCACAAGCCCTAAAACACTGCTCTTATCTACACCTGTTCCTGCCATGGAATGTTGCTGCCTAAAGAAAAGAGAGATGCTGCAGATGCCAAGAAGCTTCTGTGACTCATTGCCTGTGAAGCAAACATCACCTCACAAATCTTTTTTGCCTGAAAACAGCATGCTTGCCATTTTCAGTAACATTGCTGATACTGTTTTCTTTGTACATTTGAGAGAATTTGGTGTCTGGTCACCTTTGCCCCTGGCTTTCCTGGCCAGTGCACCAGTACTGATGGAGCTGTGTGGGTCAAGGCCCAGTACAGATGGGCTACAACAGATAAACTTGTGTCTCTTTTGCCCTAATGCAAATGGCTCAAATCGGGAAATAGCCTTCAGCGGTGAACAGCTGTTGTTTTTAAGAGACCAGAATCAATTCTCTATGACCACGCCAAGGGGTAAAGCAGCTGCTTAACTGGAGCATTTCCCAGTTATCACAAATTTGTGCATTTCAGGGTTTCTTGCATTTCCTACCTTCTTCAAGTTATATAGAAATAGTTGTGTTTGGCATCTGCACATGTGAGTCCATCTAGATTTGGAATTTAAAATGTATCACAACCTGCTTCGCACCAGTTTCCCTGTAAGCTTTCAGCACATACTTACGGCTCTCCACAGCCATTCTTTATTTCTTTTTCTGTGGCTCTGCTAATCAAAGCCTCAGCTCACTTTCCTTTTAAGGTCCAAACTCTCTTCACTCTGTAAAAGAGACAAATACTTATCAAATGTCAAAGGTATTTGAACTGTTGTGTTGGTGTAATCCTGATGATTACAGAGGACTCTTTCTGACCAGCAGCTTGGGATTTGTGCCTTTCTCACTCAGTAAACAAATCATTTCCACAGAGCTCAAATATGTAATTGCAGGGCAGAGGCTGTTGCTTTCTAAGAAAAGCACTTATGAACACATCTTGCACTAAGTGTTGAGATTTCAGTGCAATCGCGGGCTAACATTTTTCTGGTTTACAGGCTGGATTTCTTTCCAGGGTCTTAATTATGAGCATGAGATTTGGCTTCCCGATTGTGAACTTCCTGTTCCTCAAGTGCATGACTAATCTGAAGAGAAAAATGAATGCATGGGGACAACACAACAACAAGGCTACTCCTAAGCTTGATTTACTTATGTATTTATTTATTAAAACTTTTGTTTAGTTTTCAATGGCACTCACTTTGGAGCTGATAGGAGTTGAAAATATTCACTACTTCACAGAGCTGGGCCTGAAGTACATCCTGATGCAAAGATCTGACAGTGCTGAATGCTGCTGAGGCAAAAACTAAGAGGACTTGCAACCATTTCTAATAGGTCCAGCCTTGGCCAGCAGTATGTCCATCTTTGGAGTCACCAGGAATTGGCTCTGCTATTCATGGAAAAAGCTTCTAGCAACTTCTCACAGAAGCCATTCCTGTAGTCCCACCAGCTACCAAAACCAGGCAATACTAAACCAATACAATTACATTGCACTTCATTTCATTCCATTCCAATTCATTTCATTGTTTTCAATTAATTTCAGAATGTTATATTTTATCAATTACATTTAATTTCATTTAATTCTATTTCCTTCCCTTTCTATCCATTATGCTTCATTTCTTGATTTCTCATTTCATTTCCTTTAGTGAAATGAAAATTCTTCATTTCATGCAAGGAAATGAAATATCAAGATTTCAATGAGTATCATTTCAGTACATTTCACTGCACTTCTGTTCATTCCATTCCCTTTCATTGTTTTCACGTAATTTCACAATTTTCTTTTTTTTGCATTTCATTACATTAATTATATTTCCTTTCCCATCTTTTCATTTCACTTCATTTCTTGATTTCTCATTTCATTTCCTTTCATGAAATGAAATCTCAAGATTTGAATGAGTATCGCTTCATTATGTTTTAATTCATTTCACTACAGTTTATTCCATTCCATGATTTCCTCTTCAATTCAGTATTTTCATTTTTTTTAATATGTATTTAATTTCATTTTGTTCTATTTCATCTCCTGTCTTTTCTTTTCACTTCATTCCTTGAATTCTCATTTCATTTCCTCCCTTTTTATATATTCTAGAGGAGGCAGATATATGATTTATGTCTACTGTCTCCTAGTGACATAAAATATGGTGTGGTGACACAGCTTCAATGAAGAAACTGAAGGTCAGGGGACAATTAATCACATTCTTGCCCATAATTTAATATGAAGATATGTAGGCATATCTAGGACACTTAGGCACCCAAAAGTGAAGGCAGTGCCATACTGGATTTATAAGTATCTCAGAGGGAAACTGTCTTAGTTTCACTTGCTTGTGTTTGCCTAGTGCAGCCAAAGGCTGTCGATGATCTGTTGCACAGCCCTGTGTTGTGAAGACTCAAGTGAATCCACACTACCACAGTGCACCCAGTCAGCCTCGAGTCACTGCAAATACTGTAATGAAAGTAAAATCAGAAGTCTGGGTAGATTTTCCAGAGTCCAGTTTTGCTCTAAAGAAGTGTAATGATAAACCCCACCTTCACTTGGAAGGCAGCACATGGCCTTTCTTCTTCTTCTGGGAATGAGATGGGGACTCCTGACTGCACAGTCAGAAAGAGCTCATTGCTAAAAGGGGCCCCAGTTCTCATCCACTTCACTGGAAACTGAGAGCAGTGTGTATATTCAGAGCCTTCTGTCTGAACAGCTCCTAGATTCAAAAATTCAGGGAACAGGAGCCTCCCAGACCAGAGAAAACTGACTAAAGAGGCATCATTACCTTTAATGATGCTTCTTGGAAATTTTTTCCCCCCACTTTTTCCATAAACCAGAGAGAAGGCTATCATCTAAGCCTTATTGTAGGTATGCCTATCCCCAGTAAGATGTATTTGTGATAGATCAGTCCAGCACCCTAAGCCTAATTGAAAAGCTGGACTCTTTACAGCTGTTATGATGTCTTTTTTAATGCCAGGCTTCAGCACTTCTGTAGCTCTGTCTACACTTGCATGCTGCTACAATGGGAATGGATAAGTAAGAAAACCTGCTAAGTTATTGTGGCAGTTCTCTTCCCAAGTGGTTGCCCAAAATCCAATGGAAAACCAAGCAGGAGGTGTACAAGCAGACAGCTCCCTTTGCCAGTTGGACTAACCCTCATTTTTGCTGCAGCACTTCAGTAAAAGCCAATTATACCAAACTCCAGTAATGGCTCTATCAGTGATAGACTGCAGACACTTATAGTCTTCATCAATGAACAGGCTAAGTGAAGCTAAATTGTTCTGCTAAACTTTTCAGTAAGTAATTAACCCTGAATTATTAACAACAGGCAGCTATGGTAATGGTTATGAAAGAAATAACAACTGGTTGCACAGTTATTAGCACGAGAGCACTGAACAAGGCAGGCAAGCAGCATGTGCTGCCATGGAATTAATAGAAGGGACAATGGTGGCAAATGTGATCCCCTGCAGGGCAGTACAGTTCCAGGGGTTCACAGAGCTGCTCAAAGATACTTGCTTTGGCAAGAGCAGCATGTACTCAGCAGTAGATGGATGGAAGTCAGAAGACTATGGTAATAAGGAACGTTAAAAATAAATCCAGCCTCATTAAGTTAAAAAAAAAAAAAGGAAAAAAGAAAGTATCTGAACCTGACAGCTCAGCAACTGGTAACTCTTTAGTTCAAGCAGTTATCCAGGGGACAAGAAATTCATACTGGAGCACCAGGAAGCAGACAGATGAAGTGACCTGCTGTGCAGCCTGTGCTCCCGAACTGGACCGTATCAGTGCCAATTTTCTGAAGCTGTGAGCTCACCAGTTTCAGAAAGGAGGCGGTCTTTATAAAGGTCTTACCTTGAAACACCCTAAAATATTAGCAGATCCTTAAAACCCTTGGCTAGTGTGTTTGTATAGGAGCGTTCTCATGCACCTGCAAATACAGGGACTGTGAAAGCTGGTGAGCTGACAGTCCTGGGACCAAGGCATAGACACAGCACTCATGGAGCAGTGTGGACTCCCCTCACTGCCCCTCTCCAACCATTTTCATGGACCATTTGCCAGCAGAGTGAGGAGCTCCATATCCCTTCTTATCCTCTCTGCTGAGAACTTAAATGAGCAAGGCAAATAAGAGCAACCTCTTACGAGGGAGGGAAAGTGTCCTGCTGGGTACTGCACTGCAATTAAGCAACTTGTTTTGCTTCCCAGCATGACTGGGGTGGCAGAATGAAACTGGAACAACAGTATTAGTGTCATGGTTTAGTATAGGTAAAGAAGGCTCCATCAGCCATGGAAGTGATTCTATTGCAAAGAGGTGCTTACAGCTTCCTCTATGAGCTGACAGAACCAATCAACTGGCCAGTTTGAATATTGGCCACTTTTTAAGCCACTTAAGAAGCTTGACGCGGCTCTGTGACCCACGTTTAAGAAGGAACAGAGCCCGGGAAAGCTCAGTCGCTTCCGGCCTTCGGGCAGGTCCCTGGGGCCCGCGCGGCGCAGCGGGGCCGGGCCGGGAGGCGGCCCTGCTGGA
>NW_008237239.1:23645325-23655023 GCF_000691975.1 Corvus brachyrhynchos | reverse complement strand
GCGGGCTGCGGGGCCGGCTGAGATGAACCCTTTCAGTGCTGTGAGTTTCCTCCAGGACAGATGGAGCCTGCAGACGTCAATCCTCTCCCGAGTCAGAGGAAGAGGAAAGGTGGAAGCAAGTGAAGAAAACACCATAGAGACACCAAAGGCAGTGAAGAAGGAAGAGCTGAAACCCTGAGGGAGGAGAAAGAGGAGAGATGCTTCAAGCCTAGAAGCTGAAATTCTGTTGTAAAGCTATGGTGGTGATGGACTATGATACATCAGAGTGCCCACTGTAATTTCATGAGAGCATGGGGGGTGGAGCGTTCAAACTGCAATTGTGAGCAAAAGTACCTGTGCTGAAATAAGTAAATGTTGAAGTAGCTGTGATTTGATGAGAAGCATGAACAGAGAGAGATGAAAGTGAGGAGGACCCTTGCTCCCAGGGAGGGAGAAGACCTCTGTTCCTAGAGATGAAGATGCTCCCAGAGATAGGTGAAGAGAACCTTTGCTTCTGAACAGCTCAACCTTAAAATGGTACCCCATTAACATGATTGGACCCTTGAAAACAGTTGTGGGGAAAGCTGTAAGTTGGGGGAAGGGACTCTCACATGCGAGCAGAGAACCAACCCGGGCAGCTGGCTCACTATGACATTGAAGCCATGAGAGAACTGTTTCTTGTGGAGATGTCTCCATAGCATGAGCAAGAGAGACTCCTCTCCCTAAGTGAACTGAAAAAGATTATTATAGAGGTGGTAAACTGACTGAAAATCTCAAGGGTTGTCTTTTTTACGTTGTCAGTGGAAGAAGGGAGAAAGGTGGGGGAGGGAGAAGTGTTCTGAAGGTTTAGTCTGACTTTTTCTTTCTTTTAGGTCTATTAATAAACTTCATTATATTCTTTTAAGTTTTGTGCCTGCTTTGCTTTCTCCTAATTCTTATCTCACAGAAGGAAAATAAGTAAGTAATGGATATTTTGAACCAAACCACTACACTTAGTTACCAAAAAACCCTGAGAGAGTAGAAGGATAAGCAGAAGAGAAATGAAGGCAAACACAGTAAAATGGAAAAAGTGGATCCAAACCAAAACCAAGGCCCTTATTTTAAGCAGAATCAGTCTGATGACAGAAATGCAGAGGGGAAGGAAAAGAGCTGCTAGAGCCCCAAAACCAGGAAGCTTGTCCTTACCTCTTGACTTTCTTTTGAACCAGCTGTATTAAACGAACAGCCCCCTCTGTTCTTACTGGAGAACATGGGGAATTCATCCATGTCCCCCGGACTTTATTAAAATTTAAATCTTTTCGTCCTTCTCCAAGTTTCTGCTTAATATATTTTAGGAGGTGAATGCAATTTTCCTGGGTTATAAAATGTCCTCACATAGCAGCTGCCCCTGCCCTGCAGGGCAGCCCCTTTGCCTTGCTGAGGAAAGGTGCCTCAAGAATCCCAGACAGCCTCATCCATCCAACTTCTTTATGGGGTCTCTGTGAATTATTGAAAGTCTGCTCTGACACCTGGACAGAAGATAAGTCAATCTCAGCCCTTTCTGTTGCTGTTAAATAAACTATCTTCCCGTCCTAGAAAATGTAGGGCTGGAAGAACAGGCTGTGTGCCGCTATGTAATTGTAGTGAGGAGAGAAATCTCTAATGCATGAAGTAGGTCATATACATTATATGGGGAGAGAAGGATTAGTCTGCCTATTCTGATTGCACACCCTGACCTGGGAGCGATAGGCAAAGCAGGGCCCATCTCCCCTCCACCACAGGGCTTCCCCTCCAGAATTCCTTTGGGAACTGTGTCGAAGGGACTGGATGTGTCCTTGACTACAGGAGATCCCCCTGGGTTTGGGGAAGATGTTTACTTGCCTTCTGATTCTTTCTGCCCCCCAAGTCCTGCCTGGGCACCCACAGGAGATCAAGAACAGGAGCTTGAGACGTGCTTCTCTCATCTGTGCTACTCCCCCTCTGACAGCTGATGTGCTAAGCTGTGCTGCCATCCGCAGCACAGAGCAGGGAGGAACAAACAGCTTTTGGGTATGGGAAGCAAGTTTTGCATAAACACAACAATGGACTCTGCGCTCCAACTGCCTGAGCTGCTGTTTCTCATTGAACTCAATAGGTGTCTTCAGATAATTGCCAAGAGAGGATTTACTTCACCTAATGCACAGGGAGTATTAGAAGGGCTGCATTCATTTAGCTGCCTAAGATAGACATGAAGACCAGAAAATCCCAAGTTTGGATTTGTCACAGAACAAAATTCTGAAATCAATGTCACTTTAATGCAACAGGGTTTAATTCAGAGGATTTTACTGGAGTTCATCCCACGCTACATGAAAGCTTCTGTTGGTGGAATAGAGAGTATTTCTGGCTGTGCTTTCGATGAGCGCTGACCAGTGTGCCCAGTACCATCAGTTTGGAATTAGTCTATGGGCAAAACTGGGCATCAGCCAAGTTTAGTTTTTACAAGCTGGGAATCACGTAGAAACAGAATGAGAAAGGGCCCCAAAGCTCACATTGTGCATCTCCCCCCAATGTTTTACTGGCCTCTGTTTATTTAAAACAGTCTTAAAAAATCTCTCAGTGGCTTTTACAGCATCTTCAGACTATCCTTCTCCTTGTAACCATCCCTGTGACTAGAATGTTTTTCCTAATATCTAACCTAATTCTCTCAAGCTTCAATTAAGTCTATTATTCTTGTCCTACTTATATGGATAAATTCCTTCTTTTTTGCAAAATATGCTTCTTACAGAAAACTGAATTTCTGTGTTCCCTTTGGTCTTCTGTTGTTCACACTGAACGCTACATAATCTGTGACCTGTGGGGACAGGACAAGTTTTTCCCATTCTCTTTGCTTGATTCTCTCTGCTTGGCTGCCCTCCAGCTACACCACTTTTCCCTTGAAGACGAAAAAAATTGCTCAACATTTGACACACTGCTCTAGCTGAGGCCTTACTAGTGCTGAGTGCAGCTGAAGGATTGCTTCATGCATTTAATAAGTTACAGTTCTGTGTAAACACCCCTGTGTTGACATTTAACATTTTCACAACAGTCAGGTTCTGTTGACTCATGCTCAGGCTGTGATTCACTCCCTGCAGAGCTCCTTGGATCGGCAGACCTTGGATCCCCACCCTTCACCCAGCACTCTGCAGGTCGAGCCCCCATTCATCAGTCAGTGTTGAATGCTGACACGTTGCTCACTTCTGCTCTTCTTTCTCATTTTTAGAAGTACTGGCAGGGTGAAGCCAGTTACTGTTTTTCTTTCCTGGAGTTCTCAGTACACACCCTTTTCTCTCTGCTGAAGGCACAAGGGTTGTCCATCTTCACTAACATGCTGCTTCTCCCCTCACCAACAAGGGTTTTCCTGGATCTGTTTTAATTCACATCCAGTTAGCTCAAGGGAAAATAGCTTATGATCTGTGTAAGATGTGCTCATCCTCCCATCTGGTCTCATTTACACAGTGAACATCCTGCCATGATCATAGCACCCCTCTTGTCTCTTGAGGCCCTAAAAACATCCTGAGGTCTTAGGCCAGGGAGCTGTGGAGTTCTCCGGGATGTCCAGGTTGCTGGGCAGGCTGGGGGCACCTGGGGGCAGCCCCCAGCCCAGGGTGTCACCTTGTGGGTCGGGACACAGGTGTGGATCCAGGGGGAGGCAGTCTTCTCATGAGAATTCAAGCCCTATGTGGAAAAAAAATAGCATGAGAAAAATCCTCTCTTTCTCCCCAAATATCCAAGCATGCAAAACCCCCAAACTCAACCACACAAATCATCCCTCCGAAACAACCTTTCAGGAAGTCTTATCCAACATAAGCAAAAAACAGTAAAACTCTTTTCCCTTTACAAACTGTATTTAGCACAGTGTTATCAAAAGGCTACCAAGCAAAATTAATACATTCCATTTTCTGGTGTATTTGCAGTTCTGCACTTCTTAAAAAAAAATGGTCTAATAAGTCATAAATTTACATTTCTTAAGTTACCCCGTCTGGCTCCCTTAATGAAATGACTGCAATACAGTACACACAACAGTGTAAATCCATAAAACCTCAGAGCTCCAAATATTAATCAAGAAGCTTTCATAACAGGAATTAATAATTGGAACCAAAAAAATGTAATAAGGAATGAAATTTCACAATCCGCTAAAAGACTAGCAAAGATGGATTTCATAACATTTTTATAAGGCATTTAAAGTAAATTCAATACTTTTCAATGGCATTATGAAACAGAAATCACGTAACTGACTGGGGCCTTGGGATGTGCTTCAGTTCAGGGTTGGTTTTACAGCACTCCTGTCTTGTTTGATGGAGCGATAATTCCAAACATCAGTTGGTCGTGCAAACACCTCTGGAAAGCTTGGTATCTAAAAAGGAAGAAGTAGCCAAGAAAGTACTAACACCTGATAGATACATCTCTGGGATAAACCTGAAGATACAGCTGCAACTGGGACAATTCAGCAGAAAAAAATAACGCAAATATTGTGTAAGCAAGAATGGAGGATAATATGGAATATGTCTTATCTTTCAATACCAATCACTGTGTTCTCATCAATCTTACCATAGGATAATTGACATAATTACTTCTGCTTGAAACAGTTTTTGGTCTGCTATTGCTTCTTGCTGTCATGTACAGTTGCTGACAGGATGCTAATAAACACTTTCCTTGAATGGCTGCAGCACATCTATTATTCCATTAGCCTGATTCATGAGTGGGGCCACTAAATGCTACCACAATACAAATAAATCATTAAACAATCATGAAAAAATAACAGAGCAGCTTTCACTGATCCTCTACTTAGGGCAATAGAGATATTATTAATCTACTTTGTACATAAAATCAGAATTCAGTCATATTTTTCCCTTCGGTTTGGATTAGCCCACACGATGGCAGTCTCTGTCATTAACACACAGTGAGTTATTCCTTCAAACACTGCCAGTTTAACATGTTTCATCTGCATAATATGAAAAATAACACAAGAAAACCTGCTTGGATTTCAGTAAGTTCATGAAACAGTCAGGAATTTTCCTGACAAAAAACAAATAGCCTGTAACACCACAGAGTGAACCCCTCATACAGGTTTTAGCACAATGCTCTGGCACAGCCTGCAGAGCAGAGAAAGCCCTCAACAAAACCCACACTGCATCTGCAGAAGCTGCAGCCATTCCGTGTGCCCTGCTTAACCAAAACCACTCTCTCATTTCCAGCTGTATAATGGATGTAAAGCTGAAAATGCCACAGGGCAGGTGTTCTGCTGCCTTCTCAGCCTTCAGGTACGAGCTGGCGAAAGAAGTGAGGAAGGGGAAAAAAAGGCCAACTACACAATAGTCAAAAGAACTGAAACTCAGCTTTATTGTTCTTTTTTTTAAAAAGTATCTACAATAATGGCTCAGAATACTACCACAATGTACAGGGACAAGGCAGTGCTCTGGGCTATGACTGTAGATTACTCTCATATATATATATATTTAAGAGCTTAAGAAAGGTTGAAGCACGGCAGTTCAACATTTCTTAAGCATGTATTTCATAATTTTAACATCTTCTAGATCTCTCATATTACAGCAGGATTTATCAAATGCAATGTAGTCACAGAAGTCTTGCATAAATACAAATATTGATACTTTACTTTGAATATTGTCTATGATATAAATTCTGCCTTACCTTTAAAAAAAAATCTCCAGATCATTATGTGACCTGGGAGTCTTTCCTTTTCTTTCTCTTTAAGAGTTTTTAAATATATATATATATATTTTTATATATTTGCTATCATACATCAAAGTATATATGAATCCCATCATTTCTGTTATATTTTCTGCAGACATGGTCTGAAGCAAAATCACCAACAACTAAATCAAAAACTTCCTGGTTATCATAGGAAAGCCAAAGAGGATCTTTCCTATTTTTTGTGTGTGTTTCAGTACTGGTATTTTTTTAAACTTGAAAGGATTCTTCATAAACTAGAGGTCCATAGATCACTTAAAGCAGTCTTTATAAGCAAATTTACATATTTTGACATGCTTTTGTGAGGCAGTTAGTATCAAAATCCAATAGCATTTCTTACAGAGCCATATGACTTTCTGCGATGCAGATACACATTTCATTTCTAAAAAGCCACAGTTCTTTTTCTACATCTGCTCTCATCAAATCCCCAGGATTCATTCATAAAACTGCTGCTGTTCCAAATGCTGACGCTGTTATCCCCGCTGTGGATTAAGACATACGCCCAACCTGGTGACATCACTGCGTGGAAGATTGATAAGTAGGAAAACACCCTCCCCAATTCCACAGAGAGTCTTCTCTATCTCTGAATCCTCATGATTCATGTCACCCCACAGTGCAATGTGACGAAGACACAACTCAGTGCAGGCTAAGGGTCTTCTTCCATCAAAGGAATCTCTAGGAGAAACAAAGAAATAGCATTGACTGCTGATTGCAATTTCCCTTTATGCTGTTGCAGAGTATTATGGTTAGCAATTCTACAAAACCAGAAATGGACGTTGCAAATATCTGAACAAGACGTGGGGTATTGACAATTCTAGACCCACTCAGGCTCTAACACTTCTATGAAAATTAGATAACTAAAACTACACAGATTTTCTCCAACAAATTAGGGCCACAAAAACCTAAATGCAAACATCCTTGCTACTACATTAATCACTGAAACAGCATTCAGAAGTGGCAGGCACTTTTACTGGCACTACCGTAATTTCTTCCTCTCCTCCTGGATGTCCTGTCCCCCTTGTGATACCAGTAAAACTATCCAAACCCCTCTGAAGCAGGAAGACTTCCTCCACCCAGACCTCCACCCACACTGAATTTAGGACACTGCGCTTCAGCTCAGTGACTGTGGAGAGTGGGATATGAGCCTCTCCCTCTAAATGTCTCAAGGAGAGCCATCTAGTTTCCTTAATAGGCTGAGCAGCACCACTCAGAACTCCATGAAATCTCGTCAATACATGCCCATGTTTGACTTAAAGGCAGGCAGTAATACAGGGCAAGCTCCCTTCTGGCACCTGGACCTGTGGGTACATTCCCCTTATGCTGTGACTTCCATGTCCATGGCTTAAGGCTCATTTGCCTTAGATGGAAGGAACACTTTGCTGGATGCACAGACATGATAAGTCTGTTCATAAAGGCTGCTAATTTTGGCCCAGTATGAAAATATGATTTCTTTTCTCTTTTAAGGAGAAAATCCTGTTATTGGCTGTGAAAGCCAGGGTATGTGAGGGAGTTGTGAGCGTAGGAGTTGAGGAGCAGATGAACAGACCAGCACAGGCAAGATGAGGGTTGGCTTTGCTGCTGTATACAGGTGCTTGCTGACATCCCTGTTGATGAGACTGGGGTCTGGACAGGAGCCTTCTGGCCTGGCATTCAAATCACATGCACCACAGCTAGCAAGGATATATGGCAGATATGAAACTCTATAACCATGGAGTTGTCAGATTAAAAAAAAATTCCAAATTAAGGTGTGGACAAAACCATGGAGAAAGTACAAGCAACTTGTCTGGGTGAACTCCTGCTCTGCCAGTACAAACAAAAGATGTTCCCTGTTCACGGACTCACCTATTGCACCTACTCAAGACTCACCATCTGTGATATCGATCCGGGGACTCGTGGATGCAGCATCCCCGTCAGTGCTCTGGGATATATCAGTTTGATCTGAGCCGGGAAGCGCTGCCCCTTGGCACGTCAGGGATGGGTACAAACTCTGGAGCAGTTCAGAGGAACCCGACCTACTGCCACAGGTCTCGAATTCACTGGGCAGAGTGTCTGGAATCCTGGGACCAGGGTAAGCGGGAGGATTCTGATCTTCTGTCTGCAAAATATGCCCCTGGTCTGCGGCAGCTGAGTATCCGGGTGCCAGGGCATTCAAGCCACTGCTGACAGCTTCATCGTAGGAAGGCAGCATGACAGGAACACCATCCACCACCACGAAGTCGGGGTCACCCATGGAGCCCTCCTGGTTGCCTCTATGTCAAACACAGATGGGTTATCACAGAGAGCAAGAGCATGTCAGCAGCACCTCGGAGCAACTGCTGAACTTCAGTAAACACAGCACTTTCTAGTCATGCCCAATGGAGCTACAGGGTCATTAACATTCACAGAAATGTCTGCCAAACTCTGCTTGGGTTGGCAGGTGGAATCTGTTACAATCGGAAAAAATGAAACCAGTAATGTGAAGAACAATTCCAACAAGGGAAGGTCAACAGGTATGTGGAAAAGATAAGGAGCCCCACTTTCTGTGCTGTGCACAGTAGGTATCATATATAAGATCGCAGACGTACTTCACCAGCCAAAAGTGTCTGAACCCCTGGAATAATGTGTGCTAGAGCACAAAAGTGTTTACAGCCCAAGTAAACAAGCACTGAGATCACTACTGCTGGATGACAAGGCTTTGGTGGCAAGATTTGTGGCCTCCTTCAGGCCTTTCTTTCAAAGGATGGAGGCTTCCTTAATCAGTATTAAGCTGGTTTCTTTTTTAAGCAATTAATTGGGAAGGTCTGTTAAACCCTAAAAGTATGTGTTTAGTAGCCTACTAAACACAGTATAGTCCTGGCAGGAGGGAATTGGTCTCAGGTACCTTTAACACATGAAAGCATCTGAAAAGGGGAGGATTGAAAGCCATTTCAGTAAGCTAGACAAGTCCAGGCTGTAGGGCTCCCTCATGAAGAGCACTGTGTGAATTAATGACAAATGCTCACAGCTGCATGGTATTTTATGGAAATAAACGAAGATGCAGGAGATGTTTATGAATTGTGATGAAAATAACACTAATGAAGGTAAAGCAAACCTTTAATATAAAATTGTCCATAGAGAAAAAAGAAATTCTTTCTTAAAACTTCCATTACTAAGTCTACAGTAGTTAAAAAATTAATTCCCCCAGCACCTGCAAACGAGTATTTAAAAACACTGTCAGCTATTTTTACAGGCAGAAGCAGCAATTCTCAGTAGAAGGTCAGTAATTACTCCCAGAGTGAATCTGGCAAACTTTGCCTTTTATCTTAGCTTCATGAAGGACTACTGCAGGTTTTTGCGGGTGCCCTTCCACACCAGTGGTTCAGGGACTTCTGCTCAGAGCAGAACAAAGTATCTGCAAGGCTTGTGAGCTGCTCCATCTCTCCAGCAAGGAGTGCTGAGTGCGAAAACTGAACCAAGGCCCTCTTTAAAATAAAAAAGAAAGCAGTACAAACCGTGGAAGGAAATGTGTCTTAAATTTGGTCTGGAACATCCTGGCTAAAATAACCAGTAGCAGTACTAACAGAACACTGGTAGCAGTAAATGCCACTATTTTCCATGTGGTCAGGAGGGTCTCCTGTGTATTTGGCCAGGTTTGTTCTGTAACAGAAAGACAATACAAGAGTTGTGCTTGTATATTCCTGTTGTTATTTTATATGAATACTTCAACACTACTTAGAAGTGCCAGTTAGGACCAGACATTTTTTATAGGCAACTTGTAAAAACCACACATAAACCCAATGCCATGTACCAAAAGCAGCCTTAACATTAAGCTGAGAGAGAGGCTAGATCTTGCTTTTTCCCCTTGACTGGTTTTTTTATACATGCAATCATGACCCTAACTTGCATACATATAAAAATACCCAGATGTTAAAAAACACATTTCAAGAGGTAATTATCAAAATGGTTTAGAATCATTCAGGATCTTGGGAACACATTATATTTAGTAGCATCTTAAAATCAATGCTCATCATTTAACCATGAAATAGATGAAGTTC
>NW_008237239.1:23630193-23644869 GCF_000691975.1 Corvus brachyrhynchos | reverse complement strand
TCAGCAGGCATTACCGACCTACAAATCTGCTCCAAAATGAGGGACTGTAGGAAGACAGGACTATTAGCATAGGACTATCCCTTACCTGTTTTGACACAGTACACTTGGTAGGAGGGGAACCACTCTCCATACTGGCAGGTGATGTACTTGTAGTCGTTGGTGAGGGTGTAACCAGGGTCACAGTAGAACTCCACCACCGTCCCGTGGTTGTAGCGCTCGCAAGGCCGCGGGTGGCAGATGTAGTCTCCATGACTCACCATTGGAGGTAGTGGACAAACTTGGGCAAACAAACAAAGGGAAAAGGAGAAAGACATTAATGCCAGCAACCCACCACTGGGCAGCTTCAGTGAAGCTTCAGAGTGTCAAAATGCAGCAGGCACACTTCAGGCTCCCTCTCAGCTCCCTGTGGTTCTGGGTTTGTCTCAGTGGTACCAGGCCACTGCCCGGGGAGGCCAGGTGCCCATCCATACCAGTGGAGGGATGCACATGCCAGGCGGTCACTGAGGTGGGATCTGGGAAGCTTCCAATCCTCTGTGGGAAGAGGAGGGTGAGAGGAAGACAAAAAGGGACACATGCCCATCAGGTGGCTGCTTGGGGATGGAGCGGGGCAGTCCAAACAAGGAGACTCACGCTCCTCACGAAGCATTTATAATTGGGCTGTAACATGCTGGTTTCTGTTACATTAACATAATTAAATGGTTATATGCATTAATTAAATACCTTTTAAAAATAAGTTTGCCATCAGCAGTGCTGCAAGAGATGCAAAGCACCTAGTGTTGCTTAAGCATGTGCAGTCTGTATCACTGTAATTTTATTAAATTGAGCTTAAACTCTACTGGTGGTGTTTGTGATTTGTTATTTCTGAACAGCCTGACTGATCTCAGTGGGACCACTGGTGGAGTGAGGTCTTAAATATAGCAGAGGCTGAGCCTGCGTTAATTAAGTAGAGTGGTTTACTTAGGGTTAGGTAAATAAGAGAGAATTGCAATATAAACATGTGGGACTTTTCCTGTAGGCCCCGGAACAACATCCCAGGCAGATGAACTCCATGGAGAACTGAGGGAGCACTCTCTGGAAAACAGCAGTGGGGAAAGCAGCTCGCAAGCAGTATTTTTACAAGAGAGGAAACTTTTCCACTGTCTAAGTGTTAGTTGATTACTGTTTTCTTAAGTGCTTCTAGCACAGAGCAAAAAAACTCTACAAAGTGTAATGATGTTTCAAATGACTACATACTGACCCAAAAGGGGGCTTCAGTTACTGGATGGCTGCTTTTATTTCCCTTCAGAGGCAGTTCCCAGCTGGCTCAGTGCCTCATCTACAGGCTCTTCCCTTCACTTCACGCCTCTCTCATGCAGGCAAGACCTACTGCATTGATTTAAATAATGAAAATGACATCTCTTGGAAGAAGAATCTTCCCAGAAATTACAATTCAGCTGCTTCTTCCTGTGAATCTTGTTACATGAATAATGCATTTCATAAAAAAATACACAAGATATTAAATGAATCTTCAAGAGAGGCTGATTACAATGTGCAGCAATGTCTATTCCCCATCCTCCGGAGACACGGTTTTGTTTGCATTTTCACTGGCAAGGCTTAATAATAACTTGAAATCAGAGTAATCACATAAAAATTCACATCCTCAATGCTCTGCACACTTTCCAAAGTCTCTGGGCCCACAACAAAGAGGAATACTTTACTGGGAAGTCAACTCAATACTGAAAACAATTTTCTTGAGATTAGGGTGAGGTTGTCAGACTGAAATAGTAGGAAAGCACCTATTAATCATTCTTGTGTTAAAAAGAAAATGATCAGTGAAAGCCATTATCCTGGCCTACCATAAGGAAACCTGGTGTATTTTTATTACCTCTGCTTAGAGCATGAGAACAAAGGAAGAGAACAATTTAAGCTCCTCTGGAACTGAGTTTTTCCAGGCTCTGGCAGTGTGCAAGAGATGTGTAGATGCCCACAACCTTTCTAGCAATGAGCAAGTAGAGCACACCTTTTCACAAAGAGCAACACTCAGAGAAACTAATTTTCCCCTCCAGCAATGTAGCCTCTACATCATCCCTAACCTCTTAAAGTCATTGAGAACCAAAGCAGCCTGCTGAATAAAAAATCCCTCAAAGCTGGCGTCCCAGCAATGTGGGTCAGCTCAAGAATGACACGTTTCTAGGCAGATTTAAAGCAATACACTGTGGGGACAACCCAGATACGGAGCTGTCAGTCTGTTTACAAATGGAGGTGTATTTTATAACACCCAAAACCAAGAGTATCACTCCTTGTGTAGGATATATCCCCAGTACTAAAAAGAGTGCCACCCCTTCCACAGACACATCTATATTTCAAGGGAAATGCTTGTCTATTGGTGCTGCCTGGAAACTTCTGCAAACAATTTTTTATTGCCCTGCCAAGTATTAGTCATGAATTAGAGTCGAGGTTTAAGGGGTCATACCTGCCAACAGCTCCTGCAGGAAAATGCAACCAGCAGATGTAATGGAACAGGTTTGAAAATGAGGGCTTTTAGCTCAGCTGAAACAGTGCTTCATTCTTATGTCAACTGGACTGCAAGGGTCAGGGATTCTAACTCTCTTAGGGTATCACTCACCGCCTCCTGTGAACTTTACGTTCAACCGGTTTCAGGATCCCTTTAACACTTCCACGGGCAAACTGGCCCCCATGCACCGTCTGCAGCACTCAGGTTCAAAGCCTCTTTTCACAAATCACGTGAAAGATACATCACAAACAACTCCAAAAGAACTCACTTTGAGCTCTGGGCAGTCAGTCGTACACTCAGTCCCTTTCTCAACTCACTTCATTCCCATGGTCATCCTGATCCAAAATCCTTTAAAGCCAGTGGAAGGACAGCCAGCAAGTGGGCCTTAGTTTCGATCATAGAAAATAAAGATTATGAAAGTCTGGAAGGCTGCTGAACTCTCTTGGCTCCCAGTGACAGAAAATTTTTAGTGCAGAGCCGGTCACCTTATAGGGTCTGATGCCAGTGTATGACACTGGTTACACGGATTAAAGGAATGTGCCAGATCAAATATGGAGGAAAACTCAGGTGCCAAACCTAAGGCCACTGAAGTTTTTTAGGAAAATTAAAATTCTAGCATTCCCAGTGATGAACCCTAATTGTGTTTGGAAATTACAGGCCATGGACTTCAGGCAAATGCATCAAACTCGCAGAATGAAAACAGCCACTGATTACAATGGAAGTGTATCTGACAAGTACATTTTCACTGTCAAATAGCAGTATGCACACTAATCGTAGAAATAAGGGAATTCTACTTCAGGAAGTTTTCACAGCTCAAAAAAAAAGTCCTAAGTGTTTTTCTTAAAAATGACACTAAATTTTTACTACCAATAGCTTTCAGCATCTTCACTTTATAAGGCTTTGGAGACTTTAATGCTCTAATTACAACATCCAGCATGGATAATCCAGTAGTATTGTCTGACAACCAGCATTAAAAGACCACATGCCTGTGTCCTTAACTTTGGAGCTTGGCAGAGGGACGGACATAATTCAAACAGAGTCTGCTGGTGGTTCTGCAGCAGGTGATCCCAGGTCTCTGGATCTGTCTTTGTACAGCAATTGCCCACAGACTGTATGGGGATTTACAGGAACTTTATAGCTCAGCATTCTCAGCTGAAAAGTTGAATCGTTCATCAAAAAGAAAGAGCAATTGTGTTTATATGGCAAACAAATCCCTTCCTGGATGCTCAAGAGTCCTGTTACTCAAGGAAGTTGAAGGGAAGAATTCCTGATTTGATTTGGTGGACTTCCCTGCCTGCTCCTAGGAGCTGCTGGAGCTGAGGGCTCTCCACTGAGACCAGCTTTCTGCTCTGGCTGATTTTAATGAAGGACTAGCACTATCAAGAAGAGCTTAAAACCTGGGGAGTTGAGCTTTGTGTTACCAGCAGTGTGACACTGTGGCCTGGAGCAGAGGCAAGGGCTGGTCTGCCCCACAGAGTGCCCTCTCCATCACAGCCTGGCAGTGCAAGAGCTGCATCCCTTGGAGTAGGGTCAGGGAAGGGTGGCACAGGCTGCGGGCACTTGAGGAATTAATGTGGTTCACCCAGTGATTTTTCCTACCCATTATGGTCAAGAAGCTTTTTAAACTCTGCCCAGAGGATGCTGCAGTAGTTCTGCAATGTTGGCACTGGAACTGGAGGAGGGAGGGAGAATTTTTTGGCATTAGCATATTCTCAATTAACATCGATGGCACAGAATAAAGACATTGCCTGACTTTTTAAAAGCCATTGGTAGAGAGATAACAGTGGAGTTACAGATATTTACACTGCTCAAAACCTGTTTTTCAGTCAGTGTTCAAAGGCTAGTGGGTTTAGTCTGTGGTCAAAGCAGACAGATGGTAATCATTCAGGTTTTGCCCAGTGTTTTTTATGTGGGCCAAAAAATAAAAGCAAAAATGCCTTGCAGTACAGGACACTCACTTATAGAACAAAATAAGGGGTAGGAACAAGCAAATTTATTTTTCACCTGTGTTTATTTCTCTCAAGCTAGTAGTCCACCTTTTGTGTAGGACATTAATTGCTTAGTTAGCAGAAAACCCAGTGTAAGGCCAGCCATTCCTGTTTGACACAGGGATTGACAGGATTAGAGACATCAGCACCTAATAAAGAATAAACTCTTAATAAAATAAAAAATAAAGAATAAATTCTTCCAAACACATCGTGAATGCCTGCTCATTATGCAAGGAGTGAGAACATATTAAGATGAAACTTCCAGATGAGAAAGATACAAATAAAAACCTATAAATTCCACTGCGCGGGAAAACGCTGGTGTGTCTCGCTCAGAAGGGGACACACTGTCTGCTTTGCTCACAAACTAGGAAACAACAAGAGCTTCTCCTGACCCTCACTTGACATTCTTGTACACATCAGGACGCTAATGATCACCAGAAATCTGGACACCTATCATCTGGCTACTGCATCCCAACCAATGTTTAACCCAAGCTCCATGAGACCACAGCTGTGCATGTCCCAGCAGGTCTGACCCCTCCCATCCAGGGTGGCCAGGTCCCCATCTGAAGCTTTACTGGCTGGTTTCTGAGGCCTAAAGGAGGGATGCTCTTCCACATACTGCCTTTGTACAAACACATGCTTGGGGATGCAAGATCTGAAAATTATATTTTTTTACAGGAACATAGAAGATGAAGATTATGTTTGTTCCTTTTCCCGCTTCTTTATGAACACTGTGCTAACAAAACTTGTTTCTTGGTTCCCTCAGTGTCATCACCCTTCACACCTTCAGAATAAAACAAATCATCAACCAAGAAGTTTATCTTTCACATTCATAAGAATTCCTGTCCAGTTCACCTGACAGACCAGTCCATTTCCACAGGTATTACCAGCAAGTGAATCACACCTGCACTGCACAGTACAGAGCCTGAGGAAATTAATTCTGCACTTTGAATACTAAAAAAGGGATTTTTCTATTCTATATTTAGATTTCAATTTACAGAGGTGTACGAAACCCAAACTATTTTAATTCTAAAATAGCAAAACAAAAATTCTCGTTAAAATTTCAAGTATTCTAAGTAGGATGGAAGAAAAACTACTGGACTCAACTGCTCATATCCAATCAAAAGCTTGAAGAAGAAATTTAGAGGTTTGTAAAAGGAGGGAAATACAAAAACCAGCTGCTTTAAAATAAGTCCTGTCAAAACACCTCATTCTAAGAACACCTACTTAATGAGATTTTTTAAAATTAGACTCTTCAGGAATGTAAGCAGAACAGGAAGCATTACTGGAGCAACTTTTCATTTATTGTGAACATTAGCCTAACAATATCCTAATGAAACATTCCTACAACAAATGCTGCTTGCACTGTGAAGGGAGACTTGGTGCATGTTACAGCTGTAGTGGAACAAACTTGGAGGCCGTTGAATTTGTGTTCTGAAAGTGATGCCATGCTTTGAGGAACTTTTCTGATTACTCATTCCCACAGCAAAACAGCAGCACCAAGAGTAATAACAGAATAGAAAGTTTGATGGAAATAACTGAGCACTCATATATAGAGTAAATCCTATTTAAGCCTGACTGAATATGTAATAAAGATACAAGATGCTTACTTGAACTCTCAAGTTGCCAGAGAATTTATTTCTTGAAAGCCTAGAGCAAGAGTTATTATTAATATTGTATTCTTAGCCAATAGCATCCAAATTCTTTTCAGTCTTAACCTTTCTTGATTACTTAACCATCACAATGCCACTTACATGTTTTCTTCTGAAAAGACACGTGACAGATAAGCAATTTCTTCTCAACCACTCAGCAAGTCAATGTTCAAGCAGCCAGGAACACACCCCAGGTCTCCTGGCTCCAGGCTGCTGGCTGTACCCCTAGGCAATCACCCCTGGGTAATTCTGAACCAGCTATGACTGTGAGGTAAGCCTTTCAATGTGCACACAGTGAGAAGAACTTCTCACCTTCTACAGAGTGTGAAATGAATTGAATAATTAAGTTTTTAAAGAAAAGCTGCTTCTCTGGTCTAGCTTTGACAAACAGCATCTTGCTGAGAACTGCAGTCACTGAAAGCAGCTGTATGAGCCTGAATGAAACAGCATAAAACTAGTTTCAAACATATTTTAAAAATAATTTAGTAATAGCTGATTCCAAAATGGAAACAGACAGTGATTTACAATCACTTATTCCTTCCTGGAATTCCAAATTACAGAGCAGCTTTTGCAGTTCCAGTCAGTTGAGCTCCTACAGGAGCATCATGCCAAATTCACACTCAACCTCAACAAGTCTGCCCTTCCCAGCACAGTGTCCTGTGAAACACTGATATCAATGCTGAGGTCTTTAGTTTCAAATGCATTTCACAACAAACACAGGATGAACCACACCCCAAGTGATCTTTTTCCTATAAATTGTTAAGTTAAGCAGTGAAAGTTCCATTTAAACTACAAAACATTGATGACAAGTTTGCAGCTAGAGAGTTAGGACTTCTTTCAGCAAGAGGCCCACAATTTTAAGGAAATATTTATATTCATTATTCACATGTGAGTGCTTTGAGCACTGTGGTCTCATTTACAGCAGATCATTTTGGCTTTCTTCAATCACTTGCTTCCAGTTTTGTTTCTTCCTTCCCTAATGAGTGGTTGACTTTATGACCAGTAATGGTCTTTTTAGGACTTTGAGAAGCAGATGCTGGGGACTACACAGACACTTTGCAGGAAGGAATTAGAAAATTCCGATGGAAGTCAAGGCTTGGGTATTTGACAGGCATCCCAGGATAACATCAGGACTGGAAAAGACCAAAATGCTTACAAGTATAATGGAGGTAGAGGGGAGAGAGAGAGCAGTCTGGAAGCTGCCTAAGAAAGCCAGACAGCCAAAGGCTCCAGTGAGGGATGTCTGCAGAAGCCAGTGCTCACTGTGAGCTGGCTGTATCGGTGGGTTTTTATGTTACTTTAATCCCTCTGTTTTGAATAGCTTTTTCTTCTTTGTTATAAGCAAGAATCCCTTGAGCTTGTGTGGAGTTACCTACACCAGTCATCAGGAATTGATGGAGACAAGAAGGCTGGAATAGACAAGCTGTATTCCAGGGCTTAGCTGAAGGCTGAGGAAATCAAGGTAGACCACATTAGGTAAGAAAAAGCACAAGAGCCCATTGGAGAGCTACAAGTTAAAAAAAAATGGGGAGGAAAACCAGCAGGTGATCTTACCACTGTAATTTCACAAGCCATCTTACAAGACCAGGAAGGCATGGAGGAGTGCTGTTTTCTGTTATTTATGTTCAGTTCCCAAGTGCCTGCCTACACTGATTGGTGAAAGTGCCACCCTTTAAATATTGGTTTTTATCTCTGGAAACGAACAAGCGAGTAGAGTTCCTGATGCACAGAGTCCGTAGCTACAGTTCCCTCCATTTGTGGAAGATGTTCTGTGAGTGCACTATGTGGCCAAATTTAATGAACATGTCCATAAAGGTAGGCAATGTGTTACTTTCCCTTCCAAGCAGCCTTGTCAGATACAGTTAGAGATTAGTATTATAAAACAGCCCTCAGGAAGAATTTTTGCCTGCTGTCCCCCACCTAATCTACAGTATATTTAAAGCAGTGTGGATAAAACACTACATGCATCTGGCTGCTCATGTGCAACTTCAGGGCAGAAATTATGGCTCCATGAAAACGTTGGGATGTCTGGCTGATTCTGGAAATGCTAAGGAATTTCTGAAAGGTACAGAGGTGATAGAGCAGGTGTAAAACAATGATTTACTGTGGCAGTCCTGTGCAACAAGCAATACCAAAGACATGAAAGAAACAGATTACAAGATGTTATTCTGTTGCTTTCTTGAAGAAGTATGAACAGTAGAGAAGGCATCTGTTTCAATCCCAGCCAAGATGAAGGAAGATTTCTGCAATGCAAAAAAGGAGCAGTCACGTAGAAATATAATGCTATTTATGTTCTTTGGACAATGTCTTCAACTTGGAGCCTGTTCTCTAAACCCTCCATCCCTTACAACAAGAGCTGCAAAAAGCCCACTTTGGTGCGTATCCATTCTGCCTTGAATTTGGTCTGTTTTTCTTTGTGTTTCACTTTGCAACACAGCTGCTGGAGTTAAGAGATTGGATGACTATTTAGCAGCATGTCCACAGAAGAACATGACTTATCTATCTAGCATTTCATGTCTCTCCATGCTCCTTTTGAATTCAATTCTTTTCTACACCTGTTCAGCTGTGGATAAAAGTGGACAGATCAAGTTCAGCATTTTCCAACAGCACAAAAATCCAGATACTCCAAGTTAAAGTGCTCACCTTCCACATTCATACATGGATGCATATAATTTCTGCACTCCTGGGTGATGAATGAATGAACTGTTGACAGGGCAGAAGCAAGGAGAATTACTGAATGACTTTTTCTAAAGAAAACTATCCTCTTAAACTTCTTCATCAGACTTGCTTTCTGCTACAAGCACCCCCAGGGTGAGACACTGTCTGCCTATTTAATGTTTTGGGTATCAGACTAAAGGTGTCACTGACAGAAGGGTGTTGCCCTAATAAAGGTCCTTAGATATATGGTTGTCTGGTGCTATGGTTGTAGTTTGAGTCACAAGTATTGCTGTAGGCAGTGAAATACCACTGTAGTCACAGCTATTAGAAACCAGGCTATCAATATGTCCTATGTTAACATTAACTCAGTTAACCTGGATGACCTCTTCAGCAGCTGAACAGCATTTAATTTATTCTCCCTCCTGCCTGCAAGCTGAGTAGGTGCAAACCTAAAACAGAGTCCTGATATCTACCTCACTTAATTTCTCAATACCACAGTGTTTCATGACTTGCTTGTATTGCTGCCCTCTGCTCCCTCTACAGGACTTCTATCTGTTGCAGATGTGTTGCATCAACATTATCTTCCCTGAGGATACACATCAGTCTGTCATGTTGGAATTTATCTAAAGCCTTCTCAACGTCAGCAAAGAAACACAGAGAAAAATGCGTTTGTACCAATGTACAACACCTCAGGCTTAGGATTGCTTACTTCATCCCATCTCCTGAGCATAACTGATTACAGGCTGACTTCTATCCTTTTTTCTCAGAGTGCTGCTCTATGTTCCTTCAAGAACTTAAAAGATTTTAAGTGCCTAGTTTATCAAATAGATAGCTCGGTGTCAATCACTGTTCGTGGCATTAGGAACTGTTATAGAAGAATGCAGATTTGCGAAGTTTTCCTTCAAAGTATTTCGCACATAACTGGTTACAAAGTTTCAGCTATTTTGTTTTGAACTATTTGAACTGTACAGAGTTTCATCTGTAATATCACCCTCCTCTTTCATACTCTTTACTTTCTAGGTTCTAAATCAGAATTATCAGCCCCTATGTGTCTGTCCCCAGGCTTATGAGCAGAAAAATTTTAAAGCTCTGTTCTGTATTCTTACCTGTCTTTCTGCAGTATTTTTTTCTCTGCAGCATACTTTGTTGGCTTTGATTCTCATCTGACTAACCCCTTTTTATTCTCCAGAAATCTCGTGGTGCCCAGGTAAGGGGGGTTTGGGTTCCCTTGCACTTCTGCCTTTGTTGTACAAATTTCTTAACTCCTTCCTTCTCCTACCTTTCTTCCATAGTTTCTATGATTTTCAGAATCCTTTCGGCACCTTTATGGTTGCTTAGCTTTGTATCTTTTCATCTACCCTCACAATCAGGTGGCTTTATAGTCCAGAGTTCGGAAATACCTTTTTTTTTTTCTGTGTTTTTAGTCTCTTCTGCTTATTGAATCTCCCCTTTGAAGTCTATTTCTCATGTTTATTTCATTTTAATTTCGAATCTACTGACACAAATTTGAAATATTTTTTGTTTTACATTCTTGCAAGCTTAACCTCAGCTAGAGGATCTGCTGGTCCCAGAAAGCAGAATGAAGTTTTTGATATTGCAATATATTTGATTCCTTGCAAGACCAGCTTTTCTGTTCAGCTGGGATGATGCTGAAACAAGAAATTCTAAGTAACAGGATCATGTCTATTGTTTGCAAATTGAATCAACCTGTTTTCCCTTTTACTCTTAAATACAAAGCTGGGAATTCCCAATGACACTATCCCTAAAAGTGCCTTATTTTTTAGCATTATAATCAAATTCTCCCAGCCTTTCCTCTCCTCATCTGCCTCCCTTGCCACTCTCCACCCAGTTCTTCATAAGAACTATTCCTTACATCTTCCTGGAAGACTTCCAGAGGGCATGAAAAATTAAAATACAGAGTCCAGATGGCAAGGAGTGTAATCATACACAGGTCACATTCCCAAAGTACTCATGGCCAAGGGGTTTTTTTCAGTTTGGTTTGGGGTTTTTTGTTGTTTTTTTCTTGTTTCTCCAAATCCTGGGTAATATCTTTATTCACCTTAAAGTACCATATTATGAACATATCCTGGTTTTAAGTGTTTCATTTCACAGAGTTCCATACAGGTATGTTTTCAAGTGTTTGCTCTCCTCCAATGTTTTTGGAAGCCATTTGATTTATTTTACAATTGATGTTTATAACCCATGTGATATTCTTCACTCTCATTAATTCTGCACCCATGTTTTACATACCAGATTTTACAGAAGGCAATCACTAACATCAGTTTCTACAGATGGATAATTAACCCCAAATAGGTAATTTAAAAATCATATAAAAAAACCCAAAGCCCATTTTCCTTCAATTTTCTTGGAAGTGTCTATTGAGTTTCAGTACAAAAGAAGGCTTAAAAAGTTTCTGCATAATTGTAGAAGTCCACTAGAAAAAAAGGAAATTAAGAAAGTTAAAGAAGAAAATTCAGTGTGAAGATGCTTCATCTTATCCTCTAAATGACTGTAAAATCTTCCAGCACTGGTAAAACACCACTGTTTCTTTTACTGTCCTTCTCTGATATCGCTCAACCATTTCACTGAAGCCTCCCACATGATTCAGCTTGAGACAGGCACTCAAAAATCAATCCAAATGTTTTAAATCTGGCAAAGTACAACCATTTAAGAAGAGGGTCCCGCACCAGCTAACACTTGGCAAGCGGAGCTAGAGGCGTCCTTTTTTGCCGGAGCCATAACCACTGCCCTGGCCAGATGCAAACAACTGTTTCTGAGCAGTCACTGCTCAGCTCTGCACTGCTGGCTGCCCTTCAGTGCCAGGTGACACAGTTTCTATGCACTGCTCTGACTAAAGCAGCACTGATTTCACTTACCAGAAAAAAAACTCCTTCCCTAACAGCAAAAATGAGTCTCTCACCCGAGCTGGTGGAAGCTCCGCGCTCAGCAATATTGAGGGTAAGGCTGGGAAGCACTAAAAAGCCTGATGTGCAATAGGAGCTGAGTGGTCCCTGGTGTGACCTTCTATTTAAATAGAGCTACAAACCCTTCATTCAGAATTTATTTTGCCCTAACAAAGAGGGGAAAATTCACCAGATTGACATGTAGTATTTCTGTGACTACAAACAAATTTAGGAAATCCCTTCTGTGGAGGCTTCAACAAGAACATACATCTAAATGAGGATGCTGTAAGCAGCATTGTTTATAGGAGAATAAAAGCTCTCAAATGGTTTGCTATAGCTTCCTAGCAGTCATTTGCTTTTAATCATTACCATATTAAAATACTGAGCAGGAAATGTCATTACAATACATTTTTAATTGAACATGGAAAGAAATAAATGGAATTAATTTGTTATTTGCCGACTTCCTCTGTGAAAAATACTGCTTGGCGAGATTACACCACACACATAAAAGGAATGCTGAAAAATGAGCTTGACATTGGAATGCAAGGTGGAGAATAAGAGTAGTGAATTGTAACAAGATTCCTGGAGACTGGCACTCCTTGCATAAATCACTTGAACAAGCACCTTCAAACAAGGGCATCTTGAGTTGATTTACCCTATCTGGATTCATTTTGAACATCACTGCACACCTGCTGAAGCAGCCCTGTGGCCGAGTTCGCAAGGGGAGCTGTCAGGGGTGACCTCACAGGGGAGCTTCAGTGCTGCTGGAAGCTCTCTCTTCTGCCCCAAAACTGAGCCAAACCAGCTCTTGCTAGTGTTGTGCTCCAGACTTCGGTCTCCTGTGGTTCACTCAACGCATGCATTGATGGGATGCCCACGTGAAATCACCATGGAGAGGTCTGGCATTTAAAGAGAGCAGTAAGAAAGTGATTCAAAGGGAGGCCGAAGCAAAATCCGAACTCAGGAGGCCTCCCCGATGGCCTTGGCCCAGCATCTGGCACACACTGATGCCCCCATCACAGATCATCATAGCTGAGTGGGGATGATAACTTTTGACATGTTATTTGAAGTGTAGAACTGTCAGGGCAGAAGTTCTTGGCTCATGTTTTAAACTATCAAGAAAAAGAGCCTCTCTATGACTTTATAATACAAGCAAGAAACGAGCACATGAGCTTTCCCAGGTATTTTGATAGCAGCTGGAATGCTCACCTGTGTTAAGTGACAGTAAGACAACTTTTTCTGCTTCACACGCTTGAGTTTCATGCTCTTATCTTTCTAAATGAAGAATTGTCATTTTTGTGAAATCAGTTATATTGTTTGGATTAAGCCTAACAGGGCCCTTCTGATTTTTTAATGTGTTTTCCAAGCTATAAACAACAACAAATAAGCCTTCCAAAAATGGCTTAGCTGAATGAGGATTAATCTTTCATGGTGAGCTAAATAAACAAACAAAAAAATCATCTTGTTTTGTCATTCCAAAATTGAAAAGGCATTTTTGAATTTTGGAACTTGAATTGCCAGCTAAAAATAAGGCTCATTGAATTATTTTTGTGTAGTTTATCACTTTGTTGATGCTTTTGGCAAATTTTTGCACTTCCAGAATGCTTAGCACTTAGTTCAGTGACATAAGCATCACATATGAATTCCTATAACTGCTTTTAGCTAAATTCTACATAGAGATAGCTTCCTTACAGGCTTGAAATAGAACAAAAATGTAGTTCTTTTAGGGGAATGAAATGCAGAGGATGTTACCTGGATTCTCATTGACTCCCTAGGATGTTTCATTCAAGATGTCAAGATGGAGGAGGGTAGTTTATGCAGTTCTGGCAACATATGGAGCAATCTATCCAGTATCTCTGTTTTAAATATCTGGGATGCAAATATAAATGCACTACAACACCCTCCATCCCAGCTCTAGTCACAGGCTCTAGTCACTGAGCCTTTTGGCTCAGTAGGATTTACCTCTGTTTCACACTGAATTGTTTTTATGTTCCTCATCAATAAATTAGCTCAGTCGTTTTAGCTGTCAATCCTTCTTTAAGGTTAACTACCATGAGAGAGCAAATACTCAGGTGTGCAGCACCATGTGGTGCTAAATAATGACTGCAGCTGGCACAGCCCTAACTAAGATCTTCTGTGGAGTATTTTTTAGCTTATCACAGAAATCTGTACATATGTGTAGGAGCTCTGACCAGGTGCACAGGGAGGTGAGTTATGTAACTTCAGTGTTCTGATCAAAAAGGCAGCAGAGAGTTTGCATTTTAAGGGCAAAGCAATCATTAGGAGCTTTGCCTCTTGCACTTGGGACACTGCGAGAGCAAACATTACTCAGGGAACACCAAGAGCTGAGGGTTCAGTGAAGCACAGCAGGCTGCACACAGCAGAGCCCTGACAGGCTCTGCACAGCCACTGGAAACATCACAGAGTGGAACCATAGCCACTGCCCTGAGTTAAAATCACAGAGAGCATGCAGATCTTGCAAAATGGAAAGATAAACAAACAGTAAGACATTTACCTTCCACATCAAGGCACCTAGGTGGGCTATCTGACCAGATAAGGTTATACATGCACTCAAGGATCTCTGCCCCTTCTAGTTTATATCCAGGAAAGCACTGATAATACACCACTGTTCCTACGGGGAAGGAGGCCCCGAACTCAGATATGTTAATGTAACTATGAGGAAGAACCAATGGCCTCAGGCAACCTGCAAATTAAGAAGAGGGAGGTTTCTTTTATTATCAAGTGCTTATCTCAGTCATCTTCACACATCGCAGTTACAGTTTCTAAACTGAAGAGTGTGATATTTTTCATCCTCTCCACTATGAATGGCATGTCTGCATGATCTCCCTCAGATATATCTGCCTCATTATTCTGTTTCAAACCCTTTTGTGGTTTAGCCCACACGCTTTGCTAGCATGGGCTTCACTCCCAACAAATACAAGAAAGGTTTTCTGAAACTGACAGTATTTTGTTTAACAAAC
>NW_008237239.1:23580738-23630183 GCF_000691975.1 Corvus brachyrhynchos | reverse complement strand
GCAGATGGCAATTTCTTTTTGAGGAAAAATCTTTAATAAAGAAAGACTGTCATTTATAGAAACGGTGAGTTTTATTCCTCCTCTTAAAAATGACAAGCATGTAAACCCTCTAAAATATTAAAACCATTCCTGTGACAAAGTGCATGCAATTGTAAAAGCTTTGCAGGCAGAATTAATGACTTTGAAATTCCAGTTTGAGAAAGTCTAAAGGGACATGACTTCCTAGGAGAGCCCCATGATAAACATTAAGCGAGGTCTCAGACTAGGTTATCAAAAAGTTAAGGTACCTCTTATCACCAGAAATTGTAAATGTAGTCAGAATCAGAGACTATGTTCCAGTTCTACTTCTGGAATTACTCCTGAGGGATTTGTATCATGGATGGTACTGAGCAGTGACAGCTAAATGGTTGCCAACCAAATTTGGGGCAACAGAGAGCAGTGAATTTAACAGATGGCATGTCTTTGTAACATGGCCCTATAAATGACCCTCTGGGTAATACTTGATACTGTTTAATTTTTTAATTTGCAATAATGTGGAGAAAAGATGACTAGTAATCAGGGAATGAAAAATAATATTTTAGAATTATGTGACTAATGGAAGCTGAATTATGGCAGTCCATAAATAGGTTTCTTGCCACTACTAGGAATTTGTAAAGGATGTTCATAGGACTCCCATAATTTTAAACCTGAGGAGGAAACAAAAATCAGTCTGAGAACTTCTTGTAAGGTACTGGCATTTAAAATAAAAGCCTCAGCAGCATTTCAAGTGGCCATTTCCTTGCAAAGGTCTTTTGAGGGAGAGGAACAAAACCAAAAGAAAACATGAGAAAAAGCCTGAATGATTTTTGCAACATGCTGTACCACCAGAGCAATGATTCTGATAGCTGTTTAAGCAGCTGGTTATGTCCCTGCTCAAATAAAGCTTCAAGCATCCTATCTGCTGGCTGCTGCTTGTACCCTGATCAAGAATGCCCCACACACAACACACTAACTCCTGCAAACTGAGCAGCCCATCAAGCAAGACAACATAAGCAGCCCCCAGTGGGACAGAAAGAGCACAGACTGCCCAAGCGAGACCAAGCTTACTCGTCTCTGAACTGTATCAGGGAAAATTTGGTCCTGCTGCCTCAGAATTTTAATGCTCATTATGTTCCTGGTCATGCAGGAGAGAGATTTATTTGAATCTGTATGACAGCCAAGCGTTCGTGAAAATTCCTAGGTCTCCAAACAACTCAAGCTGCTTGAAAAACTTCATTTTGACATTTTTTTGCTAAGTAACTCACATCATTCCAGATCAGTAATTAATATTATTAGCTCATGGCAAAAATTGAGGTTAGATTCTTATACACTCTACAATCATTTCCCACTGCTCTGGCAGGGAAAAAAAGGCATCTTAGTGTCATAAGACTCCCCTGCCTGTTGTAATGAAAGGGCCGTAGAAATGTAATTGACAGCCTACCTAGAGCAAGTAGACAAGTGGCTTTGGTCTTACAAGTGCTTGACAAGGCAAAAAGAAAATTCTGGAGACAATTCTGTAGTAACTTTAAAGAATTTGGCAAAATATGGCAGTCTTGAATCTGAATTGCCTATTCTCTGCCTGTCTGGTAATCACAGCACGTGGGTCTTGTGCAATTGATTTCTTAACTTTTATTAGCACTGCTTTTATTTTGAAAAGCAGTTAATACTGACTATTGAGTAGGAGCAATTGATTGTGTTTTACAGTATAAACACAGCAACAGAAGTAACAAGCCAAGGGGTACTTGGGTTACTTCTGCTTACCCAGTAAATATTGTCGGTCCTAATGTATTCACCTGGATCTTTGGCAAATACAGCATCTGCAAATCCATCTTTTGAGCATTAATCTCCCCCTACTGCAACAGTCTTAATCTACCTTAATTTGATGTGAGGTGCACCCCCACAGAAAGGGGCTGTACACTTCATACTGCCACACGTGATGCCATCACTCATAAGACACTCCAAAACTGCCATCCACTTTGCTATGGTTTTGCAAAACCTCCCCTTTGCTGTTAGGCCTGTTCAGAGACAATGTGTGCATCTAAAATGCTGAGCTAGCCTGGTAACATGGCTAAGTTTCTGCCATAGTCTAAGGCAAGATCTTGGGGGACAGTCTGACGTGCTATTGCTCCTGAGAAGTGTCCCAGCTCCTCTGTCTGCCTGCCCCGACTCTGCAAATTGGTGTGACGGTGTAATTAAGTGCCTACAGAGCAGTGTTAGCTCTAGGAGGCGACAGATGGGTTTGAGGAAAGTTGGGACTAATCCTGTCTGCTCCTCAGTTAAAATCTCTTGCTGCTGTTCAGTTGGCCAAGCTTGTTACCAAGATGTGACTTGGTTAAAACAGAGTCAGTGGTACTCAGATGTGCTTATTAGAAATGTGGAAAAGGAGCCCAGGGTTATTGAATTTCCATTCACTAAAGCTGGCTTACCCCCAGTCCAAGCTGAGCTGGGATCCCATGCTGTTGATATTTCTAGTTCTACAGCTAATGGCTTTTCTGGCCAAAATCATTCCTGTGCACACCTTGAATTTTCAGTCAATACGTAAAGGTTTAATGGACTGTGAATCTAATCAACAGCTCTTGCTGAAAACTCTGACAGAATAACAGGTTCCAGCTTCTCTCCTCTACCCCTGCCTTGTGCACAAGGCAAAGAAAGATAAAGTGCAGTTAATCTTTTCAAAAATTAATTGGTGAAAAAATGTGAGATGCCCATCAGAACTTCTGACTGATTACCTTGGTTGTTTTTTACTTTTTAATGCAGTGTATCTGTGTCAGATTTTAGCTCTGCAAACAAAAAAGCAGTATTTACAGTAGTAGTATAAGCATGGCAATGTTTAGGAAGCGACACGTTTCCTGCAGTGAGCAAAGGGGGAGAGAAATCAAAAGAATCTTAGCAGCAGCACTATTCAAACACTGCATTGTGGAGCTTATCAGATCACTGACATTCTTACAACTGTAGGAAAAAATATTGGCAAACTATCACAAGATGCATGAGCTATAAAACAGGACGTGCTGGAGTACTAAACCTTGACATATGGGTAGATTATCCCATGTTCCATCGTCTTGACATATGGAAACCATGTTGTCTAAGTCAGGGTAACGGATCTGGAATCCTTCATGACAGCTGATTATTAACTTATCGCCAGTCCTGTATGTCTTGTTATGAACCTCTGCATCTTCAACATGTGGAACAAGGCAATCTGTGACTTCACGAGAAAAAGAAATAGTAACTTAATTAAAAAAGCATGGCTGGCTATTCAGTAATCAAGCTCTTAAACAAAAGTTAGCATTTAATGTAAGTGCTCTGCTTAAACTGTTTGGAAAATACATGCATTTCAGTAAAGGTGCCCTTTCCCTAGTAAACCACCATTTACAAAGTCTATAGCACTGCGGGAGAAGCTGAGGTGCTACAATAATGGATTGCTCCCCCAGCCTTTTTTAAACCAACAAAATTAGGAGCTGTTAGGAAGACTGCAGTTAATTTTGGCCATCCATGCATCATCTTTCCAAATCAGACCACAAAGTCTGACTATCCCAAGGTTCCATGTGAAGGCAGACTCTGACAGCACTAAGGACAGGACAAAAGAAAAGATAAAATACAGATATGGCACAAGGAACACAGAAAAACTGCAGTTTTAGCAGAGAGACAGATGAAAATCTGGTACATTTATAAGGGTTTATCCAGCTCCATTCCACAGAGTTCATTACAAGAATGCCTTCACTTTAAACTCCTTGATTATGTCATAGATAGTTTTATGTGCCTGCATTCATATGCCTTTAGTGGACATGATTTTTAGGGTCCTGAGCAGTATCCCAAGTGATTGTAGAAGACTCTTGAAGAAGGGACTGCAAACCTGTAGTGATATACAGGAATGGGCTCTGGTACCTGTCTGCGACACATGCATCAGTCAGTCACATATCTCACTCTATGTACCACTGCCCTTTAAAGACACCAAAATACAGAATAATACTCAGAACACTGAAAGATGTGCAAAGTGGAAGGGTGAAGCAGGGGAAAAATCCCCTAGTAATACCGAACAATTGAGAAACAAGCCATGAGGGTATGAGGGAATAGGCCGGGTGACTCAAAGTTCATTCTCATCATAAAGGCAACGTGAGATGAAACAGAAGAGAGGGAAAGATTAAATACTGGGGGAAAAATTTTGTTTGTCTGCCAGCAGTCAATCCATGACAGAGATGGTAATAAAAGTTTCCAGGCATCAAAACCCAAGACATTTCAAACAAAAGAAAGACAGAAAAAGTATTACAACCCTGTGTTATGCTGTTTTATTCCCCCAACATTTCTACCATGAGAAACAATGATCTTCATTTAGGAATACTGTATTTATTAAGAAAAAAAAAAAAGAGATCCCTTGAGACTTGCATAGAAGAGAAAGTTTCTGCCATTTTCATGAGTAATTCTTGCTAAAGAGGAAGAGGCAAAGCTAAATTTGTATTTAGCAATTAATTGCTAGTATGCACTAAGTAAAGTGGTAGTGACAGCTTGTTTGTTTAGAAGCACAAGTAGAAGGAAGATAAACTGTCATTTAGCACAGCACTCACAAACTACTAAGAGCTAATGTTTTCATTATGTTTTTATTTAGTTAGGCAAACTAGGGGGGATCTATTACTCTGAGACTTCATCACTAAATTTTACTAACATAAAGGGGGACAGTGTTGCTCCCCCAGTTAAAACATACTTTGTACCTAGGGATATTTTCTAAAATACTTTGTACTTAGCTAACTTTTTGGTATGGGGCCTCAGCATTGCATTAGTTAAAAATTCTCCTATTTCTCTTGTTACTTTTTAGCTTCTTGGCAGCTGCTGCAGGTGCCTTCTGCTGCTGGTAGTGGGAAGGTCTGGCAGCCTGCCAGGTGGGCTGAGAAACTGCAGCAAGAAGTTTTCTTAGAATTTTTAAGTTTTCTTATTCATTTATAAATGCACAAGTCTGGGAGGATCCATACCCTAACAGGAGGTTGTAAAATACACTGGCGAGGGTGCAGACATCACTTTCAAAGATGGAACAGTTTCCTCTCTAGCAAGTTAATCAGCAGAGAAGACAGCAGAGGATGCCCCTAAGTAATGCCTTACACTAAGCCATAAATGCTGTCATGAAGAGGCTGTCCTGGGCTCCCCATGAGGATGGGATGAGATAGATGGAGAACCTGCTTGGCAGCCATGCAGCAGGAGGCTGGAGATGGATGCCAGAAGATAACGTCAATGAACAAACAGCTCCCTCTCTTGATACAACATCTTTCTGTTGCTATACAAATAGAGGAGATGTGTATACACACAGCACAGTAAAACATGAGATCTCACTTTCAAAGTGGGGGAAATTGATTCTGTAACAATGATCTATCACAGCGACTCCATCCCCATTATTCCAAGGAGCAGCTGTAGATGGGATCATTTTAATCGGGTAGATGCTGGCAGAGAGCAGCGATAAGTTGCTCACTGCACCGTCCTCCACCTGCCGCATCCTGGCTGACTTGGATAACAGGCTTATTACAACCCCCAGCTAAATGCCAGACCAATGGGCCACAATATTACAGCTCTTTTGCCTGATGCCTTGCAAGCAAATGCTTTCCCACTGGCTGAATTCATATTGTTTAGCACTCAGTCAGGCATAAACTGCAGTAGCCGCTTCTCCACAAACAACTGGATTAGCTGGCACCAATTCTGCTTGGAAAAGCTGGAAGGAGGTGACTGAATTTTAAAATGTCCTGTCCTAGAAAATAAACTACTTTATTCTAAGTCCTTCTCAGCAAATCCGTGGAAGCTGCTAAACCATTTAAGGGAATACACGGTCTTTAACCAGCATTGAACAGCAAAAGCTATGACTTACACTCCTTTCTGGCAGTTTTACATGATCTGCTTATATCTACTGCGTGAGTATTAACATCGGCCAGGCAAAAGGACATATTTCTCATCTTGCAGCAGCAGAAAGAGGTGGGGTACAGCCAGCAGGCTCAACAGCCTGACAGGCACGAGGGCTCACCTTGACCTAACTTTCATGAAGATTTGTACATTAGAAGCTCTTGGCTTTAGCAAACCAAGTGTGTGCCCCATCACAGGAAGACTGGTCTGAAGAACAAAATTCATTAAACAGTACAGTTAGAGTGTTTTGCTCAAGTGCAGAACCTCTCAGAATGGTTTCTTGCAGCCCATGGGGAAGGAGGACCACCCTACCTCCTCCCAAGAGCACTTGGACCACAATGGCTACTCAGAAAGAAGGCATGACCTAGACACCATGGAGACAGCCACACTATCCACGGGTACCAGCTGGCTTGGGATGGCTTGTGTCTATTGCAGGTGAGCCCTTACCATCCAAAAATTGTTCCTGGTTCCACGCTAACGCAAGAAAGCGCTTGTAGGATTTACTTGGGAGTACTACTGGATGTTGCCCAAAACCACGTCAAGGATCTTTCCAACACTGTAAGAGTGTGTACAATTGAAGAACAGTGTCCCAATCTCTGCTCTGGCACTGTTTTGTTTACGATCTGTATGTAAATTCAAATGCAGAGGCCTGGTGCTCCTGTGTATCTCACTGTGGACAGGTCTTTGAATTAGTCTTGACTACATCAAATCACACCACTGACAGGCTGGAACAGAGAGAAACAGGGAGGAGGGATGAAAGGAATATAATGAAGAATTGGGTTAACGCAGGGACAGCTCATCTACACCCTGTGCTCCTGAAATTAAACATTTAAGAGCAATATTGTCTCTTGGTTTTTTTCACTAGTGCTAAATCCACAGTACTGTGTTATTAGGATTGTTCCATGGATGGAAAACACAGTATTTTAGTGCATATTGAATAACACTTTCTCTTTACTGTCTTTGCTTGTATTAAAACAGTGCAGAGAGACTTCACCTAAGACCTGCGGCCATTGACCTGTGGCCAGGTTACAAGTATCATAGAGTGCTTGTAACCAGGCTTAAGAATCAGAAAACACTGGGCAAGACAGATAAGAGATGGGGAAATAAAAATAATTCTGTCATCTCACAGACTCAGGGACAAAGGCAAAGCAAATGGAGGGCTAAATGTCCTACAGGAGAGCTGTAGCCAAACCATGTACTAGTCCACTACTTTCACTGCAGGTTTATCATCCCTGTCAGTGGGAGAATGAGGCACTGAGAACATCTCCAAGGTGTCTGCCTGCAGAAGCACAGGGAGAGGTGGGCACAGCTCTTCGCTTCATTGCCATCTCCATGCAGACTGTAAATTTAGATTCAATCTCATAGGAAAGAGCTAGCATTTGTTCCAAGTAGGGCAACAGCCTCAGCAGCCACATTATCACAGTGGGAGAAGATTAGATTAAAGTGTGAACAACATGACATACTGCTCTTAAACAGTAAATACAAAATTCCTACCTCAGAGGTTTGGTATTTATGTGCATAACCGTATTAGAGCTGATGAAAGGTACAGTCACAACATGCTGTACATCAACATAAGAACATAACTCTAAGCACACAGATTTTTGACAGGGCATTTATTGGACACTGAGTCATGCAACTTCATTCTCGTCCTGACACTTAAAATCTCCTACCTCTTAATGAGAAATGACAGACCTATAAAATCAAATTGATTGGGTGAAGAGCTCCAGGCAAATGTATTAGTTTTAAAATCAATTACATTCTGAAACAGGTTGCTCTGCTTCCTTTGGTAAATAGCATCCATTTGTGATTAGAGATTGTGCTAGTAAACACATAACAACAATTAAACGTACATAACATATAGACATAAAATTATCCTTCGCCAAATCCAAACTCCTGAGAATAAATGAACTCCAAACCATGGAGTGTTTTTACTGTTCAAGCTCAGCTGGCACTGCCTGACATTTATATATGCTGGGATGAGAGGCGTGTAGAGCATACCATAGCCCACAGAGCAGCCAGCCCCCGCCGTAAATGGTAAATGCAGCATAAAGTTTATTCCACCTTGTGATAGGTAATGATGAATGGGAAACATTAAATTCTCCCTTCTCCAGCAGTTGGTAGAAATTTCAAATTTCTTTCTATATATCATTACAGAACTTCTGCAATGAAGAGTTTTATGTATGTCATTAGGCAGCTGAGAATCACAAACCCTGTTGTAATTCTCCCTTAACTGGTCTCCAGATGTGCCATGTTCCTATACTGTCCACCTCCCTACCATGGCCCTCTCTCACAACTCTGCTCCCAGTATGCAAAAGGATCAGTCTAAAAATCACTTAAGCCAATGCTTAAGCCTCATGGACTGCCACTGAGCCTTTGCTTAGTATTTCTTCTGAATCAGTGGTGTTATTGTGCATTGGAACTAAGAATTAATGCTGTAATCTAATACCTGAGGTATTATTATAATGTTAATCAGGAAAGTACTTAAGCACTTGCTTCACTAAATCCTAAACCAGGGTCCTACTCTTTGGTCCAAATAATAAGAAGCATTTTTGCATCTGCCTAATTTTGAGCACAGAACTTTAACAAGACTAATCACATAATTACAGTTGTGCTCCAGCTTAAGTGCTTTGCTTGATCAGAGCATTGGCTAGCAATCCTTTTTAAGCATTCTGTGCTGGAAAGTAATTATTATCTCTAAAGCAACTGTTGTCACATCATCCATCACATCCTCATCTTCCAATTTCTTTCTTTTTTGAAACCACCTGGCTCAAGTGTTGATCACACTGACATTGGTGGCAGTTTTGTTGCTGATGGCATTGTGATCAGAAACTTCCTCCACAGATTTCCACTGGGCTGGAGGGCCTGGGAAGAGGTTTGAATATTTAAAAAAACATACTAATGTTTATTTTAACAACTGCAGTGGATGATACAGGCAACATTTCAAAGATGCACATCAAGATTCCTAGCAGCTCCCTGCTGTGCTTAAGGAAACAGAATTTCCAAGCATTAAAGCTTTTTCTGGTACTTCCAATAGCCAGTTTAGACACAGGCCGCTGTCACTCTACATGTATTTTTTCTTAAATAACCATGAAATGAGAGACAAATTAATTTATAAAAAGTGGCTGCCACAGGAGAGGGCACGACGTTCATACACAGTTATTTTTAAAGGCATCAGGTTGTTCCCTTGAACCTGACCCACATGGCCCATATGATGAGGTGGTACTGGCACCCCCTTGCCTTTATTTCTAGACATCAGCTATCACCTCATGGGACAGCTCACAACTGTGCCCCTCACAGCTCTGTAGCCCGTGGCCTCATACATGTCCAGGAGAACATATTTTACCTAAATTTCTCCTGCCAACAAGCCAGCTGCCTGAAAGCCATGGACTCCTTAGCAGCTGCCTCTGGCTACCCTCTCCAATACCTCACCCACCACATTCACACTGGCCACTGTTTAGGGTGGTTCCCTTCAGATGCACCTCCTGAGCACAGTCGTCCCAGGCCCTGCTTGTCCCTATTGTGGCTCATCCCTGTCCTGGCTTCTCACAGGGTTCTCACACCCAGCCCCCAGGAGCACAAACAAGTTCCTGCAGTTTTCGTACACACTGAGTGATGCATGATCCTATGCAGTGTGTTTGTGAGCCACGTAAGTCTCCAACTACCTCTGAATAAAGTGCATGTATTTATCAAATTTTAAATGCTGAAAGGCAACCCAAAATAGAATTTATCTTGCTCCACCATGAAGACAATGAGGCCAATGGCTAATGTCTTCAGTGGAGAAGTTACAACACTAAAATGTAAACACTTTATTTAACTAACACTTTTCATGTCTGTTGACTTTAATAGCTCTGTTGACCAAAAATGAATCAACAACAAGGACAGGTTATATCTTTAATATACCTGGTGAAATAAATAACTTGTGCTGCTTGGGTGTACTTTGGCCAAAATTTACAGTTATGAAATTCAAATTAATCCTGCCTCTAAGACCTAGAAGAAAGCAATGTAACATCCTAATTATTTAAAACCAAATACAATGTCAAATATACAATGAAAATAAATTGGTTTATGCCATAATAGTCTGAATTATCTCAGAGTAAACTTCTACCCTGGCTTTAAACTCCTGCAGTCTATGTGTATTTGATTTTCCTACTGACTCATGCACATGTCATAAAATACAATTGTTTAAAATTCCTGATTAGCAGGAGCAGTAGCACTGGAATTTGATTGTATTTTCCTAGTATAATATTGCAGAAAGGAATATTAAGTGGGCAGCTTTAATAAACAGTTAACTTACAGTAGAGGTTGTTTTCCTCTCTGCATCAATTTATAACTAGTTAAAAGGGGACGTTATCTTCTGTTTTCACATTTCTTTATGTCCCTTTCAACACACACAGCCTCTCACGGTACAAATTTAACTGACAAACAAGGATTATGGATGGAAAATTAAAGTATGTATCCAATAAGACACAATGAAATGAACTCCAGCCTTTTGTGTTTTGTCCAGAGATACACAGACATGGTACGTGGACAAGTGAGAAGAACTGACATGGCGAACAGCTTGAAGAAAACTGACTTACCTTCTTGTAGGCACACAGGTTTATCACTGGGTTTCCAGCTCAGGGAGCCATTAAAGTGTCTCACACAAAGTTTTTTGGAAGTACCATTGAGCCTGTATCCTTCTTGGCAATGGAACCGGACTACCACGCTTTCAAAGAAAACACCTGCGCTGGGTGTCTTGTAGCCATGTTCAGGAGCTCCAGGATCAGCACACGCTTGCAGGTCATCAAACCCTGCATCAGACAAGGACACAATCAAACTCTGCTCATTTACTCCTCATGTTTTTTCTATCTTTATCCATTATCTTCATGGGGACCTTGTATCTTCCATATTGACCACGAGCAACCTTGCTTGGGTACCAGGTACTCCAGACTTGGGAGAGGACCCACCCCCAGCTACAGCTGAAATGCTCAGGAGACAGAAATACTCCTGTCCTTTTTGCTTCTGGGGAAGCAAAAGTCGACCACACTCCTTGGCAGCTGCCCTGGATAAAAATAAAGCACTTGACCCAGCCTACCAGTGGGGATTGTTCAGTAATGTATCTGTAATTACTTTTGGGGACTGTGGGATTTTGGAGGTCTCGTGCAGTCACTAGTAAGAATAATAATGTATCAGAAGCAGAGTTTTGGAAGGAGGAAATAAAGGGGCATGAAACTTAACTGCCATCCAAAGACACAGTAATTGAAATAGGAGAACTGCTAAGTATAGGGAGATTTCAAGATGGAAGGGAGATCTGCCACAGGGGAAAGGGACACTGTGACGTTGGATGAATGTGGCCCCCTTATCACTTTGGCTTGGTGGCCCTACCACACTTTGCAAACACTGTTCTAGGAATGCTGTATTACTGCACTGACACCAGAAGAGAGTTTGAAAAGCCCTTTACCTTCACAAAATTAACTGTAAAATAACAAACTAAACCCCAACAGTTTCAATCATTAAATGTGACTGTTTATCACTTTATCAAACTCATTTCAATGCCATTTGCATAAGCGGAAGCTTTTTTTTACTGCAAAGCAGCAAAGGTTTCGTGCAGCACTGAACAAGCGCTGCATACAGAAAGAGCAAATAGCCTTGGAACAGGAACAGCAGGGGGGCAATTAATGCCAGCAGGAGGGATGCCTGGAAAATGCGAAAATCATTGCATGGTAGTTTTAATGTTTTGATTTAAAAAGAATAGTATCAGGGAGCCTCAGCTACTTCCTGCATGATAAGAATGAGATGCCTCCATGGTGCAGTCAGAGAGAAGGAAGATATTACAGTAAAGGACTTTTTGAAATAAATCTCCATTTCCCGAGGCTAAATCATTCCCTCCGCCAAGGGCTCGTTGTGATGCTGTGGCAGCCAAATGGAGAGCTCTGAAGGTGATGAAGGGCTCTTGCATTTGAGCACTGAATGTCTCTGCTCAGTCCCCTGGCTGACAGCTGCTAGTGAGGAATACAGGAGGCCCACACCAAGCCACTGTGTCCTATGTCCCATTACCTGCTCCTGCGAGCAGGGGCAGGACACACTGTGGGGTCATCAGGGTGGATTACACATTTCTGATTTCCAGATCCTGCACTGAACTCCCCAACCAGGCTACAATTCCCAGCAGGTGACATGATGGACAGAACCCAACCCGAATTCCATGACCAACAGCCAGTCTCTGCCCCTCTGCAGTGCTCCAATATCCATGCACCTCCCTCTCCACCAGCATCCCCTCTCTTGGCTGAAACAGCACAAGAGCAGCAGAGCATCTGCTCCTGTGCAGCTTCACTCCTCCATCCAGTGCAGTTTATCCTGGGAACTGAAGGGTCAGTGCAGTGCCCAAGTCAAACACATCCCTGACCTCCACGCCCACTCATCTGCCACACAGCTCAAGTCCTCCAGTGCAAATCACCCCGGACTCTCTGTCATTTGCCAGTGGGATGAACAAGGAGAAGCATAGTCATTATGATCATGGGATCACATGCTGTAGGCAATACTTATTAACAGAGAAGGGCTGTCCATTTTTACTGGAGATTAAAAAGAAGTTTCTTATGCTTCAGACAGCAAACCCGTGTTCTTTAATAATGTCAGTGAAGATCTTAATTATTTCCCATTAAACCAAGGGATAACATGACATTTAGATCAATTTTGTTACTTCAGTAATCTCAGAATTTGCAGTCAGGCGAGGAATATTGTAACCCACCTTGAGATATGTGTCCTTTCTCACTAGCTGCATCAGGGAAAAAGTATACTACTGCCTACTACTTTGCCTCTGTAACAACATAAAAAAAGGAAAGGTGCTGAGGTCACACACAATTTGCCTGGTAAAAAAAAAAAAAATGAGCCAAGCTCATTTCTCAGTTTTTATTAAGTCAAATATGCAAAGTTAGAGATTTTGTGCCTGTCAGCACAAAACCCGACATGGGAGGCAAGAATGTTTTCCTCCCTGGTGCAGGCTAATTCTGTGACCCTACTGCCACTTTTCTGGTGACCTTTCACAAGCAAAGATTTCCATTCCTCCTAGGGATACTTTTGCAGTGTGTTGGTCTCTCTTCTTCTCGAGTGCAGTTAGTGAGCAGACAAATCTATCCCCAAGGGGAATTTCCAAGTAGAAACTGGAACACGAATGGGAAAATTGAATTATGCACCCTGTAGTTTCTATAGAGCCAGTAGCCAGCTGTTATTTAGCTACTGCATAAGAGATGAAACACGGACTCGGCACAGGATCACTGCTTCCTTGCTTGTTCCTGAAGCAAGGAAGAAGGAAAAAGCCTTAGGGAAGAGCCAGTCAGGCAGATTACACATGCAATATGGTGACATCTCATAGTAAAGCCAAGAAGGCAAAGCAAACAAAACCCTAACCCCATCTTTGCTCCATAGATACCAACAGTAGACTTGGCCCAAACCCAAGTCCTACTGGAATCAGTGGAAGGCACACGTAAGTCAAGCTTCTTCATGAAGGGGTAGATGACCCAGGCACAAAGCAGTGAAGCCAGGGCTGTGCTCTGGCTGGGAAGGAGGAAGGACATGTATGAGGGAGGTGTGGAGAGGCTGCCCCTGTGCTGAGGATCTCCAGGCACAACAGGCACTGCAGGTGTTCCAAAGGGGCAATTGCCACCATCCAGAGAAGCCAGGAGCTGCTCTGATTTTCACCAGGACTGCTCCTCTCTTGCACGAGAGCTGTGCTGAAGTTTCAACAGCTTATTTAGCTGACAGCTAAGTGCATCAGTGTTTTCCAGTTTAAGGATGAAACTTCTGCTACAATATTCAAGAACAATAGTGCTGAGACATTCCTGAGAATTGCCATCTTCCAGTTGTTCTTAATGATAGCAGACTTGGACCCTTTACACAATAATCCTTTCCATATAATCTCATCTAATTAAGCTCCACTCCGTCAAAAATCTGTAAATATACATCTTCAATGAGAAACAGCTTGGTAATTTATTTTTTTCTCACAATCCTTGGTTTATTTTACTTTTCAAAGCTATGCATTTAAGAGCAGCTACTCCAAGTTGTGATACAGTAACTTTCTAATGGTAGGAGTAATCCTACATTACAGATGAGATGCCATAGACAGACATCTTATGCTTTAATCCCTTCAGAACCTGATGAAAACAGCCAAAAAACTTCTCAGCCACAGCCACAATATAAGTCTTTGGAAGGGAAAGCCAATCTTTTGGCTCTAATAAAAAGGTGCTATCCTTCAGGAAAAGTATATCAAATAAGATAAAAAGTAACTTAGAAATACAATGGATTCTGTTTCTTTACAAACCCTTCAGCAAGTCTTTGGGGAAAAGAAGATTACTGGACTTTTTCTCTCGGTTAAAAGGAAGGAAGGGGAAATCATCATCACCACCTACCAGTAAAAACTATACGACACACTTGTTAAATAAAGTAGTAAACTTTCATGTTTACTATGTTACCTATACAGCCATCATAATCAATACTACATCATTAGCAGCAACTTTATGGGATGCTATCGCATGGCTTTAAATCCCTAAAGTGAAGACAACACAATTACTGCTGGAACTGACTATTTCAGTAATCAAAACAGGTTAATATTTGGTCCAAGTTGCAGGCTTTCTGTATCATGGCACCTTTAAGGGATATTGTGTAAAATATCATGGACACTAATGCCTTCTTGGCAAGGGTAATGAGCACATAAGGTCATCACCAGCAAAGCATGCAGTTGATACAGAATATATTTTGGGTTTGGTATTTACCAATTTCCCATATTTCTACTGTTGAACCAACCAGAAAATAGCAATGCTCTTAATTTGGATAACCCTCAAGCAGATTATATGGGTGCCTGTTTTACCTAAATTACTCGGTACTGTCAGTCAGGTAACATAATGTAAAATTAATGAGAAGATTGAAAAATAAGCAATGCCCTCCTTGGGGTGTAAAATGAACCACTGCAAATATCTTGATCAGATTGTTCCTAGAATTCTGCATTGCACATTCTCAAACATAAAATGATTCATCTCCTCCCCAATGAAAAGCCTGAAATGCTGAAAGCCAAGGGAAAAATTACGTATGTATGATGACAAGAAATCATGATAGCCACAACTGAGCTTCAGACATGCCTAAAAAGGCAGGAGGAAGAATCCCTCAGTTCATCCTATAAACCTGTTTTTCTCTGCTTCTTTTTCTCAATTTCATGTTTTGTTTTCCTTGTTTCCCTCTTCCCTTGCCTCCGTATCTTACCACTCCTTATAAATTCATGGTGCTGGCAAGATGATTTCTAATCTAGATTTGATGGACTTCTTTGCCTCTAAAGCTGCTGTAAAACATCTCACTGACACGCTGATGATGCATGTGAGCTCAGAACTGGCTGCACTCATTCTTGAACAGAAGCATCACTCTCATTTCAGTTTGTTACATACAGCCAGTGAATGAGAAGTGACATACAATGTGCAATAATATTCAAGATACAGAGTATTTTCAGTGTTTGTCTTCAGTAGGATGGAGAATGGGCTTCTTGTACATCAACCACTGCATTTGAGTTCACTAAATCTGTCTCAGTCAGAAGCAGAGGGAGGCAGAGGCTTCACAGACTGTGGCAGGACCAGACTGCCTGCATGCACATCTTATAAGGAGTCTGTAAGCACTGCAGGAGCAGGTTATCTTAGGCCAGCTCTCAGTAAAAAACCATTCTGGGACTAAAACAGAAGGGCCACAAGTGCAAACATGCCAAGGGCTTGCTTGTACAAAGGAAAAGTCGTTTTTGTCCCTTTAGGAGTTTCTGCCCCGTTTCTGTGGAAGCCAGGCAGGCACAGCGCTGTGTGCCTCTGGCTGTTTATGCTTCCTTGCTGCTGCTGCTGTTAATTGAACTATCCATGTACCCCAGGAACAAGAAAAGGAAGGATGTGCTTCGATTAGTATCTAGACTTGGAAGTGTAATTCAATTATAAGGCTATGATTTCATTAGTGAAATGCCCGCTAAAATCTAAACTCTCCTTAATCCCTGAAGGGTCACTAACGCTTAAGCTTCCCTGAGACTTCAGCAGCTTTGTAAAACCCTGCCCTAAGATGTGAATCACCCTTGCTATCCTCCCAGAACATGCTCCCAACTCCCAGCACGGCTGGATATCCCTCCTCATTTGGCTAAGCCTTACCCAGGGCAGCCTAACAAGCCTTTGGAAGAAACAGAGAAGTTCAAATTACTTTGTAGGAGAAATGGAACAGCAAAAAAGACCTCCAAGGACAGGTATTTTGCTTAAGTCACAAGCTGATCTATCAAATCAAGAGTACCATTAAGCTTCTTTATCCTTCAAATAACACAAGAGCATCATAGCAGAAAAAAGAAAATCAGTGGGTAATGCAGCTTATGAGCACCAAACTGACCCATCTGCAGGAAAAAATGAACATGCAAGCCCTGCATGAAGGGCAACAGACTCCAAGAGAGGAAATCGGTCATTCAAAAGGTTGAAAGGTTGACTCACTTGCAATTCCTAATTTTTCTGATCTTTCATCTTCTCCCACAACCCTGGCCTCCCACCTGTGTTCTCTATTATCCTTCACCACAACCCACCCTAAGCCAACCCACCACCTGCCCTTGCACTCTCCTCTAAGACTGCCATGCTCCTAAATCTTGCCCACCGCCATGCTCACCACCTCCCTTTCTCCTCTTCTCAATGGGCACTCAGAAAGGGGCAGTCACTCAGATGCTCCTAAGGGTGACAATCAGCTCAACCTTAAAATCCCTACTCAGGTATGACAAGTCCCTGGGCATTTTTGTGCTAAAACAAACCAACATCTCCCCTAGAAAGCCCGAGAATCACTGCTCTCGCCAGAGCAGGCGCAGGGGAAGGAATGTGAGAAGCCGTAAGCAGCACAAAGTGTCCTCAGAGAACAAAATGGGTCTTCTAGGAACCACCCAGGGACTGCTTTTGCCTGGGAATACCACCAGGGAGAAAGGGGCACAAGCTGCAGCATCAGCAGGGCAGGTTCCTGGGCCCTGCATAGATGACTGCAGATGTAATAACAGCATCTCTATTTCAGGGGTCACGCCTCCAATTAGTTACTCCAATTACCACTCAACACTCACGGCTGACAGCACACCCCAGCTAGTGCCTGACCAGTGTCATGCAGCAGGGAGCAAGCTGAATTTCCTACCCACAGAAACCATCACCAGTTTTAATTTTGAACGTGAACCTTGATCCAGGATTCTTTTATTGCCTTGACATTAGGCTAATGCATGAGGAAAAACCACTTGAAATTGGTGGAAAAGGAAGGCAGTTCAGAATACAATCACAAAGCACTTCAGTAAACCCACAGCAAACTAAAAAGATGCATTTGTTTCTTCTGGAAAAGAAGTTTCTTCTAATTAACATCTTAAACAGTACAGGCCTATCCCGTTAATCGTAACTTCTCACAATTAATACAGCTATGTCATCTTTGTAAATAAGCCATTTCATTTATAATGCAAGAAGCATTTGTTACTCCCAGGCTTTTGTAATCCAGCAAGTCTGACTGCATAATTTATGAACCCTTATGAAATGTCATATGCTGCTCTGTGATCCTCTGAACTTGCCATCACTTAAATGAAAAACAAAAGGCAGAAAGCAAATTTGCTGACAGAGCTCACTTCTTCTGTGTTGTTGTTACAGAAAGTTACCATGGCTATCTTGGGATATGATTCAGGGTGAATAAAAGCCAATTTACCACACAATAAATCCCTCAACCTCCTCCCAGCTCCTAAACTTTTAAACTGGATATTTATTTTTCTAACACAGCCATTGAAAATGATAAAACTGGTACTCTGAGGCCTAGACTGGGGTGAGTTCAAATCAAGTAGTAGGCAGAAATAATTAAAAACCTGAAGACAAAGTTTGGTCAGCTTTCTGCAAATATAAGGTGAATATTTTCTGAATCTCCATTTATTCAGCTGGTTCAGTTTAATGATTAGTTCTATTCAAGCTGCAAACTCCACCAGAAATTTTAAAAAGTATAAAACCAGAGAGGCTTTTTCCCATTCTGTGAAAAAGAAGTATGTGAGAAAAAATTACTTCTTCAATTTCCAATAATATTTCATGTTTCTAAGCTAATTTAAAATAAAAAATGTGCTTAAATAAGCTTATCTGTGTGCATATTTATTGTCCTTAAGGTAATCTAAAATACTTCAAAATGATTCTTCTTGGAAATGGTAGGTCCACATTTCTTACTTGAGCCTTGAACATCTACGAATTCTAATTTCTATCTATTTTGTTTATTCTAATTTCTATTTAATTTACTTATTCTAATTTATATCTATAAATTCTAAACATGGTTTGACAAGGATGACTAATTTTTGAAACAATCCAGTTTTAAAAAATAACCAAACACCACCTTTTACCATAATAAAAACAAGAATGCAGTAAATGCACACTAAGTTCCCTATATGCTTCAGAAAATGGGCAAATACCTAACACATCCTCCTATTCATTTTGCTGATAAGGCACTGTAATAAAGATGATATTTGACAATGTGTGCTTGTGGACTGGTGACCCATTAAGCATCATCATAAGGAATTAAATCTGTACAAATCCAGAATATAAAATATTAATACATCACTTATGCCAAGAGTTCCTTTTTACTGATTTAAATGAATAAGTGAGCTCATTACTTGGATTTAAATCAACCAACCCCATTTCTGTTTTCATCCTCAGATGTAACATTTTATATATTAGGTGTCTAAGGATTTCATTAGAGTTGCAATACTGTCAGTGTGGGAATCCAGCCTTAGGTCACTAAACTGGATTAATAACAACATAGAAAGCTACTAATAAAAATGTGACAAATAAAATAAAACAATATTCCCATAATTTCAAGAATGTTATGGGCCTGCTGTGTTTTTCAAAAAGCAGTATCTAAGTACTGTTGTTTATCTGTCCCATATTTTTAGCACCCTGGAAAAAATTAATTACCATGAGTTAGTTTAAACAATCTTAGTCTAGACAGGCAACCCTTCGGAAATATAGCAAAAAAAAACCCGTAAAAAATGAATCATGAGCTAGTTACTATAGTAATACTTCTTCTAGGCCAATAGCATATAATATTATTCACCACAGCAAATCCAAAGTGATGAAATGTCACACTGTTCAGCAGAGATCCTTGTTTCTATAAGATGCAGGAATCAAATACTCAAGGGTAAGAGTTGGGGGGTTGATATTTATGCTCTCATCAGCTACAGACTTCCCTAGATAACACTATATTTTTATTGTATGCCACAGTATGGTAATCCAACAATTTTTTGCTTTTCAGCTGTGCTGTATAAATTGATTTTATACTTTCCCAAGACCAGCAGAACTGGATATGGGGACAATCCCGATTAATGCAAGAATATTGTAATATTAAACTTTTAAATGGAGTGCACACTAGAGAAGACTGAGAGACAAGGGATTTAAAAAGCTGGTACATATTAAAACAGGAGAGCAGACAGACTCTGTTTCCAGCTTTTGCACTGATTCCTTATCACAGATCCTCTGATGCTTCTGGATACTCTGATAGCTCTTATGCCCTACAGTGATTTTTCCCTATATGCACCTACCCACGGCCTTTCCTCTTAAATGGGGACCTCGTCACAGCCAGCCATTTCTTATTCACCTTTTCCTCTCTGTGTGTTTTACTTGCAGGTACTTATTTGCTTAGCCTTGCACAGCTGGGACATTACTTACCTACAGGTGTAGAAGGTGTAAAGGAAGACGAGGTGGCTTTGTGGGTTCACCGGGTATTTCCTACAGGAGGACTGACATTGCACCTTCCACATTTGCTTCAGATCACCCTGCAAAGCATTTCTACTCAAGTAAAGCTTTTAGAAAGCAAGCAGGTAATATCCACTGGGAAAAAACAATACCCTTATTGACTTTGGTCATAATCTGGACCTAAGGATTGGACCTTCTATATTGAAAAGTGCCTGTATGTTTCTGTGCTCTGCTTGTACTGTCAGCATCAAGCACAGATTTTAGTTTGTTGTCTCCCTTCATGAGAATGCCTTTTCTGAAGAAAAATGACACATAATCATGTTGCTATTTTCCAAGTATGTGATAAACCCCAAAATTGTATAGAAAGGCAGCAGGAGTCCAGTTGGGCACAATAATGACGTACTGCCATCATATCCAAACACTTTTAACTTAAATTACTCATTTAAAGTGCTCTGTCCTGTGAGTTATTCTGCCCATACTGAGAAGACTGGGAAAAATTAGTGGGAGGCTAAGATGATGCAGAGGCTTTTTTTCCCCCTTTCTTTTTGATTCATAATTGCATTCAACTTAATCCTCATGTGCCCATTTTCTTCGTGAAGTCCTTCCAAGGAATTCCCAATGGATAGAAAGCAATGGGAGGCTGCTCACAGCATCGGAACAAGCAACTCAGAGCAAAGTCCCAGAAGAGCCAGTGAGCAAGATGGAAACATTTATAATTAAAACACTGTGCAACTACACAGCCATCATGCTTAACCCCCTAAAAAAAAAATCCAGAAAAATGTCAATGACAAATACCACTGGCACACTTCATTTCTGTGGCATCAGCCAAAAGTCCTTAGTGCACAAAGTCCCCTCTGGTCCAATATTTCCTATTTCAGTGCAATGTGATTTCTAGTTTTCTAGTCAGTTTTCTATCAATTCTCCAATTCTTCTACAAATCCAAATCTTCACAAATACATTCCCTGGTGACAGTTTACAAAAGTCAAGGTGGACAATATCTGCTATATTTTCTATCCTTGGAAATGAGCTGTTTTCTCAGGAGATTAACAGATTAGTCTCAAACAACCTTTCTTTTAATACAACTATGTTTTATTTTATATCATGCCTCCAAGATTTTTAACCTCACTACCTTAAAGTTCCAAAATCTCAAATTACTGAAGTGAGAGAACCAGAAAAACCTGATTTTTTTTTTTGATGACACCTCTAAAAACTACAGACTCCATAATGTACTCGGCATTGACAACACTAAAGTCAAGACTGTCAGATCAAGTCTAATACAATTTATGTAACATACACACATCACTATTAGTCAGCTGAAAGAGTGAGAGTTAAGAGTATTCTCCTGCACAGATAATAGGTATTGCTGAGCTACCTGATGCTCAAAATATTTTCATCAGAGCCAATCTGAAAATCACATATGCTAGTTAAATTTAAAGATTATGGGCTTTTGTTCTTCAGAAAGCATTCACATCCATACCTTTCACGAAAATAGGTTCTCATCATTTTGAGGATATAGAGGAAGAACAAGCTGTTATTAAATTTTTATGGTACTGTAAGTTGATTAACTGGGAACTAGGAAAGGTCTAGAGATAGTAAAGTGATAGTTCTTTGTTCTTATTCAAGGGACAGGAGTTTTAACCACATACATAAGCAATTTATTTAAAACTTATTTTTCTTAATAGATATTCATTTGAGGATTTCTGCAGCCTCTCTTTCCCCAGAGTGTTAGATGGTTCTTTTCAGAGGAACAGCTGCAGCAAACCTAGTTAAAATAAAGAGCAGGCAGCACACAGATCCATACATATGCTTTGCAAGAAACAGGCAGCATGTCCAGATTTATTTGTGTGCCAGTCCCCTAGGATATTGTAATTGTGTTTGTTCTTTTAATAACTTTAGGCTCCAGTGATCAGAATAAAAATTCTATGCTGAAGCTAATGCTTCATCCTTAGTTCACCTCACTACCCTGAATTATATAGTAAGCAGGCTTAAATAAATGCAGGAGTCTGGCTCCTTCCTTACATCAGACTCCAGCCACACACATAATAGGTTGCCTGATTTAATTCAGGGTCTCTCTCTTCAAATCTTACTTTGTTTTTACAAAGTATTTGTCTCAGCCGTTTCTTTCCGTGCACAGCTTTCCGAGCCCGCCTTCCAGCGTTTGGTGAATTGCAGTCTCCCTGATAGGAGCAGCACATCAAGATTCCTGACTTGCAAGAGCAGTTGGGTTATTTAGACAATCTCGTTCTTCTTAATTATTATATCTACACTTCACATTTACAACCTCTTTCTACAAATTTATCCTGAATAACTGAGATAGTTGAGCAGCTTAGTAAGTAGGCATGGCCTTTCAGCAGCTATTGTGACTACAGCATGCTAGCCCTCAACTAATGGTTACATATCAATTTTTTAATTCCTATAACCAGGCTGCAGATTACCTTGAAGACAGGCTTATAGACTACCAGTTTCCATGAGGGGCACTGAGACAAACAGAGGTCATAAGTGGCAGGGGCTAATGGGACAGTGGTGAGCAGAAAGCCAAACCCCAGTAAGTCAGTGCCTAGTCCAATGTGTCACATGACAGAATGGCTAAAAGCAAGCTGAACATGCCTAAATATACTCCCACTTCCAGTTTCTGACCACCTTAGAGATTTTTTTTTTTCCATCATCTGACACCTTGTTTGAGACCAGAGTTTTAGGAAGGTCAGAAATTATCAAATCATACAATGGTTTGGGTTGGAAGGAATTTTAAAGACAATCTAGTTCCAGCCCCATGGAACCACGGGCAGGGACACTGTTCCACTAGCCCAGGTTGCTCCTGGCCTTGAACACTTCCAGGGATGGGGCATCCACAGCTTCTCTGGGCAACTGTGTCAGTGTCTCACCACCCAATTCTTGCAAAATTCTTGGAGGTCTTGCTGGATTAGGCAAGACTACTTATCTTTGCTACACATGAAATACATGGGTATTTTTTTGCCTCCAATAACTCAAAACCAGTTTCACATAAAACTCTGAGCTTGGTTGTTGATAATGCCAGTGAACGAAAAATATTGATATGGTCCCTGAACCAGTTCCCTGACCACCACATTATGTTGACCCTTTTCTCTTCATCATTACCTGTCTTACTGTCCTCCTGAGAGCAATATGCCCCTTTGTTTCCGTATCTCCTCTATCCTCACCCAGCTTTTTTCTGTGGCTCTGCTTTCCTTTCTTTTCTTTGCGAAGTTCAAGCCCATTAGCCTGTTCTTCTTCAACACATTCTCCATTTTTTCTGTGTCCTAATCTTCTTCCACATTCTCCCCAGGATATCATTTTGGCAGCTTTGGTTTTTCTCAAGCTTGAATTTATCTTTTTACAACACCTTCCTATATCCCCATTTTTCCCCCTTCAAGTCTAGCTGTCTTTTAAACCCCATCTCAAAACCACACCTAATTCATCTATCCTTTGCCAGACCAAGCTGCTTTCCCCTTTGAGGATTGTTCTCCATCAGGTCTTTGAGTTTAGGCAATAAAATCCACAGACAAGAAAGCATCTTGCCTCACTTGGTGGTCTCCGACATAGTCTGCCCTAACCTTGGACTGAAAATGTTCATCTTTTAACGATTCATTCCTGGGAAAAAGCCACCTTTCTTAACACTTGATTAATTTTCTGTGAATATGTTGCTGTACCTATAAACAGAGAGACTCCCATTGATTTGACCTGGCTTACTGTTAAGAAATACTCATTCCTGGGATGAAAAGAAGTCTCTCTGCTCCTGAGTTCTGACTCAAACCACTTGGTAGCCCACATGCTGCTCACCAAAGACATATCAATCATCACACATCAGGCAGGAGTGATCTCCACAGGTAGTTACAAGTTCCCTCACTGAGATATCACACATGGCTTGCCCTAAAGATCTTTCCCACTCACAAAGCAGGCCTGTCCTCCAAGCATTTAGACCTACTGCTCTTGTAAAATGCAACGTCTTGGGCCTTATCAGCAACCTGCTGAAACTAGGCATGGATATGGGAATGATAACTCTGTATTGTTTTCAATTTTCCACTATCTCAGTGAAAAAACTGTATAGCTATATGTCCTTGTGCATCTTAAAGCTCAGCACATTTCCTGTGTCATAGATACAATTATGTACACAGCACACCACATGCCCAAGTCCAACAGGAAATTGAGTGAAGACTGAGGTAAAATAACTGTATCCCATGGAAAAACTGAGGAAACTGCTACTTCTCAAAGTCCCTGTATGCAATTCTGGCTGAAACATCTCAGCTTTCCCTCAGGAGGCAAGGGATGCTCTCTCAGCGTTATCAGCTGTTCTACATGGTATGGAGAAAATACCAGAACAGATACTCCAAATTGGGATGAGTTCAGCATTTTTTTTTACAGTTCATTTAATAAGCAATCAGGTAAACTTAATCTGATGCCAAAAACCCACATGGTTACACTTACTTTTGAAATCCAGCATACCCAAATGAGGGAGGAAATTGCTTTAGAGTGATTTATAACGGCGATGAAGAATTATATTCTTTTTGGTAATGACATTGTGTGATACATTTTCTCTTTGGGGAGAAAGCTTCTGAAGTGTTTTAATCTGTCTCATCTACTGCTACAGACTCCAGCGAAACTGTGAAATCCTCACGAGAACCACGACTGTATAAAAATCCAGTAATAACCCACAAGCTTCTCAGCATTTTGGTTGTGGTTTTTTGTTGTAGATTCTAGGCTCCATCAAACTTCCATGGAAAATTTGCCAGTTTTATAACCCACTGGGCCATTTAAAGGGCTTTTGCTGTGAATTATGGCTGCTATGTTTGTGGGCAGCTTTCAGAGTGGAAGGGGAGAGGCAGAACACGATGATGGGGGAGCGCAGCCTGTGCATGACCTTCAGAAAATGAATGAACTGGACAGCACAAGCTCCCAGTGTGCAAACAGCGACGGCAGTACTTAAAACCAGTCCTTGCTTTGGGAAATGGGGGAGTCAGTGCCACTTCCAGGGCTGGCAGACGCTGCCTGGAGCTGGTGTCTGTCCCATCCCCCTTGCACAGGTAGCGTGTGACAGCTGAGCTGCAGCAACAGCCTGTGTACACTCTTAGCCCGTGAGATGAAATGCATTAGCTTCAACTTCCTGCAGCCACACCATTTGCCAGATGGATTCTTTACAAACAGCAGAACCCAACTGCTGAATTATTTTACATATGCTTGGAAAGCCTCGGAGGAAAATAAACACAAAATAAATAACTAATGGGAATTGAGTGATGCATTTTTGAGCACAACAGACCCCATCATTATTTCAAAAAACCTCTTGTGTGTTACAATTCTATTAAAAAAAAAGGTCAAAAACCAAAGTAGTTTCCCACTCTAAGTAAGGTAACAGGTCTATTTTTCACTCAGTAGAAATCCTGAATCCTTTTCCTATCTAAGCACCCTGTTCATTAGCAATGGTGTACAAATGTGTTAAAGTAAAGCTCATGTTGTGTTGCAAATTCTTCAGCTCTGCCTGCAAGAAATTCCCTTTTCCCTCTTCACTATGAATTTACATTGCTGCTTCTGTACAACAACAGCTATTATTCTTATTATTACTACTACTACTTTTTCTTTTGGTTTGGGCTTTCAATCTTAGAGGGTGCTCTGCTTTTTTCTGCTTTAAAAAAAAAAATACCAACAAATCCAAATGAAATTAATGCAGCCACGAGAGGGAGCCACTGATGTCTTTGTAGAGAAGAAAAAGCTATTGACAGTGACAGAGAAATTAATGAAAATAATTATAGTTGAGAAATTGAATTCCAAGACGTAGTGTCTTTGCCTGAAGACCAAATTCTATTTCAGTGTCAGGTTTTGTGAAAAGATGTAATTTATGGCATAACTGCCTCCTTTCAGTATGGAAAGTATTCAGAGGAAGGACAAAAATCTGACTAGGATGAGAACAACTTCGATTAACTTAATCTAAAAATGCAGCAACTCTTCAGCCCCGGTGAGTAGCAGAAGCAATTCAAGTTACTACAAGAGAGCCAGCCCTTTGCAAGTAGATATTAATACATAAATGCGGGAGGGTAGTAGAATAGTACCAAATTTTCCTTATCTAGACATAAACTTTTTTGGGGATTTTGCAAAAGAAAACATGCAGCTTCTTTCCTGTGTGGGAAGTCTGTGTGAACACAGGTTTTACATATGTCACGGCTGCCTTAGCAAGAAGGGGGATGAAACCAGAGTTCTCCAAAAAAGACAGCAGAGCTTTCTCAGACCTCTCAAAATCTTGCATAACCCTATCATGTTCCCTAGACAGCTGACCTTCAAAATGCCATAAAAATAGGCAGTATTAAAAGTACACTTCTACAGAGTAGCATCTGCACTTTATATCCTATTCCTGCCATGGCTCTTCAGAAGAAATCTGCCTTAAAGCATATTTTGCTTAGAGGATAAAAAAAGGATACAGTATGTTTGCAACTAGTATCTCCAACAGTACATTTAGTGAAATATTCATCACTTGTTCTAGTCCCTGAACTACTTCTGAATTGCTTATGTCATTTTTTAGAAGATACTCACCACAAAAAGACTTTTTATGTTGATATTTCTTAACTATCATCCTTCTAACCAAGAAATTTTGCCAGAGGGGCTTTACTTCACAATTACAAAAACTTATGTTTCAGTTTCCTTGGTCTGAACTGTGACACTTCCCCTTTTTCTTCCTACAATTGGAGGAAAATACTGCCAGGGAAATACCAGACTGATTTCTATGATGTATGGTACTTACCACACTCCCTCAAGATGCTTCTCGTGCACGCTAGGCGACTCAGTTCTGGATTTTTCTTTCCCATAACTGACACAAACATGCTACTGGAACCCACACCAGTTACACTGGTCAGTTGAAGCTATCTTCTTTCTCATATCCAAAATAACTCTGCACAGGCAACCCAAGAAGTAACACATTGAGCACAATTAGGTATTTAAAACATCTTGTCCTAATATCTCTTGAAATCTGTAGCTATTAAGCCAGAGATAAAACAAGAATGGAAAATTTCAGTTAAATGCTTCAGTACAAAGTTACAGGGCACTGAAAACAAGGATTCCTACTGAAGCAGCTTTAGCTACAAGCCTCACTGCCAACTCCACCTTCCCCAACACAGCACAACCCCTCTCAACTACACATCTGCTCATCACACCTAATATAATCCCAGTTATATAAGCAGCTCCAGCACACGGCACTTGATATAAATGTTGATGTCATGGTGATTTTTAAAAACAACATTTCTATTAACATTCTGTCTTCAGCCTTCCCAGCTGGCTGACTGCAGACCATTTCCCAAGATGTTCCAGTTCTTCCCTGCAGAGCTTTCTCATGTATCTTAATAATAATTCATAACATTTCTATTGCACCTTTTACTTTGACTCCCACTGACATATTCAGCTGTGACTTTCAGAGCAGCAGTAATACTGATGTAGCTGTGATTGCCTCCAGGATACACCAAGGCAACACTTGTCAGGAAAAGAAATATATTTTACTAGATCAATTAAGATAATTACAAAAACCAGACCATCTCGCAGTCACACAAAGCCTTCCTCACAAAGTCTGCTGTATTGTCTCTCCTGCAGTTATGAACTAGAAAATGCCTGCTTAATAGTGTGCTGGCCAGAATTGACTGGGAATATAACCTAACCTCGTTACAGGAGTTGTAAGTTTGCAAAGATTTTATATTTAGAACCGGGGCAAAATCTAATCAAACTAGAAACATATTTTCAAAAGCACTTTTCCTCTGCCTCTCATCATTAGACTCTTCACTGACCTCTTCCACCTTTTCATATACATGCGGATCAGTGAGTAACAATTTACATTTTATGCTGAAAATTAAGAGGCCAAGAAATGCAAGCCAGACAAAGAAGAGAATGTAGATCAACCTAATGCTAAAGCAATCAAGGAGAAAATGAGGTAAAACCACTTTGCAGCTCTGTTCCTAGCATTTTCCATCCCCAGTTTCAGGAAGAACGAGTACAACAAGCAATCACATGCCATCATAAATTAGCCTACCTCTAACAGCATACACAGAAAACCAAAATACAGTGAGCAAACATCACTGAATATAGTCTAAAAAGCACAAAAAATGTTTTCCTTTTGGCATGGGTGTAAACTGCTATGAAGTAAAATAACAGAACACTTAGTAGAAGGTGATTGAAAATTTCTCCCATCACCCCAGCAGCACTCTCCAATCCCAAGGAGTTAAAATTCTACAACCAAGCACAGTTCAACTTCCACAATCTCATACAAAACTGGCACCTCCGATGAGACCATGGAGGTCATGAGGAGACCATGTGGGATAAAGACATCTGAGCAACCAGAAAATGCATTTTACACGTGTGAGTTCATTTAATTATCTACTCAGATGGCAGGAATCTCTTGTCACTGTTGAACTAAGGTCACTGAATCATGAGCTTAAAATATAGTATTCTTCAACCCTCTGTCCAGATTCAATGTTTCAAGGCCATCATAGCTTTTATGCAACCCACTACGAGATGCTGCCAACAGAGCAACCATTTCACTGCTACACAGCGAAAATGTATCCACACGTTCAGAACCAGATATGGGAAGAATGTCTCAAAATGAACGTATGTCTATGAAATCAGTCACCTTGCAACTTCAGAAAATCTTCATTTCTGTGTGGTATGTTCTTGCCATATTTGAGAGATGTTTGATTTTATCTGTGCAATGGAGAATTACATCTAGGACTGACTGCCAGACAACACCTAGCTGTAACAGCCAGTATATTCCAATGAAAGCCAGCTCATTTGACCTTCTGCATCTTGTTTTAACCCAGCCGAGAACACTCCTGCTATGCCATCTGTTCCTATCACGGAAGCAGCAACACAAGGACACTGAGGAAGATGAGCTGTGCCTTAGCAGTTTGGTCCTACTTGAGCCAAGGCACCATACGGTCATGTTGCGTGTTCATCAAGACACCAATGCAACAAACTTCCTAATTTCAGCTGAGGATGGTAGCCAGGCTAAGCTAAAAACAACTATGCCACTCATAACAGCAATAACAAGGATGGTAACAGCAACAGCAAACCACAATAGCACTGCTGTGCCTAATGTCTTCATAGTTTTAATTTTCTGTCATTCCCTTCACTTACATTGCACTACAGATCCTTAACCAGTGCTTGGTCACCCTCACAATGGGAAAACTGTTTCCTGATGCTCAGAGGAAACCTCCTGTGTTTCAGTTTGTGCCTGTTACCTCCTGTGCCGCCACTGGACACCACGAAAACCTGGCTCTGTCCTCTTTGTCCTCCCGAATTCAGGTTATTTTTACACATCAGTAAGAGCTTCCCTGAGCTTTCTCTCTTCCAGGCTGAGCAGTCCCAGCTCTCTTGACCTCTTCTCACCGGAAACAAGCCCCAGTGCCTCTCTCTTCCCAGTGCCGCCCAGGATGCTGTTGGCTGCCTTTGCTGCAAGGGCACACTGCTGGCTCATGGTCACCTTCTTGTCGACCAGGACCCCAAGCTCCCTCTCTCCCGAGCTGCTTTCTATCTGCTCAGCCCCAGACTGACTAATATGATTTGTAAGTGTCTGAAAATAAAATCCCCTTTAAAATGAGTGCCTGCATAACACCAGACTTGGATGTTGATGCATAAATGGCAAAGAAAAAAAGACATCCTTTAGACTAGACCAGGCAGTGCAATTTGTTACAGCCAACTGTGAAGTGTTGATGAGTCAAACATGAGGCTTAAAGTGGAGTGCTCAGCTTGCAGCTACCCTGACTTAAAATATTCCTCTCAGACATTCACATAGGACCAGAACAGACAGCTACAGTCTTCTGCTTTGAAAACATCTCCCTGGTGTAGTTTGATAAGATTCAACTCTCCCCATACAACAAAAGAACATAAATACGCATGAATACCAGTTTAATGCCTCCTATGAAACACAACTCATCTGCAACTTTATATATCCGTCACTTCAAACACAAGAGATGAAACTTTCACTGGGCTATGTCAATTCCCAGGTCTATCCAAGGAAAAAGAGAATCCTTGGAAAGGAAAATAGTCTACAGAATTTGCTACATCGTGAAGATTGCTTCCAATCAAAGGCAAGTGGTCAGTAGCCTGTTGCAGTCTGAAGTGTCCTCTAGATTCTTAATCCAATAGCCACATGGCTTCTGTAACTATAAAGACTCCTTCCACTGTTAAAGGCTTCTTCCATAACTTGAAGCCAAAGCCCACCACATCTTTCTCTGGATCAACTCTGGATCTTCTGGATCGACTACCCTACCACACTGTACACAAAGGCGAACAGGGAAGCCACAAAGTTCACAACTAAAGGAAAAAAGAACACATTCCCAATGACCCAGTATGCCAGGAGCCAAAATCTGATCTTCCAAATCAAGTAGTGAGAAGGTTGCATCCTGTCCTGCAACTGCCCCTTCATGGCCCTAGCAGTGTTCTTAGGACCAAGATTCCAAAGACAAGACCAGCGATACAACAGATGCAGGTGACAAAGGGTGTCAGAATTCCACCTCTTCTGCTGAGATCTCACATATGGAATATGACTGTGATCTCAAAACTTCCTATTACCAGAATGAAACAAAAGGCTCATGTCACAATAGCTCACGATCCTATGGGAATTTTCTCAATGAGAATAAATGGAAAAAGCATCAATAAAAATTTAGCTACGTTGCACTCTTGCTTACTGCACTGCAGAGGAAAGGGGGAATATATATGGTCAGTGGTTCCTTTTCTGACCTCTTTTTTTCCCAGACAGCTCTAGTCTTAGACATCTTTACAGATTAGACAGATGCACAAAGGCTAACAGGTTAAAAAATTTAAAGTGTAAGTGCATGGTTCACAGTATTTCTGCAGTTCTCTCTCAATGCAAAATTCTACTGAGTATCAGTCAGATTAATTCTTTTGTTGAAAAATGAATGCAGGGTTGATCACCTATGGTCCCTGCATCTCAAAGGACTGTACCTAATACAAGGACAGACTGTAAGCCACAAGTGATCATATCCTCCTTCCAGGAGATTGAGAAGACAGTGATTTAGTAACTGTTAGTCTTCAAGAGGCATTCAAAACAAAGAATATCTTGAGTCTTCTGTTCTGAGGTTGATGCTAAAGAAATATGTGATTTATTTAACATACTTCACAATTTAAATCTTTATGACTCCAGACCCATTATATAAGGCAGAACTTTCCAGAGTCTGAAACAGAGCAATCAGAAAGCATGTGTGCATGATTGCTTATAAAACCAAAATGTTGTATGAAACACATACAGGGCACTAAGGAAACTGAGGTGGGAGACCAGCTCCACTAATTTCTTCAGCCTACACAGACATATGCCCAAAGGATAAAACTATCATCTTCTAGATATTGTATGTATTCTGTTTTTTTTTTTTTTTTTTTAAATTTCTAAACAGTCAGATCGTTTGGCTAAGGAGTCTTCCCACATGGCTAAAACAACCCTGAAAAAATCATATATTCCTTTCAAAATTGAATAGAAACACAATTTGCTAGCAATTACTTCAACTACTTACTCCTCCAGATTTCAAACATGAAGCCACAGCGCTGCACCCCTGAAACAAACTCACCCTGCAGGCAGGATATGGGTGGGATTCTCACCACTGTGTCCCAGTGAACCAAGGTGCACAAGGACATCTCCGCTGGTCTTGCACGACAAGTCCCACAGGCGGTGGAATCACAGTGGATCAGCCCATTTGAGGCAGACCAGGGACAGGCACTGCCTTCATTTCACACAGCAGCTGTTTGGTGTGGCCATACAAACCTGAGGACAAGACAAATCCAACCCTATGGCAACTGATTCCCCTGGAGAACCATGGCGAGGCCAGAGCAGGGACGCATCTGTGAGCAGAAGTGGTGACCACTTCAGAATGGGACGAGTGCCCTCCTGCACATACAGAAGACATATTCATGAATAAGGGAGAGGTGCTCATCCTGGATAATCAGTCGTAGGAACTGTCACCTGCTTGGGTGGAGTGGATAGAAGATCCACACTTAAATAAATATAACCTGTTTGATTTAAAAAACCACTGCCTCCAGCAAACACTTAAGTATATATTTACTTGAAGAACAGAAGAATGAGTAGGCAGAATACAATATTTCACTCAATTCCAGAAGCACGTTGCATAAAAATCCCACAAATACAAGCCTGGAGCAATGTCAAGATTATTTCACTGCCTACTAAAAACCTGCAATTTTGCTGTTAAGCTTGATGTCTGGAGCAAGATTCATTAATGGTCTAACAAGAGGTGAAACCACTCACAGAACACAGTTGGTTTTGGTAGCAAGGGACACATGACCTTACCCAGAGGCCGTGGGAGAGGTTCTCAATTCAGAGTCAGAAGCCAGATTCAAAAGCAGGGAGACAACACTAAGGGCCACTGCTGGTTCAAAGGGCAAGAGGATGCAGGCGCTGCTCTTGTTGAGCAGGCCCCAGGTCTGTGAGCAGGGCTGCAGACAGAGTAAAGCAGAACTGAACAGTGTGGCTGAAGAGGAGTCCTCTCATGGGCTCAGCTAAGGGCATCAGGCTCTGTAGTTCCAGTTCTTAACATATATCCAGTTAGAAACCTCTTCAGCTTAGGTCATTCAACTCGTAGCGTATACAGCATTATCTACTGACAAATAACCTTTACAACATCTAAGCACAGGAGAACATCTACTAAAAAACCATCAGATTTAATATTTTTCCTGCTTGCAGCTGATTCACTATGTGACTTGAACTTTATATTTAAATCCAGTGTGTGTGTGTACAGTATGTCTCTTGGTATTTGCTTTGGTCTTTTAAAAATGTTGTTAAGTGAAAAATGTTCTGCTGTACAAGCCAAAGATGCTGCACACAGTAAGCTACTGTCAGTCTTAAAATACATACTAACTCTTCAACTGCTCCATTGCATAAATAGGTATTTAGAGGCTGTTTAAAAGCAGATTATTTATGTAACAGTTCATAATAAATCCTGTAGCAACACTACCATTTTCATACAAATTTGTACTGAATGCCTTTTAAAAATACTCCTTTTGTCTAATATACTTACACAAAGGTAAAAGAGTTCAGAAAACAAAGTATTATTGAGCTGTGCAGTTTTCAATATACATCAACTGCAATTTTGTGAATATATTGGGTCAGATTCAGCTGTGTCCTACGTCCAGAGCTGTCAGAATATTCTATAATTAGTATTTCCTGCCTTTGCAGAACACTGGGCAGATGGTCATGTTTTAAAGAGATTTCAGTACAGCGGCCAGAAGTCCCCACTAATGGTGCCATGTGACTGAGGTGTCTTAGGCCAGGGTCCAGTTTCAAAAAATGGTACAAAATCACAACTTCCATGGACTCTTACTAGAAATTTGGGATAAATCACCTCTGAAAATGAAGTCCTTCAATTAAATCAGTGGTCTCCAGTGCCTTTTATTTTTACATTAATAACATTTGATCTTGAAATGCCACCTCATGTGTCAGGGCTCAGCCCCAAGCAAAGATTTTTCATTAAATGGGAAAATAAATGCTTAGAGGACAAACTCTGGAACCTAAAAGAAATTCAAGCCATCAGCTGTGCAAATCAACTGGAGTCATAATCAAGCCTTCAGAGAGACCCAGGGTCTCCCCTGTTCAGTTTTATAAGTTACAGCATCAAGTAGGGCAGAAATTTTTTTTTGTGGAGGCATCAGCCTGCTACAGCTGAAGTCTCTTGAACAGAAGTAACAATTTCTAAACTGGCATTAAGGTAAAGAAAATTGGAAAGTCAGCTAAATTTTGTATTTTCAAATGCTTTCAATATATCTCTAGAAGTATGATCCTAAATGGTTCATCCATGGGACAGTCTGTGCAGAGCTTGGAGTTGGACTTCCACAATCCTTGTGGGCCCCTTCCAACTCAGGATATTCTACAATAAGAAATTGTTCTCTGAAAGTTTAGAAACTGAATTTCTCTACTTAATTGTGACATTTTACTTCTGATGCAGAACTCCTGTGGTCCTCACTGAACCAGGTAACATTCATAAAATACACAGGGAGGCCACAGCAGCCTTGTGTGACAACTGGTGCTAAATGTAAAACTTCCAGGGACAGCAGAACAATTCCCTCTCCTTGCTGATTCAGCACCAGCTTTTCCTTTTCAATACTGACAGCAATTACTGGGAATTAGTGTCAAGTGGCCTAGGGCTGTGAGACAGACAGGTATCCCATAAGAGCATGGTTAAGAGAACCTCCAGGTGAAAGGAGCCTCAGATTTGGAGCTAACAAGTGCTGACCTACTGAAGGAAGAAGGATCGATGATCAAGTACAAATCTCTGTTGTACTCAGCCCCCTTGAATATACAACCATTCAATATTAATTTGCCCTTTTTTTACAAGCTGACATTTCAACCCCCTGCTCCTATTTCTGGCTGCATAACTTTGCATCCTGTGTTCCCCATGTATAAAGAACAGGATTCTTGTGTACAAGTATATTTTTTCCTCCAGCAACGCATAAAGGAGTGGGTGTTCACATATGTGTAGGGCATATGTGTGAGCATTCACCCACATTAACACTTTTGGGTTGTCAGTGGATAGGTCTGTGTGCAAGTAATCATAAGACAGGTTGAGACACAACACGGAAATCTGTCCCATCTGCAAAATTGAGTCAATCATGTGCTGTCAGCAGAGATTTAGCTCACAAAAGCTTGAGTCTTACAACATGTTATTGACTTAAAGGCCATGCTGATAAAGAAAATGGTATAAATTAAGCCGTTTCTCACCACAGTATTACATCCTTTATTTAAACGTCTAACAGAGGAACAAGCAAACAAAAAACACGGCTGTCCAAAAATGTCAGGTCTGTAATTCAGTGACCACTGCTAAAACCAAGGGGACTGGGATTCTTTGGGCAACTCGCCTTACACACGTCAGGGATACTATCTGGGTTTTTTTTTACCTGCCAGCTCAGGGTTTTTTGCATCCAAACAGTGTATTGCAGTTGACACAATTTCTTCTCTCTGAAGAGCAGAGAGAACAGAAGTCTTCTGAGTTGTGCTTCTCTGCTCAGGGGATCTGAGGAAGCAGGGAGAACAGATGGGCAAAGTACCACGTGCAAAATCATCTCTGAACCCAGCAAGTCACTCAACAGAAGATCTAGAAGGGACCCTTCAGCTGTCACTTTCCCAGAGGTATCACACAACATTTTTGAGGCTGGGCTTTTGTTTTGTTTTTTTTTTGTTTTTGTTTTTTTTTTAATCACAGGCATTTTAATATATTAAGCTGAAAATGAGAATATCTGTGGGACTTTTGGTACTGATAGCATTCAGTTAGTCTAAGCAACCAAAAGGCTCTATCCACTGGGCTGCAAATTAAGACCTTCCAGGAAAGGGCTAGGACTCCAGAGCTGCCCAATTCTGCTACACAGAAATCACTACAATGAGCACGGGGAGGGTACAGCTGAGTTCTGCTCCCACCATGGCATTTTACTTCCTGAGTCTGGGTAGCTCCTCACAAGAAAAAGGATTTACATCCCAGCAGCATTTACCACCCACAGACCCTGACAGATTTAGCAAGAGATACAGTGATTCAGTACACAGAGGGTGGATTAAAAATAGTGACGTTGTGGCTAAGTTGCCTCCACTGTGTCTCTAAACACTGACAGCCTCAAAGCAGCCACTTTTGACACTTGAAAACGACCTGTGCTATTGGAATTGTGTGTCCACACACCAAGGTCATGAAGCATCTCCTGGACAGGGGAGGCAATGAGGCCAGAAAAAAGAAAAATCTGGCCAAAAAACCTGATTGTACAGATAGTTACTGAACAAAACCACTACTTCCTACTCTATGCATTACAGCTTTAAAAACAAATGAGTCAAGAAGGCAAGTGGAGAGAGCAGGACAGCACAAACTCAGTAGCATCACTGTGCCCCAGGACACAATAAAATGGATAGAGAAGAGCTCAAATATACAGAGACTGTTCTACTTCCACTATCTGCAATCAGTATGTTTGTTCTGGGATAAAACAAATATCCATAATCAATACTGAAGGAATGCTGGACTGTGCCTCATATACTTGAGCAACTGATCAAGAAATAATTCATCCCTGTGCAAATCTTACCCTTGTAAGTCTGCCAAGGTCAGTGTCACTTTAGGTTATCAGCTGTTGGAAGTGCTGGCTAAGTTAAACTGCCTAGAGCAAGCTTTAAACTTACATACCCAACTTCTTTGACAAAATGTCTGTGTCTTACTTTATCTGAATTTGCAATCCCCTGATAATGCAAGGCACATTCTTCCCCTGTACTCCTTATTCTCTGCCCTAACTTCCCTTTTTGGCTCAGATAAGTCTTCCGCACGTAGCAGACCGAGACTTCACTACAGAGAACGTACAAACGTCACTCAGTTGATATTCACCATATGTCCTCCTTAAGACATAATTCAAATTAGATTTAAATCCTGATAACGTGGTTTATTTCCATTAAAAGGTTGCTGTATGTGCAGTTTCCCAAAGTACATTCTTTTTTCTTCAACTTACCATAAAACCAGTAATCTCCTTGTCAAGTATGCTCCATCATCATTATGAGCCACAGATTAGGACCCAAACCCCACTATTCAGTAACCTGAATGCAGGATTTTGCTTTGGTCACAGTCTTAGCAAGTGTCCCAAAGGCAGTAGCACCTCTCTGTTTACCCTGTACCTTAACAGTAGGTCAGGCCCTTTGTTTCACCAAAAGTTTATGGACTTTAAGATTATTTCAATGCTTAAGCTATTTCTAAAGCAGTTCTTAAACTCCAAAGTCACTTCACTGCTTTTTTAAGGTGTAAACATTTTCCTTCAAATCTGACAGTATCACCACTCAGCTTTAGTTAGAAATTCAATGCTAGAAACTGGAACTGCTTGGGTGCAACAGAGGATTTTAATGACCAGGTATTCCCCAGGTAACCCTGGCAGGAGCACAGAGGCCATGCAGCCTGGTAGGCTTTGCAGCACTCCATGAGATTAGGAACAAAAGCTTTCAGAAATCAGAGCACTTTTGCAAACTGAATCTGGATCAGTTATTCCATGGGAAAATGTGATTTTTCCTTTATTATACCAGTACTACCAAATGTCTCACCTCCAAAAATTATTAACATACAATAATTAGCACTCTAAAGGAAAATGGAGGAAATATTTATACTTTGAATAGCACAAACCAAATTCACAGACTTCTGTGTTGCTGTTTCAGTTAAATCAGTCACATTTTCTACTTTGGCTGTTTCCAGCAAAAATTCAAGTTGCAAAGTCTCTGTCCTATGCCAGGGCTTGTACAGAACCCGAAGAGCAGAGAGCCATTCTCTCAAGGAATGAACCTATCATGAATAGAAACCAAACAGATGCATGGCATCTTGGAGAAGTCTGGTTGAAAACAGAAATATGAACATTAAACCTCTCAGCAATATCAGATTGTTCAACAAAAGGCACAGCTGGTATGGAAAGATGAACCTTTGCTCCACTGTCTCCCCTTCAGAGCTAAAAATAATAGTGAGTCATGCCAGTAGCAGTGTTGCTATTTAGCTTTACAAATTCAGGTCATTAGGCTTGGATGTACAGAATCACTCCCTTCCAACCACAGGTCATATGAACTGATAGTAAGGAACACTCAGGACAGAGCACTGACCAGCCCTTGCTTTCAAAACCCACAAAAATAGCATAGAACAAACCAAATGAATACAGTCCAGTTCAATAAGAGAGTCAAGACTGAAACTACCATTACAACTAGGAAGAAAAGGGAAGCTTTAAATAAAGCTCTGAATAATACATCCCTCGACTACCTTTTTCCCCATCCAGCACATCCCTGTCTCATTTTTCTGTCTCTTATTTTTTTGTATTTCTGATCAAGGCAAATGGTTAAAAAGTGTGCGTGAAGACATTTTTTAAAAGCTAGCTGATCTAGACAGCAGAGAGACCAGATGATCTGGAGAAGGTTGAATGGGAGCCAAATTATAAAAAGAGACATATTAAACATTTTTTAAATTGCCTTGTAGCTTCCCAGAGAATCTCCCAGAAAAGGCACTAGTCCACCTGTTCATTTTATTTTCAGGTAAGTACTTTTAAAAATAGGTCAGAGGAAGAGATAAGTATGGACTGGCAAGGATGTAAAGGAGAAAGAATGAGTGGTCTTCAGACACTGAGAGGAGAGGCTGCACATCAAACCAGAAGGATCAGCATCATCTTGTGTTCCAGAAAAAGCAGATTTTCCTCATCCCTGCATGTAAATTGAGGGGGGCATTGTTTTAGAACTGTTTCATGAGGCCAAATCTCTTCATCACATAAAAACTCTTCTCACCCCTATGTCCTCCATTCCCAAGGTCAAGTGTAGGAGGTAATACAGAGGATCCAGATTTGCTCTTGTAGGAAATTTGGCAGTGCTCCTGGTGACCAGAGTCCCCATGGCCTGAATGACTGCCTTGAGCAAGATAGGAAATTCAGAGGAGAAATGGAAAGCTGATGAATAGGAAAATCCCTACATCATCCTATTTCCAAACACGTTCAGATCAGGGAAAAACCAGCAAATGGATTTCCAAGCTAACAAACAGCAGTCTCATGTTAACATTCACAGTAAGCTGCCAGTCCCATTGGCTCCTGAAACCCTGCTGCAGCTCCCTGCACTGCCTTGGGTTTGTACTTCAGAGGAGATTTTACGATAACAGAACCACTTGAAAGCAAGGACAGAAAATATCAGCATATGGAAAATATTTTTTCTAACAATGTATCTATATACGCACTACCAAAGGACTTTTTCCTCTCCAATAAAACCAAAGAATTAAACTGAGATTAAGTATGGCAAAAAGGGGTCCTAAACAGCAAATGCTAAGATGACTACAGAGTCACAGCTGGGAGCTGCCACATTGTTCCTCTGGAAAAAAATAATTTTCAGATCAGATTTATAAAATATATAAAAACTCAGATCTATAACTGTTTTCCCTGAAAGTCTGCATTTTTAAATCACAGCTTTAAACAGGCCAGGATGGCAAATGTCATGAATCATTTACCTGTGATACTAATGCACTGCAGCAAAACCTCTAGTTGACATACTTCTGAGCTATTCTAAATGAGAGCCCCCTTACATTTATTAATATTCTAATAACACTGGCATTCTAAAAAAAAGTTTAAAGTACTCTTTTTTTCAGCCCTGTAACCTTGGCCTGCTCACATACTGACTTCTTGAGCTGCACAGATCTACCTGCTCAGAGGTTTCTCAGACAGCCTGTTGGAAGAACCAAGAAAACTCTTCCACATGCAGAACCCAGGGTTAAAAAGCACACCTATTAGCAGCATCCAAGAACACGCCTCCTAGTACATCAAGGCTACTGCAGAAAGGCATCTTTCATCTTGGTTTTGACAAAATTCCTCTCTCCACAGCGAACGCAATTTATCTGACGGACTTCTTTGAAACGAGGAATGAAGTCCGTCTCTGTAACGTTACTGAATATGAAATAAAAATGAAATAGAATCTAAATATACCCAACTCTATCCCGTTCTCCATCCCTCATATGACTCCAGTATCACTCTTGTGCCTAAACAAAGCATTAGAGGCAGCACTCATCCATTTCTCAGTGTAAAAGGCAACCTTGTAAATGTTAAGAGCAAGCGTAAGAACCTTGGAATGTCTGTCAATGAGAGGAGCGTATTTTTCGCCGTTTCACTGCTGGGTGGTTGGGTTTTTTTAGTTTCTTACTCTTATTCAGCATATATGCATACATCTACTTATCTTCCTCCCTACCCATGCAGCTATCCTTAAGATTAATAAGGGGCATGCTAAGTGCATCAGTGCATGGCTGCATGCAAAGACAGCTACGTACCCCTTCCTTCATCCCTCCTTTATAACCAGATGCCCCTTCCTACAATTTCTTCCACTGGCACCTCTTATGGTCACTGTGCAGAGGTGTGTCCCATCATGACCTAATTTCCAAGAGATCATGGGTATAATGGAGTGGGGCTTCATAAATGCACATTGTGCAATCATTCATATATTTTATCTGGTGAATGTTTTCACTGGGATTTTCCCTTTGTACTAAAATGACCAGCCTAGTCTTCAAAAAAATCAGTCTAGACTGTACCTTTCTTGTGCTGGTCTCCAAGACAGACACAGTGGAGAAGGGCAGCAGTGACAGATGATGCACAAGCTACCAGCAGGGAAGGACTCTGCTAGACTTGAAAGCTGGATTCTTCCATCTGGGCAAACATTTCTGAGCGTCAAAAGAGAAGGCCTGAAACAACAGCCTTGCTTTCAGGGACATGAATCCCATAGCACAGAGAGAGGGGGAGGTTTAAAATGTGAGTACTGTGCTGTCACAACCATGTCACCCCTCCAGCTCACCCATGCAACTCCAGATGGTATTAATTTGGAATTATGTCTAATGAAAAGAGAGGCTGCATCCCCCATACTTCTTCACTGTCCCCAGAGAAGAACCTCAGGCCTTGGAGAACAGAAAGGAGTGCAGAGAAGAGAGCATGTGATTGTATGAGTCAGCAATGGGAAGAACTGCCCAGGATGATCATCTGTGAACCCAAGGAGAGGTAGGGCAGGATTGTGGATGCAGCAGTGTGGTGCTCCCTCAGAACGGTTGCGACTGTGCTTTTTGGGCGTATGTTGCCCCTTGTTCTGCACTTTACAAGATCAAGACAAATGTCTGTGTATTTTCATTTTTACTATTGCTCATGATAACACCATTTTATCTTAATTCCTTCAAGATTACTGCAAAGCTGGTAATTGCAATCAAGCTATTTTATAAGTCCAATTTATAGGAGACCAAATTATTTATTATTTATTTGCAGTTCTAAGTGGATCATTTGTGTTTTCTCTGAGTAAGATGATGTGTACAAAATATCCCTAAAAATGTCAACTAAGTGGAGAGATACAGAAAAAATGCCTCTCTGTCTCATAAGTACCCATGGCTTTCAGAATACAAATCATTCTTACACAAACACAGCAATAGCATGGTAGGCTTCCACAGAGTATTAGAAATACATAAAAAACCCACACTGCATGCCATTAAGTTCTTACAGCTAAAAGATTTACCCAAGCCAAGTGGTGCTGTTGACTTCAGTTCCCACACCACCACAGACCTCCTCTTACTAATTCAGCTCTTAGTGCTGCTCCAAATCTAACTTCCATTCTAGTTTAACCAAGCAACTCCGCCCCACACTCTCTCTAATATCCCCCACCTCTCCCCCTGCCATTCCTGAATGACACAATCTTTCTGGATACCCACAATTAGCAACCATTTCACTGGAAATGGGAACTCAGGCACTGGGGGTGACAGCTGTTAAGCAGCTGCTTATAAAAATTCCAGTTAAAATTGTTTGTTTGCAAACACACATGGAAGTCTTAAGCTATTGACTGGCTTTTGTGTGGATCTAATCTATTACCACGGGGCTGCTCAGTATATACAACTTCACTCAGTCTACAGAAGTAAAATACAAATTCACTTGGGTGCAATTTACTGTGGCAATAACCATACTGTTTACATCATGATCAAATACAAAGAGTTGGTCTAATATCCCCAAGGAGAACAGACTGTGTAAATAAGCATCTTTTATGGGAGGGCTCTCAGATTTATTCCTGATGCTTTCCAATTGTGACTTTGGAAAATCCTTGCAAGCCCTCCTGAACTAGCAAGGCAAAACTAACCTTTCTGATAGCTGCTGGTAAGATATCAGATCTCGTGTTAAACACAAACTTAGCTGTGACCTACACTAAACCAGAAAAATGGAAGTTCCACCATCAAGAATCACAACAGCTCCTTCTGCGCTGGCAGCGACACATGAACATCAGGCCATTACAGCTAAACCGCAGCTCCCCGGCTGTTAATTCATCCAAAACTTTTCAAAGACACTTTGCTGGACTGGGGCAGTCTGGATTCTTCCAGCCTGACCCAGGAAAGTGACAGGAGCAGCCAGGATGGCCCAAGACACAGCACTGGTTGATTTGCACTGACAGGCAGCACAGTGGAGGAAGTAATGCTTGGGAATCCGACACCAGAGACAGAAATGCTCTGAGTCCTGTGTTACAGAAATGATGATTTGAGTTGGACTTGACAAAAACATTTTTAATGGTTAAGACAACGAAGCACTGGGATAGACTGTAGAGTTTCCAACCTAAAGTCTCAGATGGTAACATGCCTGAGGTAAATGTGTGACTCCTGTGTTCTGGGCAGAGGATAAACTAGAGGTGCTTCTGAGCTTTTTCACTCCTATTTCTGTGACCCTGCTCTCAAGTGTGTTGTCCCATGCTTTGAAAGATGGAAATGAAATTTCTGTTCCATAGTTTTTTTTACTGTACACACTCACTGGTGCTAATGACAGAAGTGAGAGCAGGACCCTGTGCTTACAGGCTTCTTTTTCTGAGCATCTTCTCCCTCCCAGCAGGTATGGCAGCTTTTCCCTTGAATCTGTATGGTGTTCTCCAGCCTCTTGACAGATAAACAGCTATGAGTTCTGCTGCCTTTCTGCAGTACCAAAAAAGATCTGAAGGCTTTGCATTTTCAAGACAACCTCCTCTTTTTAGCATGTTCTCTTGGTCTCCAGAATGGGAGTCCAGTGATATAACGATTCCTCTGGTTCATGTGCATGCCATATCCCATTTTTTCTTTAACAATGTACAAGACAGTTTATTTTTAGGCTATTATCTCATGATATCCTCAATAACCCAACTTCTACATAATCTAACCCTTGGTAACATAACCTGTATTCTTCCTCAGGCTGTTGTAAGCTCTGTTTCCTCTTTTCAGTTTCCAGATTTTGTAAATTTCTACTAGTTGCAGAATTTGGCTTTACACAGAAACTCTGCTGCATCCTTAGCCCTGCTTCACCATGCGCAGAAAGGATCAAGCGACCAGACCTGTTTCATCCTTCTGTGTCCTCTGCATTACATCTTAGGTTTTCATGAGCAAACATTTGCAAGATGAACCCATATTTTTATGGGAGCACATTACACATCCACTGATTTCTAAAGTGGGATTGGAGTATAAGGCAACGGCACTCGTGCCACAGCCTGCACGGAGCTGCCTGGTCATGCAATGATCTTCTCCTCTCTAACTGTTCAAGTATGCTAGAATTAATTTAAAATCGCACGCAATATTTCTCTAATGTTGCCCTTTCGTGCAAACTGTGATGATGAACCAAACGACTGAGCAAGGCAGAAATACCCTTCCTGTTAACATGGGCTTTACACCATGAGAAACCTGCATAATACCATTTTTGGGGGCTCTACCCTAACTCATAACACTTTTTTTTGTTGTTATTCTGAAGATGTTTTTGGTGTCTGGAAAAATGCCATGTGCTATCTCAGACATAAAGGAGTCAGGCAAATAAACTACACTGGAAAAACTCTCTGTGATTTGCTTAAGTAGCAATTTAAGTGAATAGGAAATCAGCTGCTCATCTCAATTAGATGACAGTCACAGCCAAAAAATTCTATTATAGAGGCCATATTATAAAAATGTGGGTTAGGAATTTCCCTAAATTCTATTTACAGAAGAAAGTGCCGGATGAAGATCCAAAGGATCTCTTCCCTGTCTATGGCAACATTTGTTTCTTACGTGAAATGTGTCTTCAAAACATTTAATCTTTCTGAAGTCATTTCTCCATCTACAAAGGGACATAATAAAACTTATGTTCCTTTATAAAGTGCTTTAAACACCATGGATGAGAAGAGCTAAATGAAAAAAAAGTGACATTTTTATTACTATTAAGCTACCACAAGCAAGAATATTTGTCAAAATTGTGAGTTTAATGAGATATGTTTATCAAAAGTAAGTAGGAACGCTGGCAGAAAAGCTTCTATACTCCTTTCTAAAGTTGGTCAAACTGACAAAATAAATTAATACAGAAATGTTCCTGATAAATTCTGGAACCACCCTAGCTAAAAAAAGGTTGGTACAATCTCTTAAGAACAAGCACAAGAGCAGCACAGGATGGACACTACTCATAAAAGATTCTAGGGTAACAAATGTGGAAACACATTTGCCCCACAGGATCTCAGGGAGCACAGATGGCACCACCAAACCCTTCCACTGTTTACAGTACATGGAGAAAGAAACATCCCGACTTGGATAAATCCTATCAGCAGCCCAGCTGTTCAGGAAAAGCCACTGGGAACCCCTTCTCAGAAGCAGGAGGCCAAACTTGGTGTCAACAGAAGCAATGGGGTAACACAGTCAGATCGAAGGTGAATGTGGACACCAAAAACTGGTGTTATAAACCACACCACTGTGAGAATTAACAGATGTAACGCCCATAATTGGCTTCATAATGCTCTGCTCGTGCCACCTCAAAGGAAGCGGCTGTGGAGATACAAAAACCAAGTGAGGAGATGCCCGTTTCACAGTTAAATTGCTGAATTTGGTAAGATACTTGTACCTTCAGTCCTCTTAATATGTTAGCAAAGCAAAATTTTCCACTTAGTGAATCAAATTGTACACACTACACCGCTTTATCCCTCGAGCTCATTTTCTCATTCTAAGCAATGCTCACCAGTAAGTGTAGCCCAGGCTTCATTCACATTTGCACCGGCACACAGCAAATACGAATTCAGGCCACACTTTGTTGTCCTTCTCCTGCCTAAAACCTCATGAAAATGCACAGCACAAGTGCAAGGTTTCCTACTTCTAATAATGTGTATTTTGTTATAAAAATAAATGAACTGCAATCATAGGTAGACAATATTTGAGAAAAAAAACTGAGTACATGATCAATGCTGTAGAAAAAAATCTATAAGAATCTGTAAAAGTTAAAAAAGATAGCATCCTTCTTGTTCTGGTAAGAATATTTAATTATTAAACCCCACAAGTACCAACAACAAAAATCATGAATATTAAAGAACCTTCTACTTTGGTAAAGCTCAGTTTATACTTTGCTAAAATTCCTATTTCTTATTCCGGTAACATTTTCTTTGGGAGGTTCTCAAACTCCCTCATAACACGCCCACAAAATACATCGCTTATCTACTTTACAGATGAGAAAAATCAAGCAAAGCATAATTAATTAATTAATTCTCCTAAAGTTGTAATCATCCCTTATATAGAGATCAAAGATATTCTATTGCAATCCTGGGAGTAAGGGAGCGAAGCAGAGACGCAAAGTTAACCTCAGTCTCCAAATGGCACAGCACATCAGTGATAAAGCTCCTTCTTGCAGAGTGCTAAGAAACTGATTTAATATTAATCTATCAAATATGCCCACCTCTCTCAAGGCTGTAGGCAGATGGATGTGCCACTAAGACAAATGATGAACTGCCATCCTCTGATGTCACCGGCCTTGCCACTTTGCAATCAGAACAGCACCGGAACGGTACTTAACTCCTGAGAACAGAGGCTGCACGAGGTACATCTGGCACTGAGATCCTGTCACAGTGGGAAGAATCTCTTCCTTCCAAAACACTGAGCTTCTCCAATAAACTGGAGGTTAGAAACAATCCTGCAAAATAACGGATGATTTCATCAAATGTACAGGGAACTTGAGGCTGAAATGTCTATTTTGCTTGACAAGCGAAGCAGACGCACTGAGACGGAGACAGTAAAATACATTAACTACAGACTTAGTGAGAAGGTATCAGAAAACATTCTGAGTTTTCAGAAAGCCTTCTTTATAATCCCAAAATCACATGTAAGGCAGTTATGGCAAATCTTTGGCTGGCTTTTCTTGCCAGAAACAACTGCAGGTTACCAAAAAGTCAGCCCTATCGTAGGCCTGCATCATCAGCACACACAAAAACTTGTATTACTCCAGGGAAACAAGTCCACCATCCTCAGAACCCTGAGGAATGTGTTTTTAATGGTCACTGCATCCAAAGTCAGTGGTTACCATAACCAAGGCATAACCAAAATTTCAATCAAATGCAATACAATCACAGAGCAGTAACAATTCAGCCTTGGTACAGAAAAAGAAGCCCACCACTAATCTCCATGGAATCACTAAAATTCAATATATTTGAAGGTTTCACAACATGCCAGATTTCCTTACCATCATACACGATATACTTCCCAGTTTAAAAGCACCAGCAATGTGCAGGGATGTTGCCTGCAGAACACGCAGCCAGGGAAACACCACAAATTGACTGCAATGCCAAAAAAAGCAGCAACACGGAATAGGAACATCTGGCCAGGTAACAACCCTGCAGGACCACGCCTGGGAGCTACAGGGAACCAGAAGCTGAATATAACCCAGCAGCATCCCACATGACAACACAGGTACCCTGGATGTCTGAGCAGGAGCAGAGCTCTAAGGCACAGGCAAATATTCCTCAGCTCTGTTTCAGTGCCAGTGAGGTGCATTCCACAGGGAAGTGGTTCCATGAGAGCAAGCTCATGGTCTGAATAACCAGCAATCCAGAAAGCACGACAAAATCTTGGGAAAAGTTCAGAGAAACTGGAGCCATCCAGGCTTTGGAGGAACTGGAGTGTGCATTTCTGCAGAGGAAGATCAAAGAGATGGAACAGAACAAGAAAACCAGCCAGAAAGCTGACCCTGCTCAAGGCCAGGAGGCAAGACAACGTCATGGCCCCCTCCAAGCCTGTGGTGATGTGTGCTGCAGTCCTGAGATTCCCCAATGGGCCCAGCAGAACACAGTTCACCCAACTGACCCATGACAACAAAGCAGACACACGCCCAAGTCATGTCTGAATAGAAGACCACATAACAAACCTCAAAATCAGAAGCTTACTGAACTCTTTTTCTGCCTCTCCTTCTAGATTTCATCATCCTCCACTATTTTAACACAGTTTCAAGAATTTGAAATAGATTTAAAAATTTATTGTTACAGCTATTATCTCCATACTACTGATTTCACAGTGAACGCCGTACAATACCTTAAAACTCCAAAGGAAGTTGTCATCAGCTCCATCCACTATGCATTTCATTTCTCCTCACACCAGCCTTCCCAGCATGCTCCTACTTCATCTCTTTTTTCTGTCCCCTCTTATGAGGACCAGCTGAGGGAGCTGGGGAAGCTCAGCCTGGAGAAAAGGAGGCTGAGGAAGGACCTTATCATTCATTACAACCACCTGAAAGGAGGATGTAGCCAGGTAGGGGATGGTCTCCTTCCCCTGGTAACAACCAATAGGACAGGAGGAAATGGCCTCAAGTTGCACCAGAGGAGGTTTTCGATTGGATAGCAGAAAAAATTTCTTCACCAGAAGGGAGGTCAAGCAATGGAACAGGCTGCCCAGGGAGGTGGATGAGTCAGCCACCCTTGGGGTATTTAAAAGACATGTAGATGTGGCACTTGGGCCCACGGTTCAGTGGTGGGCTTGGCAGTGCTGGGTTAACACTTCAGCTCGATGATCTTAAAGGTCTTTTCCAACCTAAATGATTCTGTGATTCTGAAAACAAAAATGTTTAGATGAAAGCCACAAGCTGAAGTATGAGAGATACACTTTATCCTCCCTATCAGCACAGTTTTAAATACATCAGGGAGGACTGAGGGATATTGATAGCTGAAAGGTTTGCTCATTTGAGTTGACTTCTACAGCACATTTTTTCGCTAGATCCACTTTTGCGAAAGTCAAAGTGTAATAAACAAAGTTACTCTCTGTAGAGTTATTGACAGGAAAAAAAAGAGTTATAAGTAGTATTGATTTGGGGTGAAATGGTAGAACGTGACAATCAATAGAGCTTAGTCAGATATAAAATAGAAGGAGTCACACAAGTCATGACAGGATTATTACAGGAGACAAATCCTGGTATCAGCCAAGGAAGGGAAGAAGCTGTAAATGGGATCCAAAATGTAAACTGTGGATTACTTTATAGAAAAATAACCCTAAACTATTTATTTTAATGTTTTAATATGGGAGGTAGTTTTTATTTCTGCATATTGTCAGTGCTGTTTTTCTAAAGCTTTTGAAACAAATTCTTTCCACCTCCATAGTATTTTCATTAAATGTCATCAAAGCTCTTTTCAAATCTCTGAGAGAAGTATGATTATCCTTATTTAACAGATAATGAGAAGATAGAAAGAGGCTGGGGCTACATTTTCCAAACTAGTCAGTAATGCCGCGTGCCTTGTGTCTAAATACACAAATCCATAAAATGAGAGTCCTACAGAAACAGTATTTTCAAAGTCCTAAGAAATCACAACTTTGGTCAACAGCTGCTTACAAGTTCCCAGACTCTGGGTCACAGGCTGGGGAGCCAAAAGCTGAGCCCTCACAGCAAACACAGCAAGCTGTGTAAGCACAGTGAGCTTGCTCACATATACAACAGAGCCTAAAATAGGGATGCTAATTCACAGTCCTCTGTTCTAATTACAAAGCTCATTATTTTTACCACTCGAATGACTCAGGGTGAAGGGAACCCAATAACCACAATATTCTACCACATGAAAGGACTGTACATTTGCTGGGATTTACACAGTGCCTACCTTCTGAGCACAGCCACACTGGAAAATAATAGCAATAGTCAGAACAGCAATGAATGCTTTTCACCGCTGATTATGCCCATGCACAATCGTTCAGTGCATTGCCTTTTCCTAGACACTGGACCAAAAAAAACCCCAAATTATTGAAAGATATTAAAATGCCTTACAAATGAAATTTGATACAGAATTAGTTACACTACCAAGGTGAAAGGCAGCAGCATTAATAATGATCAACATCGCACAACAATTTATTGCAGGCTATGATGAAAACTATTCCATTTGAGGGAGATATAAGCCATATTTTGAAGAACCTCTTGCACTAATCAGCTAAATAAATGCTGACAATCAAACCGTGGGATATGCGGAGCCTCGGGGAGGAGGGGGCCTTGGAACAGCTTCATTTTTATGAATGGAGCCATAAGAAGGAGGTTAGAGAAGGACAGGAGCACACACAACTCCAATCCCAAGAAAGGCACAGGACAGGCTGAATAGCACCACCACACTGAAACATGAACTGGCCAGGAAATCAAGGGTTACAGAGTTGGAATAAAATAATTTTTTTTTTTAAAGCCATTAATTTCTAAAGAGGGATATGTACTGACTGCAACAGTTTAAAAGCTTGTTTAGCTGGAATCACATTTGCAGTCACAGGATTTCTATTGGAAAATGGCATTATTGTCTCCAGAGAGAAAACTAGGACTGAATCACATCAGGAGGATGGACAAGATGACCTTTTGAAGTCTTCTTCAGCCGTATTCCTGTAAATCCATATTCAGTGACAGAAAACACATCTGGATTGGAGCTGCTGGGGCTTAGGCATTCAAGTCAGAAAATTTTGGCATAAGTCTTTGGCATGAGAAGAAGCCCAAGCAATTTTTATATTGGGCTCTGTCTGCCATTAGTGATGTGATTCAATCATAAAATGGCTTATTCCCCCAACACAAATATGTAATACCATGCCAGAGTAGGAACATGAAGCTGCTCTCATTATCACAGCTAAGTTCATTTTACAGCAAAGCAGTTTACTTTAAGACTTTTCCAGTAATCCAAGTCTAATTACGGAATCAATTTAAAACAATTTTGTAATTAAAAGTACCTGCTGAAAATATCTCACAGGCTCAGTAATTTAAATGATAGTGTTAAAAATGTAATTAAAATTAAAAAGGCCAAATGAGGCTGGGTCGCTCCTCCACTAGGAGAGTGCTGAAGGACGTTGCATTTGCAGACCCGAATCGCCAGCTTCCTCCCCAAATTCCTGCTTTTCCCAGCTGCATGGGGATTTCGCACTAGGAGTCATCCAAGAGATGTCTGAGCGGACCGCGGCGGGGCAAGGCTTTTTTGTTTTCTAATTTTAAAAATTACGCTGTTTCAAAATGAAGCTGTACTTAGAGAGAGCCAGTGCTCCCTAGCCGGGGCCGGGGTGAGGCTCCCTCCTGCCGGGGGTCCCCGCGCAGGGTGCCAAAGGCTGCGCGCCCCCGCGCAGGGGTGCGGTGGGGAGCGCAGGGGGGGAACTT